>NW_028135921.1:0-380497 GCF_964662115.1 Mustela nivalis
CTTTGACATTCTTTCGTTCTCCAAAATATGCAGAATCTAAAGACTTCATCTCAGTGAAGTTGGCCCTCCATTCCTATTTCTGCTTCTCTCCAGAAGGAAGCCTGCAGTGCACATGGCTGTGTGCCTGTCTGACCCTGCCCCTGAGTGTGTGTGCACTTACATCTGCTCCCCATCCCCTCCCCACCTCGGCAGCTGTGTACACATGGCTTTCAGAGTCCGATTCGAGCCCCGTCGCATTTCCAGACTCTCCTGTACTTTGCTTCATATTATCTGTTCTCCATTCTAAGCCCCCTCATCCCCATAACTTTCACTGTATATGTCATTCTTCTTCTAGCCATGCGACCCTGCCTTCGTGTCATTATGCCCCCAGGTCATGAGTCCCCTCAACAGTAACTGTGTCTGGTATATCATGTTTTTTTTTTTTTTTGTCAATATCTGCATAGTACTGGTGCACAGGTATTAATTTTTGTGGAATTGAATGAGATGTAGGAAATTGATAATGTGACAAAACAATGTCTGTAATACATTTTCTTTATTATTCTTTTAAAGAGTCTCAGGTCATCAGTCAGTGAAGGAATTCGGGCAGTAGATGAACGAATGTGTAACAAGAGGACATAAGGAAGAAAAAGGTACCCTCCAGTAGATTTCTTATGCTGCATGCCAGTTGAAGCCCTCTCCTCTTGTCTCCGTGAACTTGTCAGCACTATTCAGCTTTTTTTCTTTTTTTTTTAATTTAGCTTTTTTTTAAAGCTCTCACGCATGTGCATTTTATGCATTATGTCACGTTATCTACCTGAAATAAGAAGACAGAATTTCAGAGGTACCCACACGATCTCAAGATCACCCACTTTTTCCAGAACAAGAAACAGTGATAACTGTTGTCGGTGCAGCGCTTGACAGTTAACGACTGTATAAATTGTCAGCGGCCCTGTAAAGAAAATAGGCCTATATTAAAGACTAGGAGAGAAGTGGGCTTTCCAAAGCAAACTCAGGTTTCTGCCGTAGGTTTGCTGTTATTTTCTGATCCTGTGTTCTTTATGTTCTGGTGTTCACTTTAATTTTTTCAATTCCCAGTAGTTAGCATGCGGTGTTGGCTTAGTTTCAGGTGTGTGAGACAGGCAACGGCTCTGTACATCTGAGGGCTCACCCCGGGAGTGTGCCCCTTAGTGCTATCTCCAGTTCCAAGTGTCCCCGATATCATTCATGAGCATAACGATGTAGGGGCACAGCGGGCATTGGGAGTCTGGGCTTCTGACTCTCGCCTGCTGCTCTGTACAATGTTTTCTATGTGTATTATTAGCATATTTGTTAAAATCTCAGTGGGGAGAAGCCTGTTTGAGGGACCTTCTGTTTAATTCGCCTCTGGATATCCTCACAGCTTTTGTCCAAAGAATGCTTGTCGTGCGCTTCCAGACAAAACAGTAAGCTTTGTGAGAGCAGGGTGTATTTCTTGCTTTATTTTCTCGTGCCCCCCCCCACCCCCCATCGGAATGAATATCGAGCTCCCAGGGGTGTTCATTATCATTATTATTTATTGAATGGATGACTTTGTATTTTTTTGTTCTTTAAGGATGAGAGTTTTCATAATGTCCCTCAACCTCTTTGATAATATTTGTAGTGTAAAAGGTCTTTAATGATTTGGTGCTTGGGCATATAGGTATATGCACATGTAAACTGAGAGGGCCAGTACAATCGGAAGCCAAAGTTAAAACATGAATAAAGGGCCATAAGAAAACAAATGGAGGGGCGCCTGGTGGCTCAGTTGGTTAAACGTCCGACTCTTGATTTTGGCTCAGGTCATGATCTCAGGATCATGAGATTGAGCCCCGCATTGAGCTCTGTGTTCAGCAGGATGTCTGCTCGAGATTCTCTCTCTCCCTCTGCCCCTCCCCTGCACGTGCACATGCAGTCTCTCTCTCTCTCAAATAAACAAATCTTTTTTAAAAAAATAGGAAAGAAATGCCCATAGAAAGATTCAGGATGGGGAAAAAAAGTAATAAGAGTATAGAATATGAGAAAGCAAAGTCTAGGGTTTTTTTTTTCCTCTATAAACTTGCAATAGAATATGGAAGTATGCTTATTCTAGAACTAAGATTTGCATTCTTGAGAATTCTGTGTTTCATAGAAATATTCAAAATATAGCATGCCCTATATATTTGAAGTTAACTTTTGGTCTTATATTTTCCTGCATTTAGCATGGGAAATAAAGATGATTAAGAGTAAAGATGGTGACGTTTTTTGTTTGCTTAATTTTTATTTTTATAGATGTGTGTTTTGAGGCTTATACAAGTTATTTGATCAGTTGAAAAGATTGAAAAAATCTTAAATTCACAAAGTTCGAAAGAAACCTCTGCACTAGAAGCAAGCAGTTAAGCATTTTTTTTTTAACTAAGTAGCACATAAATTAATACTTCACATCCAATCTAATTAGGCGGGGACGGCTTAGTTAGAATTCATTTCTGAACAAGAAGAAAATCCAGGTTTGTGGCTAGAATGTAGCTCCAGGAGAGTGGAGAGCATGAAATAGTGAAATCTATAACACGTTCCTATAAACCCTTTGGTTATAGACCACAGTTCCAACACGTCATTATGCTTGCAGTGTAAAAGTATATTTGGAATCACCTTCCCTGAGGACTAGCAAAGTCCGGTTGAACTTTAAGGCATACCTACCATTCATCTTGGTTTTTCTCCATCTCATTTTTTTTCCTAGACATGCCCAGAGTATTACCATTGATGTATTTTGCACCAGCATTATATTATTATGAAACAGTATAGGACATATCCAGTTGAAATTTACAAACAGGAAAGGAAAAACTTATGAAATAGGAAAAAGATGATGGCTCTCTTTGTTATACTGTGATTGTCTTGTTCCCTTCCTGGTGTGAATTTTCAATCCGCCAGGGTAGATGAGTGACTCAGAAAATGAGTAGTTAGGTGCTGTCAGCGCTGTGAGACGCACAGTGGTGCAGTGGGTGTAGCCGGGGCTGGTCCTACACATACCAGCTGGGCTGCCTGCGTCAAGGTCGCCTGGTGCCCTAAGTGCTCTGTTGTGTGATGCTAACAGTCCCTCCCCTTGCAGGCGGAGTTAGGTTTCTAAATTTTAGGAATTAAGGTTTTAGATTTGGAAGGAACTTGAGAGACCATATGCTCCACATGTCTCATGATGGAGATTAAGAACGGACACATCCCAAAGGAAGCGATTCTCTGGTCCTAGGTCTCTGTCCCCTTTCACATCAAGGCATTCAACTAAGTGGTCAGCCTCCACTGTGCTTGTGTCTCTAGCCCGTTGCACTCGTGCTTCTGCCCCGTTCGTCCACACTTAGCAGACAGTCTGCACGCGGCCCTTCTGCAGCCCATGTGTCTCCAGCGGCTCTGCTTCACTGCGGCCCTTGGCAGTGCCTGCAGCCCCTCCAGCCATGTCAACGTTCGGCCCCTGGGGAGCTGGCCCTCCAGTGTTCTTCCTGTCTTTGCTGTTGCTGCTGTGCTCATCGGATAGAAACACCTCAGTGAGCTCTGTGTCTACAATCCTGTCCCTTTGCAACACTGTCCTTGATAAACAGACATTGTGCGCTTTCTTGCTCAGAATTACCTTGGAGGACTTTTTTCTCCAGAAGAGCAGCTCTGAGCTCTAGAGTCAGGAAAGCCAGAGCAGCGTCAGCACACAGTAAATCCATCATGCTCTGCCAGGCCCAGAAATGCCGAGAAAAGGATAAATAGGAAATGCGCATGGGATCAGTCAGTAGAGGTTGGGATTAGGCTTAGGCACTGTTCGTGCCAAGCGCTTGCCTTCCCTCCACACCAGTTCTGATGCTCTGGGACGGGGCACACCATGGCAGGTCTCCAGAGATTTTGGGTTTTCTTACAGTGTGTTTCCTCACTACATGACTGCCCATCCTCAGATGTGGGATGCCTCATAGAGCCCAGCATGGGCTTTGGGGCCTTTGTTGTGTGTGTTTTTTTCTTTCACTGTTCGACTTCCTTTTGAATGGGGTTGACGCTTTCTAATGTGGGGGGAAAGAGGGAAGTGTATCCAGTCCACTTGATGGCAGATGCACTGTGAGTGATTTCTCACCAGCTCCCGGAGCACCGAGCTTGCTCTTTCTGCCGTTGGGTAAATTTAAACTTGGAGTCCGCTGCTCTGAGCGATTTCCCAGGTTGCTGCTAGGCGGTCAGTTTTAGCTGATTGAGGAGACAGCAGTAGTTGTACTGGGGAGGTACTTGGGAGGGAGAATGAGGCAGGCAGAGAAGAAGAGGGGGCTTCGGGTATGAACGGTAGGACAGGGCAAGAGAGAGGAGGGGGTTAGAGAATGGGAGAAGAAGGGAGAAGAAGGGCACAAATGGGAGAGCCCGAGGAACGTGGAGGAATCATGCAGTTGTACCCACACTGACCTAAAATAGCTCCATCCCCTTGCCTGGGCCCTGTGGCCCGGGCCAGGCTGCGTCGGTGGCTTCTACGACCTCCCCGCTCCTCACCCCTTGCACTGGGGCCTGCTGCACAGACAGTTTGTCATGAAAATTGATGGCGTTCAGGTGCAGGTGCCTGAGCGCTGTAAGGCATGTGGGGCGGTGGGGGTGGCAGGTTTTTAACTTTGGGAATTACATTTCTCTAATTGTCTCTACTAGCCCTCTCTGGACTAGACAGATTTTGGAGAGAATTGCCACAGAATTTAACCAGTTACACTTTCATGCTGTTCAGAGCAAAGGCATGCCTCTTCTGGACAAAGTAAGACCAGCAAGTGTTGGTTTCGATTTTCAATTTGCTGTTTGCGAATTTCCTGGATGATTTTGGTTTGACCTAGCATTGCCCCTGATAATTGCTACTCTACAGGATTTTGAAGCTAGCTTTGAATATTTTTTTTTTCAGTGTCTCCTGCTTGGGACCCTTCTTCCATTATGTCACACTAGATAGATTTTGTGTAAAGACACAAGCGTAGTCTCCAAACTATGCAAGTAAAATTAATTCTGAATTTCATGTAACTTGACACATCATATGATGTAGTCAGAGTTCATTTATCCAAAGCCCTTGACTGGGTTTAAATGCACGTTTGTCAGATTTACTCCGTAGCTTAAGAGGCAAATAACTTTTTGTCATTCCGTAATTGTCTAAACTTCACTTTGATGAAGCTGACTTACTTTCAAAGAAATCATAGGGAGGGGACACCTCAGTGGCTCAGTCAGTTGAGCTACTGCCTCTGGCTTAGGTCATGATCCGAGGGTCCTGGGATTGAGTCCCACCTTGGGCTCCTTGCTTGGCAGGAAGCCTGCTTCTCTTTCTGCCTGTGTCTCCTTGTGTGCTTGTGCTCTCTCTCGACAAATAAATAAATAAAAACCTTTAAAAAAAAAAGAAAGAAAGCAATCATGGGGAGAAGAGATTTATTGTTATTCTCTAGGAAATGTTGGGATTTTAATCTTACATATATTCTGGTAGAATTAGAGGCTCGCTTTATATATATAACACATATGTATATAAATTATACACATATATTTGAGCTTTTAGAAACTGTGGTACCTGGACCTTCTTTCCTGGTCTCTCTGTTCTTGCAGCGTATAGCCCACATTACGGCCATGCTGCAGCAGTCCCTGGGAGGCCTGCTGCTAGAAGGGCTTCAGACTTCCAATGTGGACATCATACGGCACTGCCTCCAGACTTACGCTACAATTGACAAGACACGGGATGCAGAGGCGTTAGTCGGTCAAGTACTGGTGAAACCATACATGGATGAGGTTTGTGCCCCCATGCACCTCATTCCACAAACACAGAGCATCTAATCTGGCTTTGTTTCTTGACTGGGTGCGAGAGAGCTCAGGGCTCTTCCTTGAAGATGCTCTTTGTTCCTGCTCTTCTGGTTGTAAGAAAAGGTTGGTCCCGCTTGGTGCCCATCAGCATGGCAGGAATCAGGCATGCGCTCTGGTCTCTTCCAGTGATGCCATAACTCAGGGATTATCTTAATTTAGTAGGGGTGAGGGACTTGCCTAGGAAGAAGGTACGGATCAGAACATTTTCAGGTCAATTTCCATTTCCATAAGTTATACGTTAATGAAGTTGCCGAAAAGCGTGACCCCACCAAGGCGCCCGTGCCCACTGGAGGAGCTGGAAGACAGCTCTGTGCACAGGGAAAGTCTGTGAGGGGAAGCGTCTTCGCAGAATTGATGTGGCCTAAGTCTTGAAGACCATGGGGGAGTTTGCCAGGCTAGGAAGGTGGGAGGGAGGGAATATTCAAAGATAAAGGGCTTTGAAGGGCGAGTTAGCGGGGTAGTACCTTAAGTCCAGAACTTGGTTACCCAGTGTTCTTGACCTATAAGGATACAGTAAAATACAGGGAGTCAGTGTATCCTGCCTCTGAGTGGCCGGAGTATGGGCTGCACCATGTGAGGCCGCCAGCAATCAGCAGCTTCCAACTTAGAGAGCGTCGGTTTCATCTAGTTCAAGCGGACAGAAGTCATGAAGCCAGTCTCAGCGTTTGAGGGCTTTCTTGCAGTCACCTGCCAGTTCGAGTGTTCTTTCTGTCTGGTAAGTATAAAGCTACCCACCATGACTTCAGGATGAAAGGCTTCCAGTTTTAAAACGAGACAGTATCCCAGTGATAGAAGTGAAATTGAAGGATTAATTTCAGTAATCTTCTCAGCTTCATTAAGACTACTAAAAGTAAATGATCTGTCAGTTCTTTGTATGTATCCTATTATAGTTCATAGCTCTCTCTGTGGGGGTGAAAAAGATCACATTATTCTTTGTCACTAAATGAAAATATTTTAGTTATTTAATTTATGCCCTTTTCATTGAACTGAATCTAATATGCTAAATTAGGGAAGTACTTTACGTTTCCGTGTCATTAAATGAACTGTGGCCACGTTTGTATTTTAAGTTTGCATGCTTGTCATTCACCTCCTGCAACTCAGCCTCACCAAAAAAAATTAAATACTAAAGCAAAATAAGATGTGTTTTCTTCCATCACTTTCCATCTCAGCCCTTTCCCTGTTCTGGAGACGGTAGAGGATAAGGCCAGGGTGAAGATGATACAGAGCTGTTGTCTGCAGATACAGTATTTCGCTTTTAAGCTCAGAAGGGAAGCAGATGAGTGTGTGTGATGTTTTAGCTTCAGGCCAGTCTCTGTCCCTCAGCCTCTGTGTCCCCCAGGGTTGGAGCAGTATTCCCAAATCCCGGGACCTAGATTTTCATGCCATTGTTACTTACCTCCTGTTTAGAAAGCATACTGAGTGGGGAGGAGGAAGGACGAAGTGCATTTTTAAGGTTTACACGATTCTTTTCTCTGTAGTGTATAGTTCATACTTCTCTTTTAGGTGCTTTAAAAACAAACAAAAACACAAACAAACAAACAAACAAATAAATAAATAAATAAAAATAAAACGCTCTTCCTTCTGCTAGGTGATTGTAGAGCAGATCGTTGAGTCTCATCCAGACGGCCTGAAGATCATGTATGCTAATAAGCTCCTGGAGTTCGTTCCTCACCACTGCCACCTTCTTCGAGAGGTCACAAGAGGAGCCATCTCAAGGTGACGTAAAATGCTGTGTATGCACCTGAGCTCAGTTTAGTGACCACCTGTCACCTCCTCATGTGCCGCTGATCCCTGGCTGTCCTGTCTGACCCGGGAACGTGGGAACGTGTGCTCTTCCCTATTTGTTACCAGTGCTGTGAGGCAGGTGTCACTTGCCTGGGTTTACAGGGAAGGGAATGAAGAGTGGGGACGAATCTCAATGGTGACATTTGTGTGACTCCAGAGCCTCTGCTTTTCTCTTGTCTATACTGTCTCCTTAACCAGGCTCAAAATCAAAATTGGTTTCCTTCCATTATTGTGATGTCATCATCGGTCTAGAAATACCAATTCATTTTAATTCAACATGTTTTATACTGATGGCAATTAAAGTCATGAACGGTTTTCCCTCCCTCTATTATTTCATTTCCATGGCTTTCCAGTTCTGCTTCATGAATATCCCATTACCTTCCACCATCTCCGTCATCCCAGTCCAGACCTTTGTTGCCTTTTGTTCGAGGGTAGCGGGCTCTCCCCACCTGGTCTCCCAGCTCCACCTGTCCCTCTTCATTGCAGCCCTCAGCTGTCCCACCTGCCCAGAGCTCTTCAGCCTTCCTGAGTCGCTCGTGGCTTCTCATCACCCACAGAAGAGCATCCAGTCTTCCTGGTGTAACCTGTGACCGTTGGTGCTTGAGTCCTAGTGGTTCTCCGCTGTAGAACTTTCTACTGTGGAACTTTCCCCCATACCACTATGGTTCCTGGCCAGACAGGAGCACGTGACCTTCCCTAACACACCTGGTACAGAAGATCCCTGACTTCACCTTGGTTCAGTTTATGGTTTTTTGACTTTTTATAATAGTGCAGAAGTGATATGCATTTAGTTTGGATCTTTTCCAAGGCTGGCGATCTACAGTAGGGTCCTCTTTTGTAATGCTGGGCAGGGGCAGCGAGCACAGCCCCCAGGCAAACCACGTGATCACGAGGGTCAGCAACCAACACACTTGAACCGTCCTGTTCTGGCTTTCAGTGCAGTGTTCAGTAAGTTACATGAGATACCAGACACTTTATTGTGAAATAGGCTTTGTGTTAGAGGATTTTGCCCAACTGTGCAATACTGTAAGTGTTCTCAAGACATTTAAGTTTGGCGGGGCTAAGCTCTGATGTTCAGTCGCTTAGGTGTTTTCCATGCATTTTCAACTAAAGAGATTTCCAGCTGAACAATGGGTTTATTAGAAGCCGAGGCCGTCATAAGCCGAGGAACATCTGTCTATACTGTGCACCTTTGTGTTTTCCTTCATTGCTTCCTGTCTCTTATTCCTTTGTCTTTCTGTTGATCTGTCACTCCACATGAAGCTCCAGTCAAATACAACTTCTTTTTTTTTTTAGGTTATTTATTTATTTACTTATTAGAGAAAGCATAAGCAGAGGGGGAGGCAAAGAGTGAAGTAGGCTCCCCACTGAGCAGGGAGCCCGATGTGGAACTCAATCCCAGGACCCTGAGATCATGACCTGAGCCACCCAAGCGCCCCCAGGCTATGGTTATTTCAAGAAAAAGTCCTATTTGTGAATTCTTCATCTAGTGAAGATGAATTAAAATCAGAAAGTCAACTCTGCCACCTTTAAAAACCCAGGAACAGAAAAAAATTCCACGAGCAGGTATAACCCTATCCACAATAAATCACTTTCAATCCAGTCCTGAAAACTAATACAGAGTAGGAAGAAAGCATTACAGAAAAATTTTGTTTTCATTAATCAAGCTGGAAAATAACGGGCCTTACATGAATGCCCTTTAGGAAGACAGTTCTTATAGTTTTATGTTGATAGAAACTCACATTACATTCGAAATGCATGTTAAAACCATGACTGTAGATTAACTACCACTTTCAGTCGTCAGAAGATGAAAAATGGTCAAGAGTCACCCAAACTGAATCCTGGTTCCTCCTGGAAAATGTGTTCCTAAATATTTTCCCCCTGAACTACTGTGCTCTTTCTGTATCTTACACAGCAGACATTGCGATGCACAAACACATCCAGAAGGCCTTTGAGGGTTGACAGCCTGCTGGAACAATGAGGAATTCACCTGGGTTTCTGCCTTTCTGCCGGGCCCAGAAAGTTCTGGGTAACCCAGGTGACGTGTCATGAGAATACATGTGTAGCTCACACCATATGTATTATCTCCTCAGGGTAGACACCAAAATCCATGTTCATATATGAAAATCCGAGATGCGTACAGAAATCAAGAGTGGTTCTGTCATCTTGAAAGAAAAACACACTGTTGCGCTGCCACATGCCTCGTTTCTCCTTGAGTGACTGCAGGAAGTAGCGATTGCAGTCAGAAATCTCAGAAAGAAAAATTAGAGTAAGGGCAACACCTGAAGTTTATTCCTGAAAATACTTGGAGAATGACTGTGACCAATAAACCAGGGCTTAGTTCATGAGACTATGTCAATGAGCTTATACCATCCCATGTCCTGGTCAAACCCTCATGTCTGGGAGATGGAGGGACGTCTTCATCTTCCAGAGCTACTATTAGGGGAAAAGGTGGAGACAATACTGACTGAGTCCCTACTTCAGCAGGAGAGCCAAAAACACCTTGCCCCTCCATAATCCCAAATGAAAATAAACATCTCGGGGCGCCTGGGTGGTTTAAGCTTCTGCCTTTGGCTGGGATCGAGCCCCACGTCGGGCTCTTTGCTCAGCGGGGAGCCCACTTCCCTCCTTCTCTCTCTGCCTGCCTCTCTGCCTACTTGTGATCTCTGTCTGTCAAATAAATGAAATAAATAAAATCTTTAAAAAAGAAAAGAAAAGAAACATTTCATTTTACTAGTGTGCAGCAGTGACTATGCAGGAGAAATTATTATTATTTTATTATTAGATGATATATTATTATTATTATTATTATTAATATACTATATTGTTAACCTTTTGAATTCGGACACCTAAAATTTTAAATAAAATATGAAGGCCTTTTTTTTTAAGATTTTATTTATTTGAAAGACAGAGATCACAAGTAGGCAGAGAGGCAGGCAGAGAGGGGGAAGCAGGCTCCCCACTGAACAGAGAATCCGATGCAGGACTTGATCCCAGGACCCTGGGATCATGACCTGAGCCGAAGGCAGCGGATTAACCCACTGAGCCACCCAGGCGCCCCATGAAGGCTTTTTTTAAAGAACAAAAACTTCAGACTATATCTTTATCCTATCAGTTCCCACTACAACTGGCTTCTGTCTTGGCCAACATTTAGCCATTCAGATAAAGTCCGTATTTAGTGCTTCGTGTGTATGCATGTGTAAAATAAGCGGACAGTCATAAATCTTTAAGATTGTGTATAATAACCGTGAAATAAGGATTCTTAATACACAAGGTCTCGTCTGGGGAAAACAGCTGGAGAACAGTATGCAGTTTTCAAATGACGAAGGGGAAATACGCATTCAGTTATGAGAAAGGGAAGGAGAACAAGACCAAATATTAATAAAAGGGAAAAAAGCTTTTTCTGCCATGTTTCCGTGCCACAGTAACAGTGTGAACAAATGTCCCACAGATGCCCTCAAGAACATTAACACTGCTGAAAGGGGGGGCGAAGGCCAGGTTCTTAGGAGGCCCTGCACCAAAGTCATCGTCCCGTTTCCTCACTGTGATGACGAAGCATGAGTACATTGGCAAATTTGAAATTATTGATGACCACAGAGCTGAGAAAACTGCTGTGAACCTCACGGGCAAGTTAAACAAGTGTGGCATGACCAGCCCTAGACTTGTATAACTGAAAGATCTAGAAAAGTGGCCGAATATGTCCATCCCCTCAGTTTGGTTTCACTGCATGGAAAAATTCTTCTGGCATCATGCACCATGAAGAAGGAAGAATCCAGGCAGGAGGGAAAATCCTGGGATTCCTTTTTCCTAGAAATATAATATACATGGCACATGAAATGCCACAATGGGGAAAAAAAAAAAGGAAAATAAATTACAGTCAACTAATGTTTGACAAGGGTGCCAAACAATTCAATGAGGGTAAGAACAGTATTTTACTCCCAAGCAGCCACATGCAAATAATGAAACAGGAGTCCTGCCTCACACCATACAGAGAAAATAACCCCAAATGCATCAAAGACATAAGTGTAAGCATTAAAATGATAAAGTTCGGGATGCCTGGGTAGCTCAGTTGGTTGGACGGCTGCCTTCTGCTCAGGTCATAATCCCGGAGTTCCTGGATTGAGTCCTGCATCAGGCTCCAAGCTCCACAGGGAGTCTGCTTCTCCCTCTGACCTTCTCCTCGCTCATTCTCTCTCTCATTGTCTCTTTCTCAAATAAATAAAATCTTTTAAAAAATAAAAATAAAGTAAAATGATAAAGTTTTCAGAAGAAAACACAAAGGTAAATGTTAGTGGTCTTGAATCTAACAACGGCTCCTCAGCCAAACACCAAAGTACAAGCAACTTAAAAAAAATAATAAACAAATAAATGGGACTCAACCAAAATATCCCAGTTTTGTGCTTCCAAGGACCCCATTGACAAAGTCAAAAGACAAGCCACTAAATGGGAGAAAATATTTGCAGGTCATATATAAGGAACATGCATTCAGACTGTGTGAAGAATTCTTACAACTCAAATAAAAAGACAACCAAGTTAAGAAATGAGCAAAGAGGGGCGCCTGGGTGGCTCAGCGGGTTAAGCTGCTGCCTTCCGCTCAGGTCTTGAACTCAGAGTCCTGGGATCGAGCCCCGTGCTTTCTGCTCAGCAAGGAGCCTGCTTCTTCCTCTCTCTCTGCCTGCCTCTCTGCCTGCTTGTGATCTCTCTCAATAAATCTCTCTCAAATAAATAAATAAAATCTCTTAAAAAATGAGCAAAGAACTTGAATATACATTTCTCTAATATTCAAATGTATACATTAATATATAAATGTATATATAAATATATTTTACATGATCATATATTTATATAAACATATTTATGTAAATATATTTACATTCTTAAATATGTATTTAAATATCAATAAAATATGAAATATATAATATATATTTAAAGATACATATAAGGTATATATAAAATATATGGGACAATAAGCACGTGAAAATATGCTCAACATCACTAATCACTCGGGAAATGCAAATCAAAACCATGGTGAGATACCACCTCCCACCCACGTGGATGGCTACTATCAAAAACCCCAAAAGCAGGTGTTGGAAGGATGTGAAGAGCTGGAACCTGTAAATTGCTGGTGGGCTTGGAAAATGGCGCAGCCACATTAGAAATGGTTTAGTAGCTCCTCAAAATGCAGAACACAGAGTTGCCATATGACACACCAATATCACTCCTGTGTATAGAGCCAAGAAAAAACTATGCCCACACAAAAACTTGTGCATGAAGGTTTAGGGTTTATTCGTAATAGCGAAAAGGTGAGAACAACCCTGATGTTCATCAACTGATGAAGAGATAAATAAAATGTGATCCATCCAGCCTGTGGAATATTATTCAGCCTTGAAAAGGAATAGAATTTTGATATGTGCCACGACACAGAGGAGCCTTGAAAACATTCTGCTGATTGAGAGAAGTCAGTCACAGAAGACCACGTATTGCATAATTTGATTTATATGGAATTTCCAAAATAGCTAAATCACAGAGACCGAAAGTAGATTAGCGGTTGCCTAAGACTGGTGGTGATGGCTAAAGTTTTCTTTTGAGGATAATGAAAAAGTGTAGGTAGTTCAGTATAGTATAGTTAAATATAGTGAAAGCCATTAAATTGTCCACATTAGATGGTGAGTGGTATGGCCTGTGAATTATATCTCAATTAAGCTGTCATCGAAAAATGCAAAGAACTTCTCTATTTATCAAGTACAAAAAGAATGAACTTGATTAAAAACATCAAAAATGGGGAAAATAAAAACAAAATAAGATGGGAGGAATAAAATTATGACTGTTTATCATTAATTTAAATGTGTACAGACTGACTTTTTCTATTAAAGCGCCTATCAGGAGGTTACAGATCCACGCTGTTCAAGAAACATACTTAAAATGCAAAAGGGATTGAGAATGTATCAGGTGAGGAGATACCATGCAAAAGAGAAAGCCGGAATGGCAAAATTCATCGCAGACAAGTTGGGTCTAAAGTTATAGGTACTAAGATGAAGAGGGACATTTTTAAAGGCAGAGTTTGGAAAGAAGATGTAAAAGGTATAAGCAGGTATACATCTAACAACATAATACCTGAAGACTCTAAAAATGCAATAACAAGGTAAAATTTTAGCTTTTCAAATGGGAGTATCTACTAGAAGGAGGGAAAAACAAGGACACACAGAAAATAGACATCCTGGGGCGCCTGGGTGGCTCAGTGGTTTAAAGCCTCTGCCTTCGTTCGGCTCAGGTCATGATCCCAGGGTCCTAGGATCGAGCCCCACATCGGTCTCTCTGCTCCGCGGGGAGCCTGCTTCCTCCTCTCTCTCACTCTCTGCCTGCCTCTCTGCCTACTTGTGATCTCTGTCTGTCAAATAAATAAATAAAATCTTAAAAAAAAAAAAAGAAAATAGACATCCTTATTTCCCTCGGAAAACATTTCTTTCTTACACCTAAGGAAAGCCATGTTTGTAAAGATTAATTGCATACTAGGCAACAAAGGAAACCTTTACAAGCCTTCCAAATTAAAGATTTAAAGAACAGTTCTTTGATCACAATCCAGTAGAATCAGAATTAGATAACCTGGTAACAAAAAATTGAAACTACATACAAGTTAAGAAATACAGTCTTCAGTCAAAGAAGAAATCATAAGACGACTGAAGAAAATCTTGAAAGCAATGGAAAGGAGACTATTTCATACCAATACTTACAGAAGACACCAGAAGTTATACTCTAAGGAGACTTTAGTGTCAAATGTCTTCAATTTCAAACATTTTTTTAAATAAAAGAAAGTACTCATTTAAACCCATCAGAGAAGGGCAGCTCAATCCAAAGAAAGGAAGTAGTTATAATAATAATAAATTTTTAAACTAATAAAAAATATCAGGGGCAAATAAACTCAAAGTTGTTTCTATGAAAGACTAATGAAATAATAATAATAAAAAAAAACTTCACATGCCCTATTAAGGATAAGAGAGGGGGAAGATGGGGTGTGGGAGGAGGTGGGGAGAGGGAAGGGGAATGGGGAAAGGGGGGTTTCAGGGAGGAGGGGACAGAGAGAGGGAGAGAGTTGCAAAACAGATAAGGATTGGGAACAGATATATAAAAGCAAATGCATAATATAAAAGAATCACTAAACTGGAAGGCACTTTATACTAATCAATTTGATAACCTAGAAGAAACGATGATTTCCTAGGAAAACAAAATCATCCAAATGATACAAGAATGGAAAATTAAGAAGATGAGTTCCAAGATCAGACAGGTTTGCAACTGGATAACTGTCATTCTACTGTTAAATGGCAACAGGCAATTAAACAATAATAAGTCAATTCACTTGATGAAGCTGAGCACAATTTTAATACCCAAACCTGAGAGGGAGGAACGGGGAAGCTATTAACAAATCTGGCTTAGGACAGATTAGTTAACAGAAACTGAACTAATGTTAGCAAATAACAGAAGTCAGGCATCTATCAAAGGACTATATCCTGAGACCAACTTGGATTCATTCCAGGAAAATAAAGGGAGCTCAAGACCAGAAAATCAATAAGATTTACCTCATCACTAAATTAACTGTGAAAAAAACTCTTAAGACCATAGCAATAAATGCATTTGATAAAAAAAAATAAAGGCAGCTGATAAAAGGTGAGCAGCCATTCTTTATAAAAATGAAGATAAAAACAGAAGGACGTCATGCAGGAGGGATTATTAACTGGGAAGCACTAGATCAAGAGGTAGATAAAATGAGCCCATATTTGTTAAACAGTGACAGAGCCCCATGGGTGCGTGGATAGAGGCGAATGAGCTCATGGATGAGCACCAGGCTGTCAACAGGTATTATAGGGACAAAGGCAGCGGTGAGGAGAGGAGAGTCTTAACAACAGGGAAGAAGATAAAAGGAGGATTGCAGTTAAAAATTGTGCATGATACAAACACATGCAAATAAGACCGGATATTTTCGGGTATATAGTTTTTTAAAACCCTGCACACATTACTGGAACTACCAACTCTTGCTTTCAGCTCCGCAGCCCTCGCGTGCTTTCCCAGTACCAGGATGCAGGGGTAGATCCTCCGTTGGTGACATCCTATGTCATTGTACTCCTAAAGGGACAGGTGAAACAGCGCAGGGGCTTGAGGTCGGAACTTAGGCATCGCTGCGCCCACCCCAGCTCCCTGCTCGCCCAGCCCCCACTCTGAAGCGGCGGGCACTTGGAGCTGTTAAGAAGCAGGGATCTGAGCAGTTCTCTGGTTTCCCCTGGAGCCATATGCATCCATCATATTTCCCACAGCTCTCCCCGAGTGTTGGTGCTGGCTCCCCCCGAGTGTTCCTTTAACTCCAGGCATACCCTTCTTATGACAGCACCTAGTACTCCCCGTCACAGTGCTCTGTCTGTCACATGCATCCATTGTTCAACTTTGTGCTGGTTGAGGGCTGGAGCCCCCTCCTGTTAACTTCTCAAGTTCATTTCTAATGCAGCAGCACCTGGCACTTAAGCACCCTGTCAGTACCTGCCAAATGAATGAAATGTACTCAAAACATAGTATGAAGTCTGCGTTCTGAAACTCCTTTTTGGAGCTGTTTGCTATCATTTTCCCAGGCAATTAAAAAAATTTCCAGCCTTGCTGCCAATAACCTGAAGGGGTAAAGGAATGCCGGCATGCCCCATGGAACATGTCACTCTGGATGGTCCTTCAGCAGCAGGGACTTTGATAGCGCTCTTCCAAACCCAGCAGGATAATGGAATGGGTATGTGGCTGAGTGCCTCCCGGGTCTGACCCTGTGTGACGCCACCAGGTGCCTGCAGCTGCCCTCTGGAAGGTGTTGCTTTTGCCTCAGAGCCGGAGGGCACCAAGCATGTGTCTGTCTCCAAAGTCCTGGGCACCACATCACAATGCCTTCCTGAGAAGCAGAATCAAGGACAGTTGCTGATCTTCATTCCTTCCCACCAAAGGTATCTCATACACCATCTTTGGAAGTTGGAACCAGGGGGGGCCTGGGTGGCTCAGTCGGTTAAGTGTCTGCCTTCAGCTCAGGTCATGATCCCAGGGTCCTGGGATCGAGTCCCACACATTTGCCTCCCTGCTCAGCGGGGAGCCTGCTTCCCCTTCTCCCTCTGCCATTCCCCCCACTTGTGCTTTCTGGCTCTCTGTGTGTCAAATAAGTGAATAAAATTTTTTTAAAAAGTTTGGGCCATACTCTTTAGCCATTCTACCTTCCCTGGGGTAATTTGCCACCTCCCTGAATTTACCTGAATCTTTCCCAAAATCTACTTATCTTCCAGCCTTCGTGACAATAATGAGTCTATAAATTTTCAATAGACAGTGTGAACTTACACTTGCTAATATTTGCATAACATGCACCTCTTTCGATCTCAAAGAAAAGCTTTGCACCGCAATGGTCTCTAATCTCCAATTAAATTCTGTTCCGGGATCCCACTGGAATTCTACGTGCCTGTCCCCTAAGATCCCATAAATTGTCGTCCAGTTTCCCAGCCAGCCAAGGAAAGCACATGGGAAATCTTGCTGAAGTATGAGTAAGAGCCAACGAAAGGGAACATATTTATCTGCCTCGAATGCTGGGACCTGAGGAAAGCAAGTTTCATTACAGACAAATCAGGAAGGAGGTGCAGATTGCTTTTTATGTCACTCTGGAGTGGAGGTCTGCCATTGATCATTAAGGCCATTTCCTGCAATGCACTCACCAAAGTGATACTCACTTCGGAGTGGACAAAACTTAGGAAATGGCCAAGGGGAGCTCTGCTTACACTCTACACTCTCAGCATTTATTTGTATTATTTTCTTTATAGGGCAGTATAGAGACCTGAGACCACATTGAAAAAGCAAAGCTTGTCATCCTGTGGCCTTGGGTCAAGAATAGAGATAGTGCTGCTCATGTCAGTTTCAACCTCCAGTGGCCAAGGGTTTGATCTGATGCTCTTTCAAGTTTTCACCATAGCCTTTCTCAAGCTCAATGGCCAATAATCCCACAGGAGGAGATTTTAGGGCCCTCTCAAACTTCTGTTTTGCTATCTCTCCCCAGCCTGCTTCCTCTGCAAAAGTCACCACTTTGCCTGTGCATCTACCACCTCTTAGAGCCTTTGGAATCAGCCACGAATTGCAGTGCTGATTCCTTCCATGACCACATATTGTTTACAGGAAAACTCTTCTTCGTTATGCCTTGCCAGTCAGAGTGACGGTTTCATCCGCAACCTGGACCAGGTTCGGGAATGTTCTACACATAAATGTGAGCAAATGTCTTCTGTATTGAGAGACATGTACAATCTGTAAATGGAATCTATTGAAAAACCAATACATAGGGTACACTTATGTCCTGACCCAGCTGGAAGGAGGCAATTCATTTCTATCTTTCAGAAAATTGGTGTAACACATTGATTTTCATAACAAAGAAAGCAGTTTTGTGTCCTCTACCAAAAGACTGTCATAGTAAGCAATAAATTGCCTCTTTGGGGTGAACAAATTAATAAGATATTTTCTAAATTTCAAAATAACAAAGACAGAACGATGTCTGTAATGCTAAGTGCATCCCCTTAGTGGCAGGGCACTGTGTCATGGACCACCTGAGCAATGACACATGGCGGCCGGTAGTCTGATTTGTACATCAATTCACCTGGCAACCTGTTAAAAGAAAGTCTTGCACATGACAAGCTTTCAATAAGACACTGACAAGATGGCCAGGAAGCCCCATTAGCTGGCTTTTTCAGGTGTCCAGACATCTAGTCAACCTACCTCACCAACTCATCACCATGCTTACTGGAGTAAACCCAATCTCTTCCTTCCCCCCTGGAGATGGGAGAAGAGCCACTCACACGTTTGTATGGAATTCTCATTCCCCCTCGCTCTGTCCCCACATGGCGCTGTCCGTGTAATAAATAAACAAATCTTCATGTCACCCGGAAGTTCCTGGGTCACAACTCGGACAATTTTGGGTCACTACAGCCTTTTGTTTTTCTCTCCACCTTAAGCCTTCTGGGCGACCAACAACTATCTAAAACTCATGTTGCTGCCATATGCTGATGTTCTGCTTCATCTTCCCAGTAAAGTTCAGTATTTTTCCCTAAAGTTTGGTTTATCAGTATCTCCAGCGTCTATCTCCAGCTAGGGTCATGATCCCAGGTCCTGGGATCAAGTCCCACTCTGGACTTCCTGCTCTGCGGGAAGCCTGCTTCTGTCTCTGCCTCCCATCTCTTATGAATAAATAAAGAAAATCTTTAAAAAAAATTTAAAAAACCATTTCTATCTTCCCACTTTTAAAGATTAATTCTAGGAATTATTGCTATAAATCCAGTGTCCTATCTCTTTCTTAAAAAGTCTTCTCCAGGGCACCTGGGTGTCTCAGTTGATTAAATGTCTGACTCAAAATTTTGGCTCAAGTCATGATCTCAGGGTCATGGGATTGAGCCCTTAGTGAGGCCTCTGTGCTCAATGGGGAGTCTGCTTCTCTCCTTTTCCCTTTGCCCCACCCCCCCTACTCACATGTGCACACACGTGTTGTCTCTCTCTCTCTCAATAAATAAATAAACAAATCTTTAAAAAGTCTTCTCCAAAGGGAGTTTGACAAATAGTCCAGTAAGGGGCTGGAAGAAAATATTATAAGTTTTATTCATATTTCATGTCATCCATTTAACTGTTTAGCTTTTGCATGCCTTTTATAATAATTTAGTAGAGTAGTAGAGTTTATAATTTAAAATTTGCTTAAATTTGTGCTATGTCCGCAAATATTTTTTGTATGTATGTATGTATGTATGTATGTATGTATTTATTTTTGTGAAAGAGAGGTGCACAGTAATAAAAGGAGATCACTGCTCCAGGGACCCAGATATTTCCCCAAGTCCTGTTTCCTTCCATTCCCTCTGGGCTTCATTAGACCCCCTTAACACCAATCTTGTCCCTAAAACACGCCCTCTGTAGCACCAAGTTCAAATGCTTAACTCGGGCCATCACTGCAGGCTGTACCAGGATGACCTTAGGGAAAAGGGTGGTGGGTCTCACGGGTTAGCTGTGTCACCTCCATGAACAGTCCTTTGTTCTGAACAGCTAGTGCAGCCCACGTTTGCAATCACAGGCTCTGGCACCAGAGTGGGCGTAGATCCCAGCTGGCCCCTCAGTAGCAATATGGCTTTGGGAAAGTTGTGTCATTTCTGGCCCAGACTTAAGGCTCATCCATAACGTGGAGGAGAAGACAGTGTGACCCTCAGTGGGCTGTTGAAAGGATCACGAGATGGTTCGACTCAGGTGCTCCGAGGTACCCAGCACACAGTAGGCCCACAGTAGAACAAAAAGTTGTTCTATTGATCTTATAGTTACTATTACTCCTACTAACAAAACTAACTGATCATTTGAGATGATTTTCAAGCGAAGTGTCTTCGCCTGGATTTCTAAGATTAACCTACTTCAAAATGAATTCTGCTCTACTGTGAAAAACGAGCTAACCAGCAGGTTTCTTCTGCATCTTTTCTGAACTTTTTAGGATCCTCTCTAGAGAAAGGTTCTAAAGGAAGGCAAAGTGCAGAAATACTCTTGCTTCAAAGGATGTGTAGGAAATGATTAATTTTGCCAAAAAACAGTGCCTTGAACATAAAAGATGTTTGACGAAGCTCACTGTAGACAGTGTATCCCTCCAGGATTCATAAGTTGAAAACTCAATGTCCAAAGGGACATAACTAGGAGATGGGGTCCTTGGGAGATGTTTAGGTCATGAGGGTGGAGTCCTCATGGGCGAGATTAGTGTCTCCATAAGAGAGACCCCACAGAGATCCCTCGCCTCCTCCACCTTGGAGGTTATAGGGAGAAGATGGTCATCTGTGACCCAGGAAGTGGGCACTTGAACAGACACGGAATCTTCCAGGGTCTTCATCGTAGACTTCCCAGCTTCCAGAACTGAGAGAAATAAGTATGTCTTTAAAGCACCTAGTTTATGGTGCTCTTGTTACATCAGCCCAAACTAAGGTAAAGCTTGTCTCTTATACTGAAAAATAACACAAATGCTAACAACAATTTAAAAAAGGAACATTGTGGCCAATGACATGTAAGGAACATCATCTCTCCTCTACAGAGCCAAGAGCTTAATTAGTTTCGGGCAACTCAGTAGAGTATGATTAAACCAAAGAGCAGCAAGATGTCTAAATGCTCAAGTCCTCTGCCTCCTACTTTTCTGCCAAAACAAAAGAAAAGCCCTAGGCTGGTTTTGGTTACCACCAAGCACAAAACAGCCAAATTCCAAATTAAAAAGCTCTGGGGTTTAATTGTGGATGTATGGAATTACATAGAAGCTCTCTTTGATCATTCCAAAGGATGTTTCCCTCAAAGGTTACAAATACATCTCAGCCTACCAACCATCTCAGGCCTACCACAAAAATTATATATATACACTTTTAGCATTTTAAAATGTGTCTATATTTCAGTTTCGGATCCAGTTTTGACTATTGTTATGGGCTTAGTTGGATGCCCCCAGATTCCTAAGTTGACGTCCTAACAACCAGCATCTCAGAATGTGGCAGTATTCAGAGACAGGATTTTTAAAGAGGTGATAAAGGGAAAACGAGCTCACTGGGGGTGGGCACCAAGCCAACAGGACTGGTGTGCTTACAGGAAGAAGAGATTAGGACACAGACAGTACAGACTGAAGGACAATCGTTTGAAGACAGAGTGGAGAACACAGCTATCTGCAAGCCAAGGAGAGACGTTTGAAGAATCAAACCCTACTGCCACCTTGATCTTGGACTTCCAGCGCCCAGAACCATGAGAAAATAAATTGTATGTTGCCTAAGCCACCCGGCTGTTATTTTGTTTACGACAGCCCATGACTCAGAAATTTGAGGACCTCCCCCCCAGACTTTATCCTGAAGTTCTGTTTCAGCTTCAGGGGCTTGTGTAATACTACTGTATCAAGGAGGGAGGCTCCTGCCATTCCCTGCACTGGGTCATTGAGACACTGCACAGCTGTCCCCAGGGCTGGCTACATAATTTACAAGCCCCATGCAAAATGAAGATATAGGGCCCTTTGGGCAAAAACAGGGAGGAAGTGTTTGTTAAAGGTACTAAAATAGAAAGCTCATTTCCTCCACCATCTGTCTTCTGAAGGGGCATGGCTGCTGTTTTCTATTTGCATTTAATGTCATTCCAAGCAAATAAAAATTTTATAATGTGATTATGGGCATGATTTATGCCATTCATCTTCGCAGGGTGCAATGTCAGTGTTAAATAATTCACGCAGGGAATTCCACAGCTGGGGCACACCCACGTGCCCTCTTCTTATCAGAACCGTAGAAATCCTGCTCAAGACCAGCTCTGCCATCTTTACCTCACCTGGGGACTCACACCTGTTCCACGAACCCTGCTGCCCTCGGCTTCCTGATGATTACGGAACTTGACAGGATCAGGAGCCAGGGGCTGCCTTTCTTTCCCTTCCCTCCTAAGTCACCACTTCCAAGCCTTGGCTAACACAGGGAGGTGACATGAGTGAGAAAGGACAAGACAGGGTTCTGGGCTGCTCACAAGAGGCCACCGCCTCCTGCCGGTGCTCAGAGCAAGCTCTGGTCTGTAGGGAAGGCGAGCTCCGGTTGACTCGGTCATAGACATCACGTGGTCAGTGAGTCTCATTGACCACCACTCACGAAGTGTCCATTTCCATGCTGTGCTCACCGGGCAGGGCGAGCAGTACATGCAAATGAGCAGTACAGGCAAGGAATGGTGGATACCCACAGTGGGCTGTCCCCTCCACTATGTACGTGCTCCACTATCCCACCTGTTATGCCCCAATAATGGGTCCATGATTAAAAGAGCGAGACTGATACAAAGCGAAGGTCAAACAAAGCTTTATTTTGCACCAAGCATCAAGAATCAAACTGACCAGCCAGGGCCGCTTTTCTTACAGAGAAGTCAACCCCTCTCTCCTTTACAGACTAGCTTTTAAGGACATAGGCCATGCGGTTGGGCCTGGTCATGCACAGGTGGCCAATGAAATTGTAACACACAGAGAAAGCTGCACAGTGATGCTAGGTGACCAATTGAATTACAACTTACCTTTTAGTAGATATTTGACCTAGCCTATCACCTTGGTTAGGATTTTTGCCCAAAAGACTCACAAAGGGCGGGACCCATACTCCTTGGTAGCTAGGGAGACAGTATGCAGCCCTCCACTGATCAGATGTCTTACCTGGCCTGACCCACCCTTGTATTTGGGCTTTGTTACCTGAGGTTGATTTCCGGGACTTGTTTTTAAGTAAGTCCCCTGGGAGAAGGGGAGCAGGGACAGCTTAAGGGTTAAACAACAAGGTTATTGTGTAACCTCAATGGAAGCCTCTGGCTAAAATATAAAAATATAAAGTAGGTCCTTACACCACCCACTTCGCTCAAAAAACACAAAGTCAAAAATAAAACTGAGTAATTCCTAGACATTGAGAGAGAAGCACACTGACTTCAACTTAGAACCCTTCTGAGGGCGGTGCTTGGCAGGGTAGGGGGGTGTGAGGGGGTTGGGGGTGGATAATGGGACCTCTGAGGGTGTGGCCAAAGGTCAGGGCCATTTGGGAAGGGGCTTTCTGGGGGAGGGTCCCTTCTGGGAGCAAAGCCCTGGGTGGGGGCATTCCCTCTGGGGGCAGGGCTGGGAGCAACCCCAGAAACCTGGCCCACAGAGAAGCTGGTCCTTTCTCTCCCTCTGCCCCCTTTCCCCAGGGACCCCTAGGCTTTGGAGACTAAAGTCAAAATTAAAGCCATATGTCTAAATGGTTCATACTGTGGTTGGGTAGTGTTTTTAACATATTAATTGACTGGTTTTTCTCAGTATTTGTCAAACCTTAACCAACTCAAGGCTTTCTCTTAAGCAGCAGCCCAAGGCAGGCCGTTCAGTTGGGTCAAGCTGTTTGGTGATTCTTTGTAAAAACCCACCCTCTTGCGCTGCTCAGGAGGGCAGTGTTGCGTCCTAGGATAAACATAAATATATATCAAATGTGTTTACAAGTTATATTTATATGTATACATTCAATTCTCTGTTTACATATATATGTATAAAATAAAAATAAAAATATTGTTTAAAAGGCTGTTTTCCGGGGTGCCTGGTGGCTCGGTGGGTTAAAGCCTCTGCCTTCAGCTCAGGTCATGATCCCAGGGTCCTGGGATGGAGCCCCTCATTGGGCTCTCTGCTCAGCGGGGAGCCTGCTTCTCCCTCTCTCTCTGCCTGCTTCTCTGCCTACTTGTGATCTCTGTCGGTCAAATTAATAAATAAAATCTTTTAAAAAAATGCTGTTTTGCAGGGAACCTGGGTGCCTCAGTCCTGAAAGCGTCGTTTTTCCACTCAGATCATAATCTTAGGGTCTTGGGATGGAGGCCCACATTGGGCTCCCTGCTCAACAGGAAGACTTCTCCCTCTCCCACTCCCCTGCTTGTATTCCTGCTCTGTCTCTCTGTCAAATAAATAATTTTTTAAAAAGAAATACTTTATTAAAAAAATATATGTAAAATGCTATTTTGCCCTCTATCCTGGTAAGATTGAACACATTCCTAACAAGAGATCTTTCTTGACTCCGTGATAAAAATTTAACATTGTCTTAATGAATCCTCACAACATCCGCCTCCCCAACCCTTCTCAGATGTTACAATTAAGGTTCAGTGAAGTCCAAACACTGGGCCTGAGGTAATATATCCAGTATGTGGCCTCTTGGCATAGTCTAGCAGCCAAAATTGGGGGCGAGGGTGTTTGAGTGTCGTTGGCCAGGATGAAAAAGCTGAAAGATGAAAAGAAGGGTAGTCTTGCTTTTTGTCCCAAAAAAAGAAGATTTAGAAAGAAAGAGACCTGTCGCCCAAAGGAGGAGGCTCCCCACTGATCCCGGCTGGGCAGGAGTCAGAGCAGAAGGAAAACTCCCATCACCAAGGAGAATGGGCTTCTCCTTCATACAAAAGCATAGGATCCCTCTCACCTGATATGTTTCTGTCCCATAGTCATCCCCCTGTGCCTGCCCCATAATAGCATTCACAGGAAATGGCTGAGAGATACATTCAACTTGCAGAATTATAGCAAATAAAGTAATCTTTGACCCATCCTGGGAGCTTCTGATTACTGGGATGGGGCCAAGCCATCCTAGGGCAAGTGCACTCATTTCAAGAACCAGTAAAATGACTCCAAGAGTATCATAAGGGCTAGTGATCATGACTGGTCCAGAAATATTTCTGGGAGTCCCTTTTAACATCCCTCCCATCATTTCTTCTCATCTTCAAGGGAATGGTACTTAGGTATTCTGAAAGAAATATGCATGACTAGTAAACTGTGTGTGACCCCTGCTGCCTAATTCATCCCTCACCAGCCATTAACACTGATGGTTTGAAGGATGGCTACTCCCCTGGCAGGGCAAGAGCTAAAGCAGAACGTATGGGGCGAGGCGGCTCTTCCCCCTGGATATAAATAATTAAACCCAGTAGCCACCCTTCCTGCCTGGCCACTGTCATTTAGGTATGGCTGATTATCCCTAAATGGGAATGAGATGGGGGCGGGGGTGGGGGAGGGAAGCAGGTGATGGTCAAAAAAACTACAGTAGCTGCCACTGAGGGTCCAACCTGGCATTAGACTGAGCTCAAGTCCTGATTCCATCATATACGAGCTGTATGAACTAGGAAAACTGAGTTCAACTCTCGAAGCATCTGCTTTGCCCCCCCCCTTGGAGTGAGAATAGTCAGTAGTATTGACTTCAAAGGGCTTGTTAGGAGGATTAAATTAGATACTGTTCATTTAGCACAGTTCCTGGCCTATAGAAGGCACACACAAAAGTTGATTATCGTTTTTATGGACCTCCAACTTTAAGCCTTCTATAAAGAACCAAATGATATCTCTGAAAAATACCAACTGCCTACAAGGTTGTAGGGAAAGTGGTATCTATGTTGACCTGATTAGAAAAAAGTGGAAAATCTCTCTTGTTTAAGCCTTGTTGAAAATTTTCTAAACTCTGTCCACTCTTCTGCTTTAGTAATTAGAACAAACGTTGGAGACTCGTGATTTTCTGATAATTGAGTTGCTCGTTGTAACGCAGGGCAATTCGACATTAGTGTTTATTTAAAAAATTACCGCAAATGAAGATAAATGGTGAGACGTGCACTAAATTTGATGAAAATCCTGACGAGAGTGTTTCTTCTTGGGATTCTCTCTCTCTCTTTTTTCTCCTATGATCTGAGAGCGGATTACATTCTACTTGGGTGATGGCTCAGGTCAAATGTGTGGTTTTGCAGGTGCCTAGCCTTTCACAGACAATCTTGGAAGAACCATCATTGTCTCTGTAAGAAAACGGAGGGAAAGATGTGATTTTAACACTCAGCCTACAACAGTTCAACAATCTACCAATGTGAATTTAGAAACGCTGAGCAAGTCCCCCTTCTAGTAACGAATATCTCTCCCGTTTTCTTATAATAGCTGAGTTTCTACAACTGAGCAATCTACTCTTTTGTGTAAAACAGCTTCCCAAAATTGTTTCTCCTTTAAACGCAAGTGAACTTTGGGGACGGCACTCAGATCCCTTTCTTTTACTGGACAACTGTGGAGCAGGGGTTGGGTGTGCTTCAAGAGGGAAAATATCCACAAGGGGACAGAAAAAGGACATAAATGTACAAAATCCCATTTTCCAAGAATGTAAAAAGCTAACTTCCAGGGGAGCCTGGGTAGCTCAATTGTTAAGCATCTGCTCTTTGGCTCAGGTCATGATCCCAGGGGCCTGAGAATCCAGCCCCGCATCGGGCTCCCTTCTCAGAGGAAAAACCTGCTTCTCCCTCTCCCACTGCTTGTATTCCCTATCTCATTGTGTCTCTGTCAAATAAATAAATAAAATCTTAAAAAAAATGCGAACTTCCAATATTTATTTTTTTTCCTTTGCTCTAAATATTTCAATATTCACTTGTTGAAAGCAATTGATTGAAGCCCTGGGAAGAAGTGGTAGATTGAAACACTCATCAGAGTTGTTTGTGCTGCTTTGCAGGGGTCTGGCTGCACTAAATTATTTCAAGAAGTATTAATTATCTAAGTCACTCAGAAGAATCCATTTACCTATTTCATTTTCTTTTTTTGAA
Source organism: Mustela nivalis (assembly GCF_964662115.1). Classification (NCBI taxonomy): domain Eukaryota; kingdom Metazoa; phylum Chordata; class Mammalia; order Carnivora; family Mustelidae; genus Mustela; species Mustela nivalis. The sequence goes on from NW_028135921.1 coordinate 26,665, forward strand.
GAGAATCTTTTTTTTTTAAGATTTTATTTCTTTGTCAGAGAGAGAGAGGGAGCAAGAGCGAGCCCAGGCAGACAGAGTGGCAGGCAGAGACTGAGGGAGAAGCAGGCTCCCTGCCGAGCAAGGAGCCTGATGTGGGACTTGATCCCAGGACGCTGGGATCATGGCCTGAGCCGAAGGCAGCTGCTTAACCAACTGAGCCATCCATGCGTCCCCTATTTCATTTTCTGTGGTTCTTGATCCTTACCCCAAATTCTCACAGGCCTCCGCAGCTGGTACAGAGTCCACTCCCATAACTATAATCCCTGTCCCATACTCTCACCACCATCATACATCATACATACCTGATAAAACCCCACCCTGGTAAAAACCCAAACTTCTGTCCACCCTATGTCGGCCCCTGGCAGCTGAAGGTGGTTGGTGAGAAAAGCAACAATGCTGGAAGCTTTCACATTAATTTTTTTTTAATTTTATTTATTTATTTGACAGAGAGAGATCACAGTAGGAGAGAGGAAGGGAAGAGATCACAAAAAGAGGAGAAGCACGCCCCCTGCTGAGCAGAGAGCCCAATGTGGGACTCGATCCCAGGACCCTGAGATCATGACCTGAGCCGAAGGCAGCGGCTTAACCCACTGAGCCTACCAGGCGCCCCTTTCACATTAAATTCTCAGCCACAAATCCAAGTATGTTTCTCTGACCGACAGAATCTCCATTCTTCTCGTGAAATATTTTGACTATTTCACATCTTCTTTCCTCCAACCTTAAGCCAGGGCTTCTCAACACTGGCCACACTTTTGAATCACCTGGAAGACTTTAAAACACAGGAATGCCCACCTCCAAAGGACCTGATCTAATTGGTGTAGAACCAATTAGATTAATATCCAATTAGGGTCTGGATATAAGTGTGCTTTTAAAATTCTCCCAGTGATTCTAATGTACAGCCATTTTGTTCAGAGTGAGAATTGAACACCTTCCATCAGATACAGCTGATGACCGACCATTCTGATGACTTCACTGAGAAAAGTAAATTAAGGGCACCTGGGTGGCTTCAGCTCAGATCCTGGTCTCAGGGTCTCGGGCTCTCGCATCAGGCTCTCTGCTCAGCAGGAAACCTGCTTCTCCCTCTCCCTCTGCCTGCCTCTCTGCCTACTTGTGATCTCTCTCTCTCTCTCTTTCTCTCTGTGTCAAATAAATAAATGAATAAATTATTTTAAAAAAAGAATGAAAAACAAACTGGGTGGGTGTCTAGGTGGCTAAGTGGTTAAGCGTGTGAATCTTGGCTCAGGTCATGAGCTCACTGTTATGGAGTTGAGCCCCACGTCAGGCTCCATGCTCAGCGGGGAATCTGATTGAGATTCTCTCCCTCTCCTTCTGTCTCTTCCCCCTGCATGTGTGTGCTCCTGCTCTCTCTCTCTCTCTCTCAAATAAATCTTGAAAAGAAAAATCGGTAAGGAAAGAAGACCCACAGAATCCCACTAAGTTTACCTGGGTGGAACCCTTACTCCAATCCCTTCTGAGTGAGGACAAGCCCCTCCACTTGGAGTTTCTTCTCATTTCCCTGATCTCTGAGTATGAATGTGCTCCAGGACCCAACCTCAGACTTCTCCTCTGTCTACACTGAGTCCTTGGTGACTGTCCCTCTTCTACCATCTATCTCCTGATGACTCCACATCTCCACCTCCAGTCCAGACCTGGATTTTGAGCTTTCTTCCACTGCCTGCTTTCCAGATCTACCTAGATGAGTTAAACCCAACATGTTCAAAACCAAGCTCTTATTCTTCTCGAGCTCTGCTGGTCTTGCAATAGCTCAAACAGGAAACTGTAGAGTCATTCTTGATTCATCTCTTTCTTTCACTGCCCATGTTTAATTCTTTGGTAGAAGCTGTGGATTCTATCTTCAAAATATATTCTAAATCTGACCAGTTCTCCACATTTCAGTTACTCCCACTGTGGTCCAAAACACCGTCTTCTATGAGTTATTGTAATAGTCTCCTATCTGGTCTTCTGGATTCCATCTTTGCTCTGTTCTAGTTTATTTTCCACTCAGCAGTTAAAGCAATCCGTTTAAGACAAAAGTCAGACCTTGTTATTTCTCTGCTCTAAGATCTCCAATGGCTCCCCACTTCACTCAATACAAAATTCAGTCTTACAAAATTTAACACTCAACTTCCTTCTCAATTCATCTCCTACCTCTTCACTCAGCTGTCTCTGCCTCCGCTCACCAGCCTCCTTAGTGTTTAACAGAGTACAGCAAGTGCGTGCCTTTCTTGGGGCGTTGCACTTGTTTCCTCTTCTTAAATGTACCCGTCTTGTTCTCTGAATCCACTCAAGGATCTGCCAATGTCTTCTTATCAGAGTAATCTCCCCTAACTGCACACACAGCCAGCACCAGCACCATCACAATCAACATAGTTTCTGTCCCTCTCTACTTTTGACTTCTTATCAACAGCTGACATATTATATATTTATTTATTTACTGTCTGTTCTCTCTCTTCTATTTGAATGCATGTGCTATAAAAATGGTATTTGTGGGTTTTTTTCCTTATTTATTCTGTGTTCAGAAGAGGATTTGATACATAATACTCAGTACATAATTGTTGAACGAATGAATGAATGAATGAATGAATCAATGGAAATATCAGGTTATCTCAATCATAAGAGAGATTTCTATCAAGCATTTTCTATAGTATTGCCCTATTTCATTCTCTGCATCTCTGGGTTGATTAGTAGATAAAATCATCGTGTAAAATCAGTTTGAGCAAGGTTGGATCCTTAAGCTTCTATGTCACCTAGGACTCCAAATGTCACGGTGTACCATGCACATTTGCCTCCAGCCTTCTCCCCCATATTTTGGTCATGGTTCAGCAGCTGTGGCATCGTTCAGCTTTTTTTTCCCCTCCCCTGTCTCAGTTCCAGGAGGTCCTCCTTGGCTTTGGGCCCCCTTCCTGTGGGTGATGAAGGCAATGTAGGGAGAAGCAGCAGCTTCCCTGACTCACCCCTGCTTTCTCCATTCATACTGATCCAGTAACGCATAGCCTGTGCAGTACAGGGCTGACCAGGTCAGTCTCTGCCACCTTAGGACCTCATTTTTGTTCCCTGCTGCAGCTTGGCCATTTGCAAAATCAGAAATTGTAAAAGTACAAACAGGAGACAATATGCCATATTTTATGGATTTTAAGATGCCCCTCCCCTCCCATTTTCTTTCACATCTCCAATGTCAGGAATTGTCTTATAGTTGGGGCTGAGCAGGTGGAAGTCCCTATAAAGTTACCACAGCTTGACCCTGTGCCATGTGGTTACTGCTCCTAGGGCACAACTGATCATCTACATCCCTTGGCATGCCAAGCCACAGGCCTTTTGAGGACCATTTAAAGAAAGAAAATAAACTGGTTATTATATGAAAATCTCAGATAAGGAAAAAAAAAAAGAAAAAAGAAAAAGAGAAACCCTACCAGCATCAAACCAAGCAGAATGGATGACCTCAGAATACTTTTATAAGAAGTGTAGCATGCAAAACAATCTTGAGAAAGGAAAACAAAGCTGGAGGTATCAGTTTCTTGGATTTCAAGATATACTACAACGTTATAGTAATCAAAACAGTAGGGTACTGGGAGAAAATATACGCATAAATCAACGGAAACAGGATAGAGAGCCCAGAAATAAATCCACAATTATATGGTCAATTAATCTTTGACAAAGGAGGCAAGTATATGTAACAGAAGAAAGTCTCCTCAAAAACAGTGTTGGGAAAACTGGAGAGCCATTTGCAAAAGAATGAAACTAGACCACATTCTTTTACCATACACGTAAAGAAACTCAAAATGGATCAAAGATCTAAATGTGAAGTGTGAGGTGTGCCTGTCTTGCTCAGCCTTTACAGCATGTGACTCTTATTCTTGAGGCTGTGAGTTTAGGTCCCACATTCACTGTAAAGCTTACTTTAAAAAAAAATTAAATGAATAAATGAGAGCCCTGAAACCATAAAACTCCTAAAAGACAATAAGCAGTAATCACTTGGAGATTGGTTTTAGCAACATTATTTGTGGGTATGTCTGCTTAGGCAAGGGAAACAAGAACAAAAATAAATTATTAAGACTACAACAAAATAAAAAGCTTTTGCACAGTAAGGGAAACCTGCAACAAAACCAAAAGGGAACCTACAGAATGGGAGAAGACAGTGGTGAATGATAAATAAAATAAAGAATTAATAACCAAAATATGTAAAGAACACACACACACACACACACCAAACCCCCAAAAAACCCAAACCCCAACATATAATCCAATTGAAAAATGGGCAGAGGACTTAATAGACATTTTTCCAAAAAATACATACAGACACCCAATAGACATGTGAAAAGATGCTCAATATCACTCATCATCAGGAAAATAAAATCAAAACCACAGGGAGATCTATCACCTTATACTTGTCAGAATGGCTAGTATTAAAAAGACAAGAAAGAACAAGTGTTGGCCAGGATGTGGAGAAAAAGGAACCTCTGTACATTTTTAGTGGGAATGTAAATTGGTGCAACAACTGTGGAAAACAGTATGGAGGTTCCTCAAAAAATTAAAAATAGATTTACCATATGCTTTAGTAATTCTAGTACTTGATATTTACCCAAAGGAAATAAAAACACTTGATTCAAAAAGATATATGCCCTCCTAGGTTTTCTGCAGCACTATTTATAATAGCCAGTATATGGAAGCAGTTCAGGTGTTTATCAGTAGATGAATGGGTAAAGATATGGTGTATATAGATATATAATGGAATATTATCCAGCTATAAAAAAGAATGAGATCTTGCTATTTGTGACAATATGGCTGGATCTAGAAGGTATTAGGTTAAGAGAAATAAGTCAGACCGAGAAAGGCAAATACCATATGATTTCACTTCCTTTTTTTTTTTCTTTTTAAGATTTTATTTATTTATTTGAAAGAGAGAGAGATCACAAGTAGGCAGAGAGACAGGCAGAGAGGCAGGTGAAGCAGGGTCCCCACCGAGCAGAGAGCCCGACTCGGGGCTCGATTCCAGGAACATGGTATCATGACCTGAGCCAAAGGCAGAGGCTTTAACCCACTAAGCCACCCAGGGGCCCCTGTAATTTCACGTCTATATGGAATATAAAAAAAGAAAGAAGTGAACAGACCAAAAAAACCAAAACAAAAATAGACTCTTAAATACAAAGAACAAACTGGTGGTTATGGGAGGGAAGGTGGATGGGGGATGAGTGAAATAGGTGAAGGGGATTAAGAGGTACAAATTTCCTGTTATAAAATAAATAAAATAATTTCCTGTTCTCATCTGGAGATGAAAAGTACAGCATTGGGAATACAGCCAATGATATTATAATAAGTTTATATGGTGATGTGATGATATACTTACTGTGGTGATCACTGAGTAATGTATAGAATTGTCAAATTACTATGTTGTACACCTGAAACTAATTTAACATTGAATGTCAGGTATATGTCTAATAATAATTTTTTAAGTGCAGCATGACAAAAGCTCTGGGTGGCTCAGAGGAACATATTGTGAGAAAAATCTGGGCACTGAAATCTCTCAGTTAGAAAGTAAATAAAAGTAGTGAGATTCTTAATGTGAGGTTTGGAAAAACGTTAACCCAAAATTTTAACTTTTATTTTATGTATGCATTAAGGCCATATGTAATAAAAATCTGTCTAAATACTTACCAAAGAGCTTTTTGAATACATTTAAATTAAAATATTAATGAAAAGAAAACATTGTATCATAGTTTGAATGGTAGCATTTTTTGTTTCTTATTAAACTATACCAGGAAAGGAGGCCAAGACTCAATGAAATATGGCTATTATCCCCAGTTTCACAAGAGCATGAACCTCTCTGGCTTAACAAAGCCTAAGGAATCTACTACAGAAATGGGTTGTTCTTACTACCCTGGAGCCTTTTGTGCAGACTATGAACCAAAAGCTCAATATTAATTATAATTAATCTTAAAATTAATTATATTACAAAGTTGTATTATTTGGAAGATGTGTTTAAATGACTCAAAGTTAAAAGATCTCAGTATAATGCTGGTTCTATAATTATCCTCCCAGAAAACATTACTTGTAAAACTTAATGATGTAGAACCATAATCATAGCATCGAGTAGGAGGTTGCCAAGCAGATGGGAAAGTCTTTTGGTTTTTGTTTTCCAGTTGTTTTCTTCCCTTTCCTCCCCTCCTTTCACAAGGAGAATCAGCCACCTGTTTTTAAAGGCTGAAGTATTTTTACTGTTCTTGGTCGGAAACATTTGTTTAAACAAAGTAGCACTTGGTTGCTAAACCCTTGATTCTAAATGGACATAGCCATCTCATTTTTGTTGGGCCAGGGTTTGGATAACAATTTGATTTCCCAGTCTGTTTCTTTTGTGACCATATAATCCTCTCCCAGTGTTGCATGCTCTGTGAGCTACAAGCACTTGAGAGCTCAGAAGCACAAAGACTCTAAAGTTTCTTTGGGATTAGCACCATACAAATGCAGATTTGGCACAATGGAAGACTGATTCCATCCTTGTAACTGTTACTGCTCTACTTCCTGCTTCCTCTGGGTAGCAAAGCTAGCCACTGTTTTTAAAATACTTACTTTAGCTGCTGACTTTTTCATTGGCTGCCTGGAGAAGAGGAGTTCTTGCCTATGTATTTCAGTGTTTTGATCCCTTTCAATTATTTTTTAAAATATATGTCATTAAATTTAACAGGAGTATTACAGAATTCCTAATTGCAGAATTTGAACTTGAGCTACGCAATCTTACTTTTCGTCTTTAATCTATGTGTCAATGACCTTTTTAAGTCTGATTACCTGTATGAACTCTCTTCAGAATCTTTCCCTGGTTAACACAGTATAGAGAAGTGCTGGAAACCAGTTCTTTTCTGTGACACAATTCTTCCAACGGAGTTGAAATGCTTTGCAAACAATTTCACGTATATCAGCCAATTCATATACAAAGCAATGTCATGTGAATCCTTTCCTTTTTATATATCATCTTTCAGTGATGATCAGGAATTCATGCTGGTACAGAGACTCTGGTTTGGGAGGAGGAAACAGGGGCTTGCGAGGGGAGGCCGAGAGCAGAAGCTGCTCACCTGCTGTTAGAACGACTTTAGCTGGTGGTACCAACATCTTCACCCTTTATGCATCTGCATCCTTTATGCATGAAATAGCAATATGCCTTTCCCTGTCGTGTAATCCTTATTTAGTTAATACCCAGTAGGATTTGCAAGCCCTTCACATCTCTGTGGATTTATTTTATTTCAGAGTGCAAGTGACTTTATGGCCCAATTACCATCATTGTGACTTATTGCATTATTGTGGGAGGGAGAGAGGAGCAAGAAACGCCTGATCACGTGTATCGTCATCAATGGAATGAGTGCCACTCACTCCTGGCCAAGGCAGAGGATGAAACCTTTCTGATCTATTGTTTATCAGAACACTGAAGCCTGGGTGATTGTGCCGTACTTTAACAGACAAGTGTGTCAAATGTATGGGTGAAGATGTTGCAGTGGTGGTGTTAGAGTAATTAATATTTGGAAGGTAATGAATATTTTGATTTTAAAGATGTCAAAGGTCAAAGACGGAAGGAATGACTAAGATCGGATGTTGACCCCCTCAAATTACAGGGGTATTGAAGCGAGACTGAGTCACCACCTGACCCCAGGAATGAACCAGCGAGGAGGGCTCCTTATTAGAGCAAGGCTCCCGGAAGCCAGATAGCCCTTGTGCTTGCAAGAGCTCAAGGTACAGCCGGCTGTGGAGCACCGAAGCAGCAGCAGCCACAGCAGCCACGGGAATCGTGACCCTCAGGCCCGGCACCTACCTGGAATTTCCGCAGCGCCTGGTTCAGAACCACCGGGGCGGACAGCTCCCCGCCGCCGCCGGTGCCAACTGCGGAAGGGGACCGAGAGCGCGGGCTTCACGCTCCGTGAGCCGGCTGGGGCGGCGGGAAGACCGGCTGCGTCCCCCCCAACCCCCGACACCCACTCGGTTCCTCCCTTCCCCCTGCGGGGCCGCGCGGGGCCTGCGGGTGGCCGTCCCGGGCCACACGTCCCGCAGGCGAGGAAGCCACGGCCGCCCTCCCCCCTGCCGCCACCGCCGCCGCAGCTGCTCTCCTTGCCCCGCTCGGCCGAGGGGTGTGGGGCGTGCCCCGCGCGGGCCCCGCCCCGGCCTGCTCCCCATTGGCCGGCGGGCGGGCCGGATGTGCGAGGAGGCGGGGCCGTCTCTGGCGGCTCGCGCCCGGGAAGGTCGGCCAGGGAGCGCGGGGTGCGGCGGGAGGGCGCGCGGGGACGCAGCGGGCGCGGAGGAGACGCAGCGGTGGCGGTAGCGGCGGCACCTGGGCCCGGCCGCAGCCCCTGCCTCCCGCCCTCGCGTTCTGCGTCCCTCCGCGGCCTGCAGCCTGCGGCGCCCGAGCTCCGAGGGCGCTTCCGAGGGCGCTGGGCCCGAGGCGGCCAAGATGGCGGGCCGGCCGGGCGTGGGGCGGCAGGCGCTGTGCTGCGGGCTGCGCTGGTGGGGGGCGGCGGGCCGCGGCGCGGGCCAGGTGCCCGGCGCGTGCGGCTGGGAGGCGCTCTGGGGGGCGGGCGCGCGGGCGGCGGCCGGGGCCAGGGCCCAGGTCGGCGGGAGCGCGCGGAGGAGGGCGCCGGCGCTGCTCGAGGCGGCCCTCGCGCGCCACGAGAGCCTGCACATCTGGGACGAAGTGTTCGGCGAGTCCGGCCCGGACAGCGGCGGGAACGCCTTCTACAGCACGTCCGCCGCCTCGCGCTCCACGTCCGCCGCCTCGCGCTCCTCCTCCGCCGCCTCCTCGGACGCCAAACACAAGGGCCCCGGCCCCCTGCTGCCTCCCGACGCCCCCGAAGGGCAGGAGTCCGACGAGGACGAGGCCAGCGCGGGTTGGAGTGCCACGCTGCGGTACCGCCCGCCCCCGCGCTTCGTGGACACTGGCGGTAAGGCGCGGCCCGCGGGTGCGGGGGCTGCCTGGGGAGGCGTGAGCGCGGGGCTGGGAGAACTCCGGATGCTCCCCGGGCTGGCTGCTTGAGGGCGGCTTTTCGGTCAGCACACAGATGGGGCCCTGGCAGCGGGGATTTGAAGTGCGAGAATCTGGTTGCGTGGTGGTGGTTGGTGGGGGCCGCTCCGACTTCTTCGCGGATGGAGAGGATGAGGCGGAGGCCCAGGTGGCACCCTGCCGCTGGCAAGGACCCAAGGGGAGGGCCTTCCCTCCCTTGCTGGGAGTGTCCAACCCAGTCACACCTGTGGGGTTGTTGTTAGGGGTGCGTTTGAGTTAGGTTCCTAAAGCCCGATGCAGCTTGTGTGTGTGTGTGTGTGTGTGTGTGTGTGTGTCTGTGTCTGTGTCTGTGTGTGTTTGTTGCGGGTGGGGGGTACGTAAATCGTTTTGTGTGGATGGCCCCAGAGCAGCGTTACCCAGGTGCCAGGGGTGGGGCAGCCAGCCTTTGGAGGGAGGCCTAGTGCGAGCCGGGACGTCTTCACTGGCTCGTGTTTTCTCCAGTGAATCTGACCAACTTTGTCCATCCCTTTCAGGATCACTTGCTGAGAGCAGAGAAGAGTGAGAGGACCAGTTATCAGCGTTAAGCTGTCTTCTCTCGCTCCAGAAGGCACTTGTGTGTTCTGCTTACCGACACGGTCATGGTCAAGCCCCTGATATCTGGAGGTCGCAGGCCTGCTGGTGGTTGTGGCTGCTTGAAATCCTCTTTTACTGCCTACTTTTTGGGAAGGTAATTCTGACACGTCTCTGCTTAGCCTGCAGAAGCTCTGCAGCCTCTGCCCTCTGGGAGAGGTGGAGACCAGCCAGCAGTCCCACCTGTCCCCTGATGCTTTCTGTTCCTTGCTCGACAGCCTACTGTGGCAGGCCCTTGTTTCTGCACACCATTTTCTTGTGTTGAAGAGTGTGCAACCAGTGTTGTGGAGGACCAGGGAGTGGCCATACTGGACCCAATGCCGCTCTCCCTGTGGCTCTCCATGATTGTTGTTCAACCATAAGAGGGCAGGCCAAAGGGAACCCTGGCTGGTGCCTGGGCTAGGATCTGGACCTTGTGCCACAGCCTGCTGGTAGGCTGATTGGGTTGGCTGGACTCTCTCAGCAGGGAGTGGTCTGCAGACCTCCCACAGACAGGCTGCAGTGTGGACACCCTGAGCTACAGCTGGGCTCTAGGGTCCGAGTCAACTGTGCTGTGTTTTGGAATGGGTGAATTTAACATATTCTCATTTAGGCTTCAGTTCAGAGTTTGGGAATTTTGAAAGTCCCATCACCCTGCATAATCCTTTTAAAGCCCATACATTTCCCAGAATGTCATAAGGGTTTCCAGCCCCAGATGGCTGTTTTCCATTCAATTAGCTCTTTAAGAATTGTACGTACCCAGAGCTCTGGTTTGGCAGACTTGATGCTGTGAGTGCTGTGATCCAGTTTTTGATCTTGGAACATGAGAGACATGTCCTCTTGTTTCCCTCCCTCTCTGGGGAAAATAGGGGAATCATGTTAGCTTAAGCCTGGTTATGACTAAGAGCCCATGAGTGTTGGTCTGAGAAGGATGAGCGCACCTAAATACATTTTCAAGCAATATTATGTTTCTCAGTAACCTATACTTGCGAGAAATTCTGCATCAGAGCAATTTAGTCTAGCCACTGTGGCACTTAAATGATCATGAAGTTCAGGATCATTTGTCATTTAGCATCAGGTTCAAATTCTGCTTCCTTTGGATGTGCACTGAGCTCACATCTGGACCTGAGAATCACAGGCAGGCAGGTGCTTTAACCAAAGACATTTAGTGGTTATTGGATGGTATTTTTACCCAATTTTGTTTTCTGGTTTTTTGTGGAAGCTTGCTTTTAAAATCCAGCCCTAATGAAGAATTTCCTTTTCTTCTTGAAACAGTCTTTCCCTGTGGGAAATTCGGGGTGGTGGCGGAAGGGTGAGGTGGATGGTTTATTAAGCATGAGTTCAGATGGCCTGGAACAATGGGATATGATTTATGGGGCCTGGAAATAGATGCCGGGCAGAGAAAACCCTTGTGCCCCGCGGTGGGGGGAGGAGAGATGGACGGGTTTGGTAAGAGTGAGAGCTGCACCCTGGCCAGTCTGAGAGCAGAGAGGCTCAGGCTCTGAGGTTTATTAAAGTGTCAAATATAACCCCACTTTAGGAAGGCAGCTTGGGCCTGTCTTCCATCTTTGTTCCCTGGTTCACTGACAGACGTCAGCGGGCCGGTGGGGTAGGAAAGGGTGGCAAACAGGATGGTGGCATTTGGATCTGTGATCAACCCTCGAATAGGAAAATCCGTAGCAGAAATGGCTGTTGCTGCTAGAAGCAGATGAGGAAAGCAAAGGACTTAGGGAACAGGTTTCATGCCTGCCTTCTGCTGCAAAAGCGTGTGTGTGTGTGTGTGTGTGTGTGTGTGTGTGTAGATAAGTGAATGTGTATGTGTGCATAGGTGTCTTACACATAAATATGTATTGCTTGTGCGGGATTGGGCTGGTTGGGGATTTTGGTTTTGGTTTTAAATTAGAGATCACAGGTGCTGTCTAGGAGTCCCGCTGATGCCCTAGAGTCCCTGCGCTGGAGAGAGGCATCGGCACTGGGCACCCCTGAGCTTGGATCTGCATCTGGAGTGCAGTAGGGAGGCACCTGGTGCCCAGCCGAGGGGAGGAGGGCAGGGAGGCAGAGGTGTTTCTGTGGTTCAGGTTGAGACTAGTCCACGAACAGCTCTTCTAGTCTTCCAGTCTTCCCAGATTCTTCCTTCTGTTCTGTCCACACATTTAGCTTCCTGGATCAGGCGCTCCAGAAGTGCAGCCAGCAGATAGGAGTGGAGGTACCCTCTCCCTCTCCCCCTTCCCTCTCCTCCCTGGCTTCTGGTTGTGCCTGGAGATATGGGCCCCCTTGAGGTGATTTAAATACAAAGACCATGCTTGCCCTGCTGCCTCTTAAACCCTGTCTGAAGGGAGGGTCAGCTTGGAAGCTGGAGATGCGTGCTGGGACCCCAGGGTCCAGAACCTTCTCCTCATCAGACTTACAGCTCTCCCTCTAAAATAACCCCTTCAAGCTGTCAGCCTCACCTGCCCACTGTGTAAATAACTGACACAGCAGCACAGCAGGCGGGCTCACTCCTTGGAAGCAGCACGAAATTCAGGACGCGCTGGTTTCTGGGCTTCTGCCCTTCTCATTTCCCATTCTGAGCAGTCTTGTGACTCGTTTCCTCTGAGGAGGCAAAGGAACAGGCAGATTTCCCAGATGCTCAGGGGCCCCTCTGTGTTTGGCTTTGTCGGTGGTTCCTTTGCCATGGCTGGCTGCATTCTGAGCTGTTTGCTTTTTCTCTTAGAGGCTGGACATCCTAAGAGTTTTTTTTTCTGTGTACCGTGTCAGCAACCCTCGGTAATCATTCAGCAGGGAGGTGTGACCTTGAGAAGCTGAAGACGACCGTAGGCCTTAGGAAGTTAACACGGTTAAATGTTTTATCTTAGGGTTTGTTGTTGGTTTACTCAGCTTAAAGTCTTTTTTGACTGAGAAGTAAGAGGAGAAACATCTTAAAGCTAGAGTTAAATGTATATGCTTGTAATGGGTTTGTGAGCTGAGGTACCTGAGCCCTCATCATTGGTGTCCACGGTGAGCCACTGCTCCCAGCTTTAGCTCTGTACGGCATTCGGTGGCATTCGGTGGCTACGGGAGGAGCTGTGCGTCTGGGCGAGCGACAGGGTACGCCTTATGCAGTGCTCCCTAATAGTCAGCCACGTGCCCCTACCACACAGAATTCAGAGAAGGGAGCTTCCTGGAGGGAGGTGGTGTTCAGGCTGTGGGCATGACGGTGACCACAACCAGCGGGCCCCGGTCATAATGTTCCGTTTCATAATCACGCCAAACCTTTGTGAGTACTCCGAGAGAGCTGCGATCACCTCCACTTCACAGAGAAACATGGATTCGTCTGAGGCGATGAGATTACCTGGGGAAGTGGTAGCCTTCTCTCGAGGGAGACTTAATTAATCAGGGAAGGTCGTGCCTTTTTAGTTTTTTTTTTCGTTACAGCAATCTGAAAACTTTTGCTGTCAGAAATACTTTCGTATTTTTACAGGGAATTGCTTTACAGGGTCTTTTTCTCAGGGCGTACGCAGTTCAGTGAGATCTAATGCATGTATGGATTTGGATTTGTTTAACCAATCTGCACAGTCGGATAAGAGACAGGAAATCTGCAATGTTATCTCTTTATTTAATCTGTCTCAGCCACTGTGATGAGCGTCGATAGAGCGCTTCTGCAGGCAGCAGGGCTCTGAATCCATGGGGAATCTGGGAGTTGTGTGGGGTCTGGTACTCAGTTTTATTTTATTTATTTAAAGATTTTATTTATTTTATTTGACAGATAGAGATCACAAGTAGGCAGAGAGGCAGGCAGAGAGAGGGACGAGGAAGCAGACTCCCTGCTGAGCAGAGAGCCCGATGCGGGGCTCGATCCCAGGACCCTGAGATCATGACCTGAGCCGAAGGCAGAGGCTTTAACCCACTGAACCACCCAGGCGCCCCTGGTACTCAGTTTTAGAGTTGAAAACTCACCTTTATTTTTAAGAAGTGTGATTGTGTATTTTTTCTTATTAATAAGTAATATATGTACATTTTAGGGGAAAATGATAAAATTTTAAGAAATCCCATAAACCCTCATGACCTTAGCTAATCATAGTTAATCATATTGAGTATATTCTTCATATATCTTAGGTGTCAGCTTGTTGGGTGACCTGCTCTTTAATTGTAATTAATATATTGTAGTCGTTTTCCATTTACATTTTTAAATGTCGATTTTAATGAGTCCGCGGTATCACACAGTTTCCTCTGGGTCCGTGTTGTTGCTGCCTCCCTCTTGTATTTGTTCTGCTGTGATAAATATTCTTGAAACCTAAGTCTGTGTGCACATCTGTAGCACAATCCTTAGCAGAAAATGACCGAAGCAGAATTGAATCAAGGACCCACTGTAAGGGTTTTGGTGTCTGTGGTGAAATAGGTCTCCATAAACATATCTACAATGCTCCTGCCGACTGTGCACAGAAATCCTTAGAAAGTCATGCTCGGAGGACCTGCTCCAGTGTGTGAATCCTGCCCGCCGGGGCTCTTAGAGGACCGTTGCCTTTGGTAAAGCTTGCTGAGGTGTAATACACACACACAGCACATGAGTCCTAGCATGCGGCACGCTGTGTGTAACTACTACCCAGATGAGGATCAGGAACATTCTGAACACACCAGAGGTTCTTTCCTGCTCCTTCCCAGTCAGTCACTCCCTGCCCCCTGCTTCTCTTCCATCACCAGCGATCAAGTTTGCCTGTTACCTTGCACTGGTGGTTCGGTTCCTCAGGACATCTGTGGATTCCTTCTTGTTGTCGCGTATGTGGCATCTTAAATTTCGTTATCGTCTGTTGTCTTCCATCACGTAGGTACTGTAGTCAGTTATCCGTTCTCCTGTTAATGGTCTTTTACATGGCATCCAGTTTGGGGCTTCCGAGGATAAGCTGCTTTAGACATTCCTGTGGTTTTGATGGACAGATACATTTCCCTTGATCATGTAAACCTAGGAAAAGGTTTTCCAGGTCCTAGATTAGATGCGGGTCTCCCCTGTCGACCTCGTGGACTGGGTGATGTTTTGCTGAGGCCTGTCTTGTGCATGGCCAGATGTTGGCCACCTCCATTTGGCCTCTCCCCACCAAATGCCCAGTGGCGCCCTTTCCTCCAATTACATCAACCAAACGTTTCTCCAGGCATTGCCATATGTCCCCTGGGGAGCCAAATCACCTGCAGCTGAGAACAACTGCTTAATTTTTTTTAAATTTATTTAAAATTTATTTTTTGAAAAGATTTTATGTATTTATTTGAGAGGGAGGGGAGAAGCAGAGGGAGAGGGAGAAGCCAACTCGCTGTTGAGTAGGGATCCCGGTGCAGGCCTGGATCCCAGGACCTTAGGATCATGACCTGAGCCGAAGGCAGATGCTTCACCGACTGAATCCCCTGGTGCTCTGAGAACCCCTGCTTCAGTACATGCTGCCACACTGTGTTCCAGTTCATCCAGCTGCCAGCGATGTGCGGGACATGCCATGTGTTAATTCAGCAACATACTGAACCCTGCTGGGATAAAATGATGAGTGAGACCTGTCTCCTGGGGTCCAGCAGGAGAGACAAAGTAAAGACAAGGAGAAAGAGCCTCTGGGAAGCAGTGGGATCAACGTTAACAGGGATTTATATGGAATTCTGGGGAGAGTCACCTGGTCCAGCGGGGTTGGGGAGGAGGTGGCCCCTCGGATGGAGGTGGCCCCCTGAGCTGCTTCTGGAAGCAGAGATAATGATTACTCAGGTGAAGAGGAAGGAACAGGGCATCTCCAACTCGGGCAAAGGCCAGGAGGAGAGAGAAGGTATGCCACTCTGCCCAGGGGTGAACCCACCCTTTTCCTACCCTGAGCATCCCGACCCGAGGCCTTATATACGAAAATGTCCTGAAACGCGACATGATGTCCTTGTTACCACAGCACAAGTAACTGTAGCTGGGATCCAAGGTCCCATGTTCAGGTGCAGATACAGATGTTTACAGTGTTTCCTGGCGCCCACAGGGAGGGGAATGTGGTCGGCTCGGTGAGATCTATGAACTTAGGATGGAATCTCTGGAGAAGCCCTGAGCTCTGCCCTCGAAAGAAGGAAGAGGGAAAGGGAAAAACTCAACTTCTGTTGGCGGAAAGAGGCACGGTGTTGTCTCGGGGTGGGAGGGATGTCGTACTAAAAGGATAACAGGCTCTGAAAACACCCTGTAATGTGACGATGATGTTCCGCCCTGACTGGCACGTGGTGCAGAGAGCCCCTCTCCCCTTTTTGAGTTTCAGAAAAAACTTATTACAAAAGTAGGAACCCCGGGCAATAGTTAGCTGTGTGTTTAATAAGCCACTTTACTAAAAAGTTTAGAACTGCAAATCTTGACACTCTCACTGCGACAGACTCACTCCTTGGCCAGGATATTGGAAACTTCATCTGCTTCCATTTCCAGCTTCTAGGCTCGTGGACACCCCCACCCCATCCCCATGTCTTCTGTGGAAGAGGAGCGATCTTTTACAAATATAAGCTAATCTGATGATTCCCTGCTTAAACCTTCATGTAGCTTCTGGCTGAAACCAAAGGGAATTCCAGAGTCCTTCGCAAGGCCTCCAATGCCAACAGCTGCTCCGCAGCCTTCCTTTCCAGTGTCCCCTTAGTCCCCTGTCCTGCTGTCTGCACATAATCTATTCATTTCCGCCTTCATGCCTATGGGGCCCATACCTGGAATGTTCTTCATGGCAGGCTCTGCTTGTTAGTTTGATCTTGATTCAGATGTCACTGCCTTACCCCATCCCTCTTTGCTGCCACATTTGCTAATATGTTTCCTTTGTGGGATGAGATGCTGGATGTCTTGGTCACAGTTAGGACACGGTGAGTCCTCTATGTTTGTTGGATAAAGGAACTAACAGAAGACCAGATGAACACACAGCTAGATTGTTAAAAATGAGGATGGAATGAGCACCAATGGAGAAATGTCTAAACGTTTTCTACATCCCAAATAGTGGAAGAGAGGTTGGACCACTCTTGAGGGAACGGATTCCCTACTAGGAAGGCAGCGAAGCAAGTCTGGGATGTGTTTTACAGGTTTTCTGTCCTGCATAGAAAACTGAACTTGGCCTCGGAGGAACTCTACAATCTTGGGCTTCTGAGGCCTCCCCACTTCCTAAGAGCTAGAGACCCCCAGACAGGAGCCTATTAGAAATCTGAAGGGAAGCCAACCTCTTGTACCCTTTTATCTGTTTAACAAGTGCTTGTGTGTCCTGTACTATGTGCATATCGTGTTCTAAGAACTTCGGTTTTTTTAAAGATTTTATTTATATATTTGAGAGAGAGAGAGAGAGGGCAGGAAGTGAAGAGGGAGGGAGAGGGACATGCAGACTCCTCGCTGAGCAAGGAGCCTGACACGGCCCTCTCCCAGGACCATGAGATCATGACCTAAGCTGAAGTCAGATGCTTACCCACTGAGCCACCCAGGTGCCTCTAAACACTTTGTAACGTGTGTGCTCCTCAAAACAATCTTGTGATGTATTGTTATCCTCATTTTTAGTATAAGGAAACTGAGTCACTGATTGGTCAAGTGATCTCAGGTGAAAGAGTTCCTTTGATTAGGGCTCGAGGAAACCCCATCCTTACGGCGTGAATGTGGAACACAGTATATCTGTTCAGATCTGCTACTTAATGGTATTTCCCTTGTGAGGGGCCCTTGAAGGCCAGTGTCATTCTCCAGATCTGTCTGACCTGCTGCCTCTCTTCCTGGTGGCAGCACCTCATTACTCAGCACCCTTTGTCGTGAGACGGGACCGCTGCCTGGATTCAGCGCGGTGGAAAATGAGCCCAAGGGTGGGCTCCACTCTCAGGCCTGGCCGCGGGGAGGCCCCTGGGAGCCACACGTCAGGGATGTTGGGGGCCGGCAGGTAAAACGACCTCGTATCGAAATCACCATTTGGAGAAAAGCTGCTCCTGCATCAGCCACAGCTCTCAGGGATTAAAGGCTTTTCGGCCAGAAATGAACTTCTTCCCCTGTTGGTTCTTGGTACGTTTGGTGGGGGGTGTTAGAGGAGCCGGGTTTGCAGACACAGACGCTGAAGAAAAGCGGATTCCTCTAGGGAAGTGGATTCAGAGCAGTAGGGCCCACACGGCATTGCTGCGTGGGGACTCCTGAGGGGCTACGAGGGAAGACAACCCAGAGGATAAAAATCGATTCCTTGTCTCCTTGCTGCGACATTTCCACGGTGATTTTGGGAGCGGCCACGGAAGGGTGCCGGGAAGCCACGTGCATCCTGCGCTCTGGAGATGGGTGCTGAACCGCACGTCAGTGGTTTGAGGCTGTAGATGGTTTGGAAGGGGCTAGGGGGTCAGTTTATGGCTGGAGAGGACCTGGGGCAGGTGGCCTGGGCTGTGCGTGGGCTCCCCCTGTGACTTTGCACCAAGGGGCTCCTTCCCAGGGTTCTGAAGGTCAGGAAAGATGTGCGGGGAAGCCCAGAGCTGCTGGCTCATTCTGGGGAGCTTTATCTTTCTTCCTTTAAACTCCCTCTGTCCTGTGTGGCCAAAATGCACATGATGGCTTTTGTGCTACTTAGGAGATTTTCAGACCTTTGCAGCAACCAGGAACCTTAAAGAGGGCAAACCCAGGGTACCTATATGAGGCAGGGGAAAGCAGGCGCTGTCTTTGAAGTTGGGAGTGGGAGGGCCCCAGAGCCCCCCACCCCAGGGTGCTTCCACACCCCATCCCGCTCAGTTCCTCATACTCTAATGTGAAGGACCTTTGGCTGGGACCTGGGTCAGGAGGGGAGAGAGGCCTCTGAGAGGCACCCAGTCCTTTTCTGAGATGGTGAAGAGGACACTGATAAGTCCATGAGATTCTGGTGTTTCAAAGCCACCCAAAAGTGTCTATGGCAAAGTGATTAAAAATTGAATTATTTGGGGGCTTCCTAGGTGCCTCAGTTGGTTAAGCATCTGCCTTCGGTTCAGGTCATGGTCTCAGGGTCCTGGGATCGAGCCCCAAATCGGGCTTCCTGCTCAGTGGGAGAGTCTGCTTGTCCCTCTGCATATGTGCTCTGTCTCAACAAATCACAATTTTTTTTTTAAATTTTAAAGATTTTTATTTTATTATTTTGGATGGAACTGGAATGGGAGGACATCTGTTTCCTTCTTTAGGAAACTGTTACAAAAAGAAGATCATGGATTGGGAGAGAGGATGATTTTCTAGGAAGAAAAAAGGTAAATAAGTGTAATTGCCTAAAAGTGGTGACAGTCTTGCTTGTAGATGTTCCTCCTGCATTTTGGGAAGTTGGAGAATCCGTAATACTTTCAATTAAAGTTTTCCTGAGAATCCCCAGCTGACTTTGGGGGTGGGGGACATTGTCCTTTGTGAAGATTTTGAGTTTCTGTGAGTGAGCAGACCTCCACTCCAGAGTGACATAAAAAGCAATCTGCACCTCCTTCCTGATTTGTCTGTAATGAAACTTGCTTTCCTCAGGTCCCAGCATTCGAGGCAGATAAATATGTTCCCTTTCGTTGGCTCTTACTCATACTTCAGCAAGATTTCCCATGTGCTTTCCTTGGCTGGCTGGGAAACTGGACCACAATTTATGGGATCTTAGGGGACAGGCGCATAGAATTCCAGTGGGATCCCAGAACAGAAACTAATTGGAGATTAGAGACCATTGTGGTGTGAAGCTTTTCTTTGAGATTGAAAGAGGTGCATGTTATGCAAATATTAGCAATGTGAGTTCACACTGTCTATTGAAAATTTATAGACTCATTATGGTCACGAAGGCAGGAAGATAAGTAGATTTTGGAAAAGATGCAGGTAAATTCAGGGAGGTGGCAAATTTGACAGAGAAAAATCACAAGTAGATGGAGACGCAGTCAGAGAGAGAGGGAAGCAGGCTCCCTGCCGAGCAGAGAGCCCGATGCGGGACTGGATCCCAGGACCGTGAGATCATGACCTGAGCTGAAGGCAGCGGCTTAACCCACTGAGCCACCCAGGCACCCCCTGGCCCAAACTTTTTAAAAAGATTTTATTCACTTATTTGACACACAGAGAGCCAGAAAGCACAAGTTGGGGGAATGGCAGAGGGAGAAGGAGAAGCAGGCTCAGGGGAGCTGAGCAGGGAGGCAAATGTGTGGGCCTCCATTCCAGGAGCCTGGGATCATGACCTGAGCTGAAGAAAGACACTTAACCAACTGAGCCACCCATGCGCCCCCTGGCTCCAACTTCCAAAGATGGTGTATGAGATACCTTTGGTAGGAAGGAATGAAGATCAGCAACTGTCCTTGATTCTGCTTCTCAGGAAGGCATTGTGATATGGTACCCAGGACTTTGGAGACACACACACGCTTGGTGCCCTCCGGCTCTGCCACTAAAGCAACACCTTCCAGAGGGCAGCTGCAGGCACCGGGTGGCGTCACACAGGGTCAGACCCGGGAGGCACTCAGCCATGTACCCCTTCCACCATCCTGCTGGGGTTAAAAAAATTACCTATATATATATATAAAAAGAACCAGAATAGTGGGAATGAATGAAAGATAAAAGTGTCCTATGTAGTAGTGGTAGTTCTCTTGTAGTACTTTTTCTCTCTCTCTCTCTCTCTCTGTTTTTTTTTTTTTTCTTTCTTGGTTTGTTTTCTGGGGAAGGGCCCTGCCATGTGGGTTTTCAGTCAATGATGTTCCCTGACTTAAGTCCTACCGCCCCCCTCAAGGGGGTGGGCTCTGAGGAAACTTTTTTTTTTTTTTTCAGGCTTTTGTTCTCTGGCGGTTTTTTGTTTGTTCACTTTTTTTTTCTCACTTTGACCGGTTTTGTTGGTTTTTGTAGTTTTAGAGGAAAACAAACCGCACCCTGATCTCCCTCTCAGAGAGAAGCCTCAGTCTGGCTGCAGAGCCCAAATAAGTTCCCCCTTGGCTGCTGGCAGAGCAGGTTCGAAGTCGCTGTCCCTGGGGATGGAGGATCTTTTGCTTGTACCCAAAAGCACGGCAGCAGCTTTTGGGCACCTCTAGACTGCTAGAGAGGTTCCAAGCAGCAATCGCACACTGAGATTTTCCCGCTGGCCCGGGCTGCGAGTGCCGGTCTTTCTGGGTCTAAGAGCGCCCACCTTACATGCACCAATTTCAGGGAAGGCAGAGGTTCGCGCGCGGGTCTCAGGCTCTGAGAATGGGGCACAGGTCCCAGAGCACCAGGCTGGGCCTTCGTGCACCTCTCTGGGGCGAAAGTTTGGTGCAGGCTCTGAAACAAGGGCGTGTATCAAAGGGCACCTGCTGGGCCTTTATACCTCTCTCAGGGGAGTATCTCAGGCTCTATAGCAGGACTCTTGCATTCTGCCGCCTGGTGTGGCTCCCATTCCCTCACAGGAAGCGGACCCCATGCATTCTCCTTGCACTGGCAGCTTAGGGACCAAGAGCTGGTTTCTCTGCCGCACTCTCTCTGACTCAGTGCCAAGGGAGGCTGTCCTGGGACCAGGGACTTAAGCCCTTGTCCCTAGCCGCCCCGATTCCCACAATTTCCCCAGAGATGCTTTGCTCTTTTGGAGTGCTTTCAACCAGTCTCCGAGTTAATGCTGGTCCCCAGACGCAGGGCACTCTCGCTTGTATTGGGGTATTACTTTCCAACTGTTTGCCTCTGGTAGCTCCCTCCCCCTTTTGTTTATCTTCTGATATCAGTTCACAGTTCCCACTCCGCTTTACCTGCCCACTGGCTTCTTCTCCCCCTGTAGAGATCCACATGTGTATAATTCTGATATCAGGCTGATTTCATGGGTGATTGGAGTTCATGGGTGATTGGTAGGTAATCAGCTCATTTTGGGGTACAAGTTGAAAAGACGCCTTCTAATTCCGCGCCATTTTGTCCCCCCTCTTAACTTTTTTTTTTTTTATTTTATTTGACAGCACAAGTAGAGGGAGAGGATGAAAGAGAAGCAGGATCTGCACTGAGCAGGGAGCCAGATGCAGGGCTGGATCCCAGGACCCTGGACAGATGCTGCACTGAGGGAGCCACCCAGACACCCTTTTAGACCTAGGATGCAGGTAGGAGAAGCAAGCCAGGGGTTTCTTGGCCCAACACTAATGACCATGGCTCAGACAAATCCATCTTCCACTTCAGGCTTCCAGATACTCTGCGAAGGAGACATTCCCCTTCCTGTCCCTGAATGCTCTGCCAGGTCAAGGCAGATCCATGTTTCTGAGGGTTCCTCTTTGGCCATTCTGTCAGGGACAGCCAAGAGGGCTCCAAGCCTGTGTGGACCCCAGGCCTGGGGATCCCAGCCCTGAACTCTTTGCTCTGCCCTTGATGACCCCAGAATAGATCAATTCAGCAACTGTCAATCCATGCCAGGCCAGGGAACAAACACAGCAGTACACAAGATCAACTCGCCTTGGTCCCAGGAGCCTGGATTCCCCAAGGAGGGCTTCACCTGGTCTCTGAAGGGGATTCCAGGGGTTCCAAGATGGCCATGGGTGGAGCCCACCAGGTAGAGAGGCCCCTGGAGAGTGTCCACTGGCACTGAGCAGACGGAAGATCCCCTCAGGCCTTCCCTCGTGGCTCCACTGTGCCCTGGGGAGAGAAAAGGGCCAGCCACACCGCACCAGGGCCGCAGCTCGGCCACCCAGGAGCAGCAGCGGGCCTAGCCTGGAGCTCAAGCAGTGGCAGGGAGCGGCAGGGAAGCCAGGACTGGGCAGGGCCTGGGGTCCTGGAGTCAGCAGAAGAGCAGCGGGAAACAGCAGGGGACGCAGCCAGCCCCCTCACCGGACAGGACAGAACAGGAGGCTGGGCGAGGGTGCGCAGGCCTGCAGAGAGGCCTGCACTGCTGTTTGCCGCCCCCCACCCGCCACAGCTCGCCAGCACCTGCCTGCCCCGCCCACCGCCTTATGTGGGCCCAGCAAACTCACTGCGCAAGTAGCGCCTCCCGGGAAGGCAGGGGTTCTGGGCTGGCTGGGCAAGGCGCAGGGGAGTGCATCGGTGGCCCGCTGACTCAGGTACTGAGGGGCTGGGGAGGGGTAGGGGCGCTAGGCAGAGAGGGAGACTGGGGCCCTGCTGCCCGCTGCCACCTGCTGCTTCGTCCAAGGGAGCGGGAGGGGGGCCTGGCGGACAGGCTCCTGGCGGCCTGGTGCTCCTACGCCCCATAGCCCTTGCCCCACAGCCCTCGCTCCACTTCTCGGTATCCAGGGAACCCGTGGGGCCCTACTGACATCAAGGGGCCCAGCACCACTGGGCTCGTCTGGACCCCGGAGAGACGCCTGTGCTGACAGGCTTCTTTTCCAGAACTTGATGGAAAATTTTGTCCCTCAGAATCGCCGGGCTCCCCAGCCTGAGAGGCGCTGGCTCAGCCCGCGCAGCCTGGGCCCCACTGGGCCCCCTCCACCTCAAGTTCCTTTTACCCAGGAGCCCCAGGATACCATTTTTTTCTGGCCCATGGACCCCTTTCCCCCACCCCCACCCCCACACCTCTACTTTGGGCCTGCAACCACCCTGGGATCACTTCCATCTCCGGGCCCCTACCCCTTGTTGGTGGTCCTTGTCCACCTCCAGGCATGACCCCTGGCCCCTCTCACCTCTGGAGTTACTGAAACCCTTCCACTTGGGGGCCACTGGCATCTGTGATCCCAGACTCCCGGGACTCCCCTCCACCTTGGAGCTCCCTACCCTGTTTCCTCTAGGAACTGCTGTGCCTAGAGCACCGAAACCCCACATTCTCAAGCCAGCTGTCTTTGGGCCAAGGACTCAGGTATCCTCAGGGACCTTCCTTTCCAGGGCACATACTCCTCTCTGTGCAGGAGAGACCAGAGAGAGCAGGCTTGGGGATCCTTCACTCCAGCTGGATGGAGGGGCAGAAGCTGGGGTGTGTGTGAGGGGGTGCTGACAGGTGGCCTCCCTGGGTAAGGAGCTTCCAGGAGGAAACTTCAGAGTGAGGCTATGATGTGGAAGCCTCAGGAAGCACTGGCTGCACAGACTCCAGGCTCCTGGCTTGGGCAGTGGGCATTTAGTGGCCAGAGCCCTACAGGACCAACCCTGTCCAAACCTACCCCACCATGGCCGGCTTTTTTGTCTTTAATTTGCACAGCAACCTTTTCTCCAGTAGGAAATTGAAAGCTTTGCTTTGGAAAGTTTTGTGTCCAGGAGGCTCCTGGGCATCCACTTACTTTATTTCCGGAGGCTAGTTGAGGAGGGTGGAGTCTTTGGGACCTTCACAGCAGGTCTCCTGATCCTTCCTGACTTCCTTTTTTTTTTTTTTTTTTTTTGATTTATTTATTTGAGAGAGAGAGATAAAGAGCACACCACAGAACACATGCAGGCACAGGTGAATGGGCCAGGTGAATGGACCTGTGCCAAAACAAAGAGTCAGATGCTCAACCAGCTGCAACCACCACCCCCCGTCCACCTTTTACAGATGGGTTACATCTACACACTGTTAGGCGCTTTGCCTGGACCCAGCTAGTCTTACAGCAGTCCTAGGACACTGTCTCTTGCCCAGTGTCTCTGGTCAGTACCAACCCATGCCTCAAGTGTGGGAATGACTTCTTCCTGACTCCTTTTTTTTTTTTAAGATTTTTTATTTTATTTTATTTATTTGACAGAGAGAGATCACAAGTAGGCAGAGAGGCAGGCGGAGAGAGAGAGAGGAGGAAGCAGGCTCGCTGCTGAGCAGAGAGCCTGATGCGGGACTTGATCCCAGGACCCTGAGATCATGACCTGAGCCGAAGGCAGCGGCTTAACCCACTGAGCCACCCAGGCGCCCTTCCTGACTCCTTCTTAACTCCCTGTCCAGCCTGGGTTGCCCACCCCCCTCCAGGCTGTCCTAGTTGTATATATTGGATCTCTGTAGATAGTGGGCACCATCAGATCCTCACCTGTCGTGGCCGGCGCAACAAATCAACCAGGAACATGAGGGTAAGAGGATGAAGAAAAGAACTCGAGAAGCAGAGATATGGGGGACAGGAGGAGCACTGAGGAGGATGTCCAACAGTGCTAAGTTTATTCAAAGCCTTAAGGCCATATATATAGTGACATTACATCTGTGTTTAGTTAAGCAACTATGGTTCCTCATGACGCCAAATGGCTGATGCCAGTACAAATACAGCAAACCTGAAAGTAAATTATGGGTTGTACTAAGGCAGCAAGGACCAGCAACGAACTTTTTAGCCCAACCGAATTGTTCTCATTTGTTTAGTAAGCGTGTGGGAAGTCACGTAGGCGAGCGCACAACACATAGCACAGACTCTTGCCCAGTGCTACTGAACTTTTCCCGTCCTAAACCTTTTGTTAGGTTATTTGGACTTTAAAGGAGGCACAAGTCAGGGTCTGGTTTGGTTCTCGTCTCAAGCCTTATTGCGGCCTCCCACACTCACCGAAATGAGAACATGGCTCAGGGTTATGGAGTGAATATACCCTTTAGGAAACATTAAAGGACATAGCATAACTGGTCCGGGGTCACCCAGCCTGTGAGAGGCATGGGTGAGATTCAGACTGCACTGGGTGCCACAGCCATTTTCAGCTCACCTTAGTGTCCAACCTGGTCCCAGAAGGTTCCTGCTCAGGACTTTGCTTTGTGCTGAGCTGGGCTTGCTTCCTGCCTTTGAAGCCATTTTCACAGTGTATCCCCAGCCCACCCTCTCACATTGAGCATCAGTGCTGCCTTGGCTGGCCTCTGTTGATCGTGCCATTCCTCTCAATCCCTCTGTCACTCCTCCGGCCCACTGTCCTACTGCCCTCTGTCCGGTGGGCCAAGTTCTGAGTTTCTTACCTGCACTTCCTCTTAACTGTGCTCTGTTGAAATCCTCTCTAACAGGGAAGACCTGCTTATCAGAGCAGCTTGATTTGGAATCCATCTCCCCTGGAGGTCAGAGCTTCTGACCATCATGTCCCCAGCCTCAGCACTGGGGATGCCTGCCCAGCCTATTCTGGGTGCTCGTGGAGCTCTGGGATCTTGGAGAAGATTTGCCATGAAAATAAGCATTTATACATAACACGGAAGAGAAGATTTGAGGAAATTGAGTGAGTGTCATCTGGTAATGTTTGTGTTAGGATGGTTCTGAAATTTCTGGGCCCTGAGTTACCAAGAACCCTAGGTTGCCCAGCTGGAAGGACCTCAGATAGATCAGCTGGGCTCCTCACCTCATTTGACAGATGGGAAGTTGAGGCCCAGAGCTTAGTGCCACAGAGCAGGAGTGAGGAGAGATGTTAGTGACAGGAAGAAATCATAGGGTAAGCACAAAGTGGCTGAGCCTGGGCTTTGTTTATGCAAATGAGTTGCTAAAACAGTGGGCCTGAGGCTGCTGACTCTATCTAGTGGCCAGCAAGAAGTAACACCAGCCCACACCTTCTGAGGTTTAACTCATGCCAGGAATGATTCTCAATGTTTTATTTGTGGGCACCTGGGTGGCTCAGTTGTTCAGCTGAGGTTATGCTCCCAGGGTGCAGGGATCTAATCCTCACCAGGCTTCCTGCTCAGTGGGAAGCCTGCTTCTCCCTTTCACACTCCCCCTGTGTGTGTTCCCTCTCACCCTGTCTCTCTCTCTCTGTCAAATAAATAATAAAATCTTAAAACAAGAACAACAATACCAAAATGCTTTATTTGCCTTAGGAGATAGGGTCTGTTATGGCTACCATTTTAATGCATGGAAATATGGGCACAGGGGAGCTAAAGGAGTCCAAGGTCACACAGCTTTCAAGTGGAGGAGCCAAGATTTGAACCCTGGGCAGCCTGCCTCCAGAAACTGTATTATTTTTTCCCCTTGTGTATGTCATTTTTAAAAACCTTTCCCTGAATTCTAATAGAGATGTGTAAACATTGTTAAGCATGCAGTTTATTGATCATCACAAAGCTTAGGTTCTGAAGCATTGCAGCAAGCTGGGGTAGGCTATGATGTCAGAACCGGTTGGAATCCAGTTTCTGGTGCTGCATGATCTTAGGTGACTTACTCAGCCTCAGTTTCTGCACTGAGTTTGGCAGCCTTGTGATGAGTAGAGCGTGTGACAGTGCCTAGCGGGTTTGGTGCCTGGCGAGTGTTTAATAAATGGTTTTCTCTTCTTAATAATGAAAATTCTAAGTTGTGTTGGTTTTGTTAAGCAGTCCGAATACCTTCCTCATCGGTCAGTTGCCTGTCAGTCGCCTTGTAGGTACTTGTGATGAGTCACTTTGGTAAGTCACTATATATAGCTGAAACATTTGGGGGTAGTTGGGGGACAACCCCCCCGCCCCCACTGCCCCTGCATTGAAAGTCTGTAATTTAAAATGTTCCACCTGTGCCTTTTTTTTTTTTTTTAAACATAACCACTTTGGGACAGTGAAAGTTATATGTCTTCTCCTTAGGATTGTGACGGAGCCTTTGGGGACCTGCAACAGCTTACTTCCAGTTTCTGTCTGGCATACTGATGGGCCAGAACTTATTTTAACAACATTCCATCACATTCCAGGCACCTGGAAGGAGGAATATGTTGAACTTCTCGGAAATTATTTTTTGGAACTGTTTTTATCCTGAGGAATAACCCATTTAAAAATTGAATGACCTTTATGGTTGACTTTTCCACTCTACATAATGCAAACTGAAAAACTCTTTGTTTTCAGCTGCTTCTGCAGCAGTGGGAAGAGCAAGCCTGTGGGAGTCCTCCCCCGGTTGGCCCCAGCACAGAGCTGCATCATTCTACACACCCCTCATGCCTTGTCTCCTTGTCTGTGAGGTGGTAATGATGGTGCAGGGAGCTCCAGGGGTTGTCGTGAAGGTTACAGAGATGGGGGGTGTAAACTTTGAACAGTGTGCCCCACATAAAATGCAGATCTGGTGAGCAGAGGCAGCTGCTCATATTAATTGTTGATGCCAAGGCACTGGAGTTCCACAACAGCCTATACCTTTCTTTCCTGGGTCCTTTTTGTCTCAGCCACCACCTTAGAGAAAGTGACTCAGCAAGGCTGGTGCTTGTGGAGCCCTCTACAAATCCAGCTAATTCACATGGGCGATGCCCTGGAGATAAGGGTGTTTTCCTGGGTGGTAGGACCCCATTTCAGAGGCTTAACTAGCCCGTTTCTCCTAACTGGTCCTGTCCTCCAGGGTCAAGATGAAGGCCTGCCAGGAGACTGGTGGTCTCACCAGAGTTTTCCACTGGAAGCATGAAGGACCCCATGGGGCCTCGTGCAGAATGACATGGGTGTTGGGGGGAGAACAGAGGGGACATCGCCTGTACCATCGTGGGCAGGTCACTATATCTGGCTCACGCCGGCTTTCTTCCCATCTGGGAAATGGCAGAAGACCATGCTTTTTCACAGGAGGGATGAGGGTTTAGGGAGGTATTTGATGACTGTGTTGGGGCTGCATGAGTAACAGAGTTGACGGAGGGGCCTTGGAGTCACAGACTTGGGTTCAGGCCCCTGCTGCTGCCACATAAAAGTAGATCGCTTGGGTAAGCCATGGACCTCAGTGTCCTCCTCTGTGCACTGTGGATAATACCTAGCATGTAGGTCTGTGACGGGTACCAAATAGAAGGCCATATTAGGAGCTTAGAGCAGAGCCTGATACTCACTAGATTGTAGTTTTATGGAGATACTCTGGCATCACTGGTGTTGCAGACCTGGTCCTACCCTCTGGAAACTTTGGCTGTGTGACAGATGGCTTATGAGGCCGTGGCTGACAGAAAGAAGCGGTGTCTGTCTTTTCTTAAGATTAAGGGTACAGAGGGGTGCCTGGTGGCTCAGTCGTTGAAGCATCCAACTCTTGGTTTCAGCTAAGGTCATGATCTCAGGGTGGTGGGATTGAGCCCTGAGGTGTGCTCTGCTCTCAGTGTAGAATCTGCTGGAGGTTCTATCTCCCTGTATTTGTGTGTGTGTGCTCTCTCTGTATCTCTCTCTCTGTCTATCTCTCCCTAAAATAAATGAAGCTGTAAAAATAAATAAATACATACATGCATAAGTTAATTAATTATGGGTACAGAAATCAGTGATGGAGCTGGGCTGATGGGATACTTGGCAGCAAATACAGGTGCACCCTGCTTGAAGGCTCGGAGGTAGCTGCAGTGTCACCAGTGGTGATGGGGGTGTGAGGAAGTTGCCTCGTGCAGCATCCAGAGAGGAACTTAGATTGGGGGGTTCCAGGGAGTAAATGCCCATGGGTAGGAAGCATCTTCAGATGAATGTCAGAGGGTGTCCTCATGGATGGGGAGGCACCCTTTCACCCTGAAGCTGCCCACGAGTGGAGGTGTGCCTGCTGGGGACATAACTAAATCATTGGGGTTTAGCCTCCTAAGCTGTTAATTTATGAAGATGTGGCCAAGACCTTGTCTCACTGCTTTTTAAAGAGAAGTAAATTAAACTGTTGTTTGGGATGGTGTTGTCTTCCAAAGGCTCATTCAGAGTCAGTGGCAGAGCTGCTGTGGGCTTTCCAACTTGTCTTGAAAGCCTGGTCCAGGCAAGGGTGAGGGATATTCCCATCTCTTGGGGTCTCTTGCCTTCTCTGTTTATGGAAGAACGTGGTTTTGTGACTGGTAAATAAACAGGCATCCTGTGCAGATCCTTCAGCTCTTCGTGTGGCTGCAGTAGAGGAAATTCCCATTCACCTGGCACAGACTGTGGCTGGACGGGCGGTGTGGCGGGGCTCTCACTGAGCATTCTCCTTTCACGTAATCCCCGACCAGATATGAATTTTGTGGTGCTGCCACTTTCCTGCTGGCCAGGAGGGAAGTTGAGGCCCAGGAAAGTTACACTTTCTCGCTGTGGTAAGCAGCAGAGCCATGTCAGCCGGTCCAGGCCCTGGCTTTCAGGTCTGTTTGCTGTGAGCATTTCCTCTTGTGTTTCCAGCTTTTGGCCTGTTTGACCTATCAAACTACTGATGGTGTATTGATAATTCTAATACTCTCGACATTGTGAAAGATTAGCTCTTCACTTTGTGCTAGAAATGTTTCTTGCTGTATTTTTCTTTTAAATAAAAAAAAAAGTCAAAGTCCCACGTTTCTGCCCATTTGAATCTCCCTGAGTCTCCCTGTTGTGAAGTGGTTGGGTTTGGGGATTTCTAGGGCAGGGGCCTAGTTGGTGGTGGCTTTGCCTGGAGGAGCCCATGGCTCAGGACTTAGAGTGGGGACTGGAGCAGTGTGAACTGTGGCCTGAAAATGTGTTCATGTGTGCTGAGGTGGTGCCCAGATTCTTTTGGAGGATGAACTGAGGTTTTGATCAGTAGGTTAGAGAAACACTTGATGGAATAACACTGATAATTTTGTTTTTGTATTCAATCCTAATTTTGTGTTTTCGTTTTCGTGTAGTGCAGTGTGCTCTATGTTCTAAGAAAAAATTGGCAATCAATTCATACAGTATCATGATTTAATAATCCTTCCTCACTCACCGGGTCATATTTCAGGTTTTTATATGTAGTTTTTATATCTGTAGTTCTGTTTCTGAATTCTGCATTTTGATTCATTCCTTCATTTTTAAATTTCTTATTTTAAAGATTTTATTTATTTGAGAGAGAGAGAGAATGAGCTAGGAGCAGGGGCAGAGGGAGAAGGAAAGGGAGACTCCTCACTGAGCATGGAGCCTGATGTGGGTCTCAGATCCCAGGTCTCTGAGATCAGGACCTGACCCAAAGGCAGATGCTTAAAAGACTGAGCTACCCAGGTGCAGCCACATTCCTTCATATTTTTATTTTTACTCCAGTGCTGCACTGTTTGGCTGGTTGCTTCAGTTTCTGGGAGGGAGGGAGATGACCCCCTCCCCTGTTCTTCTAACAAGTTTGCTTTTGCTGCATTGACTGGAGAAGGGCCAGGCTTCCTGAAGATGAGTAGGATGATTCAGTGACACCCAAAAGGCAGTGGCTATCATTGTTCCCACTGTGCTTCAACAACTTCACCCACTGACTCTTTGATGATGGCAGCCACCAGCAAATCTTCTGCAGAGGACTGCTGCCTTGGGATGCTTTTCTTGTGGTGCTGGACTTCATTCCCCTGGCAGCCAGTACAGCTAGGATTAGAACCTAGGAAAAGTCCCATTAGAACCCAAGAAAGTGGGGTGCCTGGGTGGCTTAATCGATTGTCTGCCTTTGGCTCAGTTCATGGTCTTAGGGTCCTGAGATCAAACCCTGCACTAGTGCCCGTGCTGGCTGTGGAACCTACTTAAAATCAAACAAACAGAAATCAGCCCAAAAAAGTACGATCCTTTGTGTTGTTCTATACTGTGGATCAGATTTTATTTTTCTTTTCTTTTTTTTTTTTTCTTTTTAAAGATTATTTATTTGTCAGTGAGAGAGCACAAGCAGGGGGAGCAACAGGCAGAGGGAGAGGCAGGCTTCTGGTTGGGTAAGGGGTCTGATGCCGGACTTGATCCCAGGACCCTGTGATCATGACCTGAGTCATGTTAGGCTGCTGCCTAACAGACTGAGCCAACCAGGCATCCCCCAGGATCAGACTTCAATAACCCTACCAGATTTCTTTAGCTTTGACATTTTAAAGGACAATGAAAGCTAGCTAAACCTACACCAGGATTCTGCATCTGCTGGGGCTGTGCTGTCCGGGCCTATGTGCCTCCTGTTCTTCTAACCCCATCAATTCCACCCATGTTTTAGCCAGTGAACTGTAGGCAGGTGTGGGTGTGTCACTGAAAGCTTTGACTCATCATTCATATCTTTATTGTAAGCTTATAATCTTTATTTTTTTCTTTTTTTTGGGGTAAGATTTTATTGATTTGTTTGTTTATGAGAATGAATGGGGAGCAGAGGCAGAGGGAGAAGCAGACTCCCTGCTGAGCAGGAAGTCTGACATAGGGCAAGATCCCAGGATTATTTATGACCTGAGCCCAATGTAGATGCTTAACCGACTGAGCCACCCAGGCGCCTCTTTATTTTTCCTTTATTGATTATCTGCCTTTCTGAGGCAGCGTTCTACCTGGGTTTTCATAACTCCACACTAAGGTATTCTTCCACTAGTGTGGCCTGTTTTGAGGTAATTCCTATACATTCTGGCTATGCTGCTAAATGATGCTATGATCTTGGACTCTTTTTTTTTTTTAACCTCTCTGAGCCTTGGTTTCCTCTGTGCTAATGTGGATAATATACCCTCTCTTGCAGATGTGTGGAGGGCCATGGCTGACTTGGATGCAGTTGGAGTCATCTCACGGCACATGGAATACACAATTTATCTTGCTTCCTGTCTTGCTAACGACATCTTGGTTTTCATGCTGTCTTAGAACAAGTAGAACTTGACTTACATGTAAGTTGTGAATTCACGTACTTTTGACAGAGGTGTTATTTTAGTTTAGTTTAGTTTAGTTTAAAGCAGGCTCCACACCCAGTGCAGAGCCCGGTGCGGAACTCAAACTCACCACCGTGAGATCAAGATCCGAGCTGAGATCAAGAGTTGGCCGCTCAACGAGCCTAGTCACCCAGGCATCCCTTCTGTTTATCATTTTTCAAAAAATGTGACAAGTAACACTTTCTCTGCTTGGACCTGTCCTCACACCTGCTATGCTGGTCTGGGGGTCAGACGTGTAGCTGGTGTAGTGCTGGTGATGTTGAGCAAGACAGTTGTTAAGTCTTTTTACCCTAATTGCTGTTGTCCTATTATTTCCTTTTTTTTTTTTTTAAGATTTTATTTTATATCGTGGTGATATATGCTAAAACTGTTGCTTCTGGTCCTGCCTTAAAACTTGAATATGTAGGGCATTTTTTAAGAATTCATCCCTGGAGATACAGTATTTGTTTTTCTCTGTCTGACTTATTTTGCTTAGCACAATACCCTCTAGGTACATCCATACTGTTGTAAATATCAGGATCTCATCCTTTTTGATGGCTGAGTAATATACCATTGTGTGTATGTACCACTTTGTCTTCTGTTGCTGGACACTTGGGCTGCTTCCATATCTCGGCTACGGAAAATAAAATGCTGCAGTAGGCTTAGGGGTGCCTCCGTGCTTTCAGAATGTTGAGTCTGATGTGTCAACTGCCACAACAGTCGTGGCAACTCAGGAAGGGAGCCAGGTGCAGGAGGTAAGAGGAGGAGTGCAGCTTTAGGCAATCTGAGTTGAGGTGTCTGTTGGACGTGCAGGTGTAGGTTCTGGTTGGACAGTCAAAATGTAGGAATGGGTGCTTGGGGGAAGAGAGATGCAATCATGCTGTTGCCAAGGGATATATTCCTTGTAGAGAGAGTGACAGTTAAGGATTTAGGGTAATTCCTTCTTTTCTTGGGCAGATAAAGGGGAAGAATAAAGGAGTAGTGGATGGAAGGGGAGGGACATGCCTTTGATGCCAGGAAGGCATTTTTGCACAGATGTCTAGAGAAGAGAGATTTCAAGGAATGAAATGTCAGCAATGTTCGATGATGTGAAAAGTTGCAAAGCAGCTTGATTAGGGGGTGGGGGTAGATCGAGGAGGTTGTCACTGAGTACTGAAAGAAAATGGGAGGTGAGTAGTGGAGTCCTAAGCCAGACATAGAGATAGAGTGCCTGGGCGTGAGACCATGGAGGTCACACACAAGAATAGCCTTTTAGAAAGTTTGATGGTAAAGACACAGACGATCATAACTCCAGACATAGCTTGGACAAGGGTGGGTTTTACAGGCTGTGTTTACCTATTTGCAGGTTGACTGAAGGGAGATGACAGATGGTGCATGCTGCTGGATGTTGTGGGTTGAGATGGGATCAGGTATACAGAAAAGCACACAGAGAGGAGTGTATGGATGCCCTGACTGCTTCTGTAGAACACAAGGCCAACATTAGGCATGGAGGGAATGGAACGTGGCTCAAGGAGATGTGCAGTCTCAGATACAGACCACATGGCTCAGAGTCTTACAGGGCTCTCCTTGCCTCCGCGTGGCCCTTCTCACAGGGTTTAAGTTTTGAAGAGTCCTTTTGTTTCTCTGGGTTTGGGGTGTGACTGGAGAGACATAGCAGAGAGCAAGGGCTGAGGAAAGACCAAGAGGGCAGGAACTCACAGAGGGGAGTCTACTACCCTCTCTGCCTTTTCTGGTATGGGCTCTCTCCTGATCTGGATGGACGGATGACCTGCCATTACTTCTTTTAAAAATGCATTTGGCTTTACCCTGCCAGAAAGCAACACATGTTTATTGAAGAATAGTGGGAAACCCCAGAGAAACTGAAGGAAGAAAATAAGCACTCAGCTGAAGACAACCATTCAAAAGTTCTGGCCCTTTTCCTCCCAACTTTCACTGAAGTTGAACAGATAAATGTATATATATGAAGTGATTTCTGGGAAAGACCAAAAAAAAAAAAAAAAAGATACCAACAACAAGAAAACAAAAAAGAGAACAAAGCAGAAGAAAACGGTGTTCATTTTCTTCCTGAGGCTGCCCTTCCTCGATACTGCTACTTGGTTTTACTACCTGCTTTTCTCCCTGGGCTTTCTTGACAAAACATGGTTCCACTACTTTTACCTTCTTCAAAGTGTTTGACAGAGTCGTTTGCTTTCAACATGGAGTTTGAGCAAAATGGACTATTGTTTTAAAATATTCTATCATGTGTGCTGTAATATCTCATCCTGGACATGATACAAATGCTATGATAAAAAGAAGAGATGCTTTTAAAGTGATCACCAGAGTTGTGAAATTCATTGGCATGATCCTTCTTTTTTTTTTTAAAAAGATTTTATTTATTTATTTGACAGACAGAGATCACAAGTAGGCAGAGAGGCAGGCAGAGAGAGGAGGAAGCAGGCTCCCTGCAGAGTAGAAAGCCCGATGCGGGGCTCGATCCCAGGACCCTGGGATCATGACCTGAGCTGAGGGCAGAGGCTTAACCCACTGAGCCACCCAGGCGCCCCAACATGATCCTTCTTTTGAGGGTCATAATTCGTTTAATTTTTTTCTGCTCCAGCTTAACCTTCGCAGTCTTCAGTTGTTATGTGCATTAGACACAGTATTAGCAGTAGTGGCAGTAAAAATACTCCTGTCACCCTTTACAGGTACCATTTTACTAGCATCTCCTTACCACTGTAGCAGCTTTAAACCCTGTTTCCACCCTGTTCATTCCTTTAAATGCCTTTTCCTTAAAACCTTTTCTTAGTTTTTGGTGTTCTATAGCTTTACCACAAAATGTTTAATTGAAGATTTCTCATCTTGCTTGGTATCTGTGCATTTCCTGTATTTCTGGATTTATCATTTCTGTAATATCCTCAGCTGTTTTCTTCTGAAATTTTGACTCTGTCCTTCTGCTGTACTTCCCAGGATTCTTATTTAAACCTCCCGTCTGTTGTTCGTGTCTCTCAAGCTGGCGTTCATCTTCTTCTCCTGCCTCCTTGTGTTGCATTCTGGGGAATGTCTTCACTTCTTGGTGCAGTGTTGTGAAGTCCTTCATTCGGGGCTCATCTACTGCCCCACCATTCTGGTGTGTTTTCTGTTGTGTTTTACGTCTCAGTGATTTTTGGTCCCTGTTTAACTTCCTTCAGTTCCATGTTCACACTTGGCCTGTTGCTTTTGATAGGCTCTTGATCCTTCTTTATTTTTAAACCTCTTTTGTGTTCTTAAACAATTAACATGTAATATTTTCTATTCTGTATCTGATCATTCCAGTGTCTAAAGTCTTCATTTTCCCTCAGTCTTCTGTCTCTCACAGTGGCCTCATTTCTTGCATGCTCTGTGAAGGGATTTTGAGACCAGATTTATTGGAACATAGATGTAATCTCTTTTAATTCTGTTTTTTGGTGTGTTTTTTTTTGTTTGTTTGTTTGTTTGTTTGTCTGTCTGTTTTTTCCTGGAGGGTTTGTCTTTCCTTTGCCAGGAGGCTGGGAGTGTTCTTGGTTGGGATCACTTTGGTTCCATTTGAGGGTCCTGGTTTATTAAGGAAATCTCAGGTTCAGTTCCCCCAACTTACCGTGTGGTGGGAACGGGGTCTGGAGGGCACAGGCCTGTAGAGATCCTGCAGTGAAAATGGCATTTGTTCTCTGGCACCCTGATTTGTTTTTCTTGAGCTTGTTGCTTACAGATCAGGTTTTGGCTCACTTGTTTCTGCCACCTCCCTCTTCCTGCTTCCTTTCCTACCATTTTCTAAGTCCTTTGCTAGTTTTCCAATGTCTTCTAAAGCCCAGAAATGTTTTGTGAATTCCATTTGCCATCACTAATTGCAAGTCTCCTCCTGCAGCAGGAAGGCCAGAGCCAGACACTGTAATGCTCTGCCTCCCACAGAGGAGATTTTAATACCCTCTCCTCGTGTTCAGAAATTCTAGATTGGAGATGGAGTTATGGATACATTACCATCTACAGAGGATTAGTTGCCTATATAATAGAACAAGTATGCATTATTCTAATCTTCCTAAAACTTCCATTTTGCATAATAAATATGAATGAATAAGGAACCCGCATTACTTTAGTTTATGCAGATGTTCGCTTTCTGTCTCTGGCTTTAGATGGTAGGTTGTCATTTGTATGGTTCATTCTGAAAATTGGGTAACTTCATTCTTATTTTCTACATGTTGGTGCCATATAAAGTGATGATTTATGGAGATTCAGAGGTAAATATTTATCAACATCTAAATAATTGGGGAAGGCTTCCTTTACAAAAGGTAGAATTATTAAGACCTGTTTAATCACAGAAGGGATATCCTGTAAAGCTAGCCCATAAATAAAAAGTGGATCAGAAGAAAGCAGAGAGAGGAGAGAATTTGGAAGGAGCACGTGGAGGGACACCTACTGCCTATCCCTGTAAGTCAGGGGCAATCTGGAAGGAAAACCTTGTTAAAGGAGGCAGTAGTGTTTAGATGTAATGAGCTACTGGAAACCTCACAGTGTTGTGGTGAAGCAAGTGGTGTGCAATCAAGTCCGCAGCCCAGTTGAAGTTGTGGCTTCAGGCAGCAAGCGAGCAGGCCTTTCTGTCTGCCTTTATCTCCAGTGGGAGCGACTTGTCCTCCTTGAAGTCAGCCTCCAGACATCTTTTCCTGTCGCTACACATCTGTGCATCACTGAGAATTTCTGCGGTTGCTGCTTCATGGAGATGTTTGTCAGTTTTGGGTTTTGTTTTGTTTTGTTTTTTACCGAGGTTCACTTGCTAACTTTTCTCTTCTCTTAAAAAAAAATTATTTAATCTAGGGGTGCCTGGGAGGCTCAGTGGGTTAAAGCCTCTGCCTTCGGCTCGGCTTGAAGGCATGATCCCAGGGTCCTGGGATTGAGCCCCACATCAGGCTCTCTGTTCAGCAGGGAGCCTGCTTCCCTTCCTCTCTCTCTGCCTGCCTCTCTGCCTGTTTGTGATCTCTGTCTGCCAAATAAATAAATAAAATCTTTAAAAAATATATGTGTTTAATCTAGGGGCACCTGGGTGGCTAAGTGGGTGGGTTAAGCCTGTTTCTTCAGCTCAGGTTATGATCTCAGGGTCCTGGGATTGAGTCCTGCATCAGCAGGGAGCCCTCTTCCTCCTCCTCTCTCTCTGCCTCTCTGCCTACTTTTGATCTCTCTCTGTCAAATAAATAAGTAAGTAAATAAATCTTTTAAAAAAATATATATATAATCTCTTCCAGGAAGAGATTATGCTGAGTGAAAAAAGTCAAGCAGAGAGAGTCAATTATCATATGGTTTCACTTATTTGTGGAGCATTACAAATAGCATGGTGGACAAGGGGAGATGGAGAGAAGGGAGTTGAGGGAAACTGGAAGGGGAGGTGAACCATGACAGACTATGGACTCTGAAAAATAATCTGAGGGTTTTGAAGGGGTAGGGGGTGGGAGGTTGGGGGAACCAGGTGGTGGGTATTAGAGAGGGCACGGATTGCATGGAGCACTGGGTGTGGTGCAAAAACAACGAATACTGTTACACTGAAAAAAATATATATATATATTTCATCTCTTATTACCATGTATTTCAAATGGTAGTGAGGGATGATGGTGTGGGACCCCATGAAGTGAATTCACACTGCCATCTTGACCACAATATAAGTGTCGTACACAGCCGTCCTGTGTCCCCTTTCGTTCTGAAATGGATTCTCTCTTCCCAGCTGTTATCAATAGAAGACAGGGGTCTTTGTTCTTGTAGGTGACTTGTCCAAGATCGCACAACTTTCGAGGTTTAACCTTTGGTCTGATTGTAGGACCCATTTTCTTTAACTCAGTGCCATGCAACCTACCATGTAGGACTCTCAATACTCTCCTGCTTTTGAAGCTGTACTCCACAGGCCACATCTACCAGTGCATATCTATTTTTGTCTAGTTCACTCATTTATTGCACACATTTACTGGATGCCAGCTATGTGTTTCAGGCACCTTTCTAGGTGCTGGAGATATGGCAGTGGGCAAGTCAAACACAACCCCCTGCCCTCATTGAGCATGTTCCATTTCCTACTACTGGAAGCATCCACCAGGAACAATGGACTTATGCCAGAAGTCCAGCAATGATATGAGTTCCAGAAATTTCTGAATGGTTCTTTGTGGAAGTGATGATTTGGCGGCAGCCCTCAAGGTAGCTACCTGCACGGGCAAAAAAAAGGAGGGCTGGTGTAGAAATGCCTGATGAATGGGCTTCAAAGTCAAATAACTGAGCCAGGTCTTTAAGGTCTTATTAAGCTCGGAGATTTTTCAAGAACTTTCCATGATACATAAGCATATTATAGAAAAAACCCTATTCAAAGCACACTGTAAATTTGGAGGATGATTGTCTTTGCATTATTTTTGTGATTAAATGACAGTTGATGATACAGGCACTGTTGTAAGTCACTTATCCCTGTGCAAACACTTTGTGGTAAATTCTTTTATCATCCTTATTTTTCAGAGGTAGAGACTGATGCAAAGGGAGAAGTCTGGTGGTTCTCCACTGGCCACAGCTAAGCAAGCAAAAAGCAAAAAGCAGAGCCTGCATTGGAACCAGGCACTGTGGCTCCAGACCCCAACTCTTCACCCTTGGGCTTCTTGCAGCACGCCTGATTTCTTGTCACTAAGAACTTGGTGCAGGAGTTTAACGGTACCTTTAACTTCTAGTTTTTCTTTCTCAGAACTGAATCTGCATTGCAGTGCATCTCTCCATAAACATGTGTTTAATTTTGTCACCTTTAATTTTGTTTTTAGGTAAGATCTGAAGGAGTCAATCTGTTTCTTCTCTGCCTTCAAGCACTTCAGACAAACTTTGCAGAAGAGCAGGTGCTGATTTTTGCTTGCCTCGTGCCTGGTTTCCCAGCGATCATGTCATCCAGAGGGACCTGCATGGTGGAGACACTCATCAGTCCTAGCCCTGGTGTGGCGGATGGTGAGGAACATTTTAGCCAGCCTTATAGGTTGAAATGACTCTGGAAGTTCTCTTGAGGGATTCCTCAGCTTGTCATGATCCTGAATAGAACCCTTTATTTCATAGATGGGTTTGGAGGAGGAATTATCCCCTGCTCTTGTTCACAGTAATGTCTTACAGACATTAGAATAGAAAGAATCAGAGCCTTTTTTATATGCAATGAGGATGGGAGACATTTACTGAAGTGGTGGAAACAGGAATGGAAGGGAGGACTCAGATGTTGGAAACAACAGGAAGTGGAGACACATCATGTATCTGGAGTGTTTACTTGGCTGTGAATGAAATTTAAATCTGCCATCCAAAACTACTGTTTATTGTCCTCAGCATGATTGTCTCACGAGTGGACATTCATCTGCTCACCCAGCCCTGTATTTTCATGCCGCATTCATGGAAAGACAGTAGCTGCTTCCTGGGAAAGTCATGGCAACCATCTGTGTCCCATGAGTTTTTAAGGAACTTGCCAGTTAGGGCCATTGATTGATTAATGCACATCACTTTATTGCCCAAAGACAGGTATTTGATCCTTAGGCTGACCGAAGCAGAATTTGGCAGAGAGAAGAATAGTTTAGAGGGAGAGGTGGCTTCATGGGAGTTTGTACCGTATTTCCAACCCCTTGATGCTCGCTGGCCTGGAGTGTAGCGTGAGCAGGTTCCAAAGGAGGGGCAGATGTATTTTAATGAAGGCCATTTTTTAAAAACCCTTTGAACGTTGGTGAAAGAACTCCTTTTTTTCCCCACTCTGGAGCAAAGATATATCCACAAGAATCACTCCACTCTTGCCGGCCATATCAGGGGAAAGGATCGCTGAGGACCAAACATGCTTTTTCCTTCAAGTCCTATTGAACTGTATGGTTATTCAGGTAAAAGCAAAATCTTGGATAATTCAGGAATGGTCTTTCTCTTGATAGGAAAGAGGAAACATTGCTTATTTTCTCCCAGCTCATCCATATTTTGTATGTTTGCTTGTTTGTTTGTTTGTTTGTTTTTTGAGTTGACTCTTTATGATATTTCACTAGAACTTGAATATGTGCTATATCACATCAGCAAAGACCTGGCATACATAATATTTTGTGTGAGAGTGTATGTCAAGCAAACATTTCAGTTCTCCCATCGGCTTTTATATTACCATATTCACACAGAACACTTTACTTCTAACACTGTGGCTGAGGCTGTGGATTTTTCCCTCACCAGGCAACTCTGCAACACCAGCTGGGTGTCCTGTAGTTTTACTCAGCTTTGACACTGTCTGCCTTGATATGGCATCTGATCCCACAGGTTAAGGGCTCAGTCCCGTGAGACTGTTCCATCACATTCAGGTGCCAGTCATAAGTAGGAGGAGCCCAGGTTACCCACAACTTCTCTACAACTTGGCTACAAATCAGAGGTTCCTTCAACTCCTCCTCTGGTTCAACTGAGTGGCTCGCAGAACTCTGGGAAACATTTGTTTTCATTTGCAATTTATGAAAGATATGATAAAGGATACAGATGAACAGTCAGATGCAGAGACACAAAGGGCACAGTCTGGGAGGGTCCCAAGCACAGGAATGTCTATTCCTGTGGAGCTGGGTTTTATCCCCCTCCTGGTACCTGGATATGTTGACTTACCTGGAAGTTTCCTGAAACCCCTGCTATGAGGATTTTTTTTAAAAGATTTTATTTATTTATCAAAGAGAGAGAGGGGGAGAGAGCGAGCACAGGCAGACAGAATGGCAGGCAGAGGCAGAGGGAGAAGCAGGCTCCCTGCTGAGCAAGGAGCCCGATGTGGGACTCGATCCCAGGACGCTGGGATCATGACCTGAGCCGAAGGCAGCTGCTTAACCAACTGAGCCACCCAGGCGTCCCTGCTATGAGGATTTTTATGGAGGATTCCTTACATAGATGTGCTCTGCTTTTAGCCCCCTCCCCTCTCTGGG
Organism: Mustela nivalis; assembly: GCF_964662115.1. NCBI lineage: Eukaryota > Metazoa > Chordata > Mammalia > Carnivora > Mustelidae > Mustela > Mustela nivalis. The sequence continues at coordinate 67,322 of NW_028135921.1, forward strand.
GGAATGTAGGGGTTGGGGTGGGGGTGCCGAAGATTCTAAATTCTAATCATGGTGTGGTCTTCCTGGTGATGTGTCCCCACTGAGGAGCCATCTCGGAGCCCACCCAGAGTTGTGTTATTAGAACAAAATATTAAACTCAAAATGGATGGAAGACCTCAATGTAAGATAGGAATTCTTGCCAGTTTTCTTAAGGTGATTCTTTCTCTCTGCTATCCCTCAAGATTCTATCCTTGCCTCCCTTCCTGACTGCACTGTCCTATTGGGCAATCTTGCCTATTGGGCAGGTGGAATGGACCAGTAGGGTCAAAATGCACAGCTTCTAGAAGGCAAAGGGATACTCCAGTCTGCTCTAAGGACTTTGGAGTCTTTGTGTTTTTGGTGCTGGTGAAAGGAAATGAGAGAGGAGAGCAGACAAGAGAGAATGCTAAGTCATTAGAGAGAACTGGTAGGATAAAATACAGGCATGATGAGTAGAATGAGTTTAAAAACATGATACCATTGGGTGATTTTTTTAATACTCAGTAAGAATATTTTTAACAAAGTGAACCATTTAGTTTTGAAATATTCATTCTTAGCATAATTTGAGTTTTAAGATAGGATTACATTACAGGATTGTCAACATTATTTGTCACCATGACTTTTTTTTTAATTTCGGATAGGAATTTTAATAAGATAGCATTTTATTTCAGTAGACATTTAAGTTAAAATTTAAATGTATATATGTTCTTTCCCACATATTATCCAAAGGCTACAAATTAGAGTGGAAGAATAAGGAGAATCAAGATACTTGTTTTAAAGTTCTTTTTACACTGTTTTGAAAATATTGTCTTCCTCATTTATTTCCATCATTTACCATGTTAGCAAAATCTACAAACTTGTACTTGGTAAGTACTGATTGGGCTGGGTATAGAGGATGTCCACAGGGAAGCTGCCATTCTCTTTCAAAGTGACCTTTGTTCATTTTTAAGCAAAATAGTCACTTTATTCTTATATTTAATGGTAACTTTATTGTAAGAGGTTTAAAGTTTCCTAATAAATGATTTTACCTATTTGTACAAACTATTTATTTGTACCTCAGGAAGACTGTGGCTCCTAAAATAATTCAACATGTGTCATGATTCTTCTTGGTATAATTATATTTAAAATTAAGTTTTAAAATTTTAATTTTTAATTAAAACTGTTTATTGAAGGCAGTGTTTATTTTCTCATGCAAAGATGTTGAAATAAACATTCTCGTTGAAGTCTTCTCTTAACGGTGTTGAGGTACGGTGACCCCAGGCCCCAGACCTTGCCCAGTGGTGAGGCAGACCATCCCAGGCCATGCAACTGCCCAGAGTAGCCCTTCCTTATATCCTGGATCTTTCATCCACTACGTGCTACTTACAGCTTCTTATGGAGGGGCCAATATTTGGGCAACTGTGCAACCTAAGTGCAGTAAGCTCCAGAAAGGAAGGAAACATGAGGGAATTTCTAGTTTCACTGCTCAGGGTTTTTTGGGTTTTTGTTTGTTTGTTTGTTTGTTTTCCCCTATGAAAAATGAAGGCTCACAGGACATAAGTATCCCTTTGATTGGTGCTGGGGTGGGGAAGCAAATTTTCTTCTCCCTATTATTGGAAAGCAGGCAAAATTAGTTAAAGTGAATAATCAGAAACAATTTGGGAGGGAAAGAGATCACAACAGGCATTAATCCATGTGGTGAATGTGGACTACTAATTCAGTTGTCTTTGGGTGTTTACTTACATACACACAAATGTGCATGCTTGGATCAGGGGAAAGCAGCAAAAACTTGATGCCTTTTGAAATATGTAGAAGTACTAACCTTTAGAGGTACCGGGCTGTGTATTTGTTAGCTATCTGTATATGGGTATTTTTTTCAGAACTTGATTCTGATTTGATAAATAGTCTATATTCACTGTGGAAAACATAGTATACTTTAATATATTGAATTAAAGTTCTTTATTGAGAACTTGTCTGCCTCATGCAAGTGCCTCCAGGTATATAAAAGGTGGGAGGTCGGGGTACCAGGTGGTGGGTAATATAGAGGGCATGGATTGCATGGAGCACTGGGTGTGGTACAAAAACAATGAATACTGTTATGCTGAAAATAATAAAAAAAAAAGAAAGTAAGAGAGCTGGACATACAGCAAGTAGTAGCTCAAGTCCAATACCATGTAACTTTTTGTATTGATTATGAAATTTAAAGGAGAAAGGGACTTTTTTTTATTATTCTATTTCTTTTCAGTGTTCCAGAATTCATTGTTTATGCACCACACCCAGTGCTTCATGCAATATGTGCCCTCCATAATACCCATCACCAGGCTCACCCAACCCCCTACCTGCCTCCCTTCTAAAGCCCTCAGTTTGCTTCTCAGAGTCCACAGTCTCTCATGGTTTGTCTCCCCCACCAATTTCCCTCAACTCACTTCTCCCCTCCATCTCCCAATGTCGTCTGTGTTATTCCTTATGCTCCAGAAGTAAGAAACCATATGATAATTGACTCTGCTTGACTTATTTCACTCAGCATAATCTCTTCCAGACCAGTTCATGTTGATACAAAAGTTGGGTATTCATTCTTTCTGATGGAGGCATAATAATCCATATTGTATATGGACCACATCTTTATCCATTCATCCATTGAAGGGCATCTTGGTTATTTCCACACTTTAGTGACTTTGGCCATTGCTGCTATGAACATTGGTGTACAGATGGCCCTTCTTTTCACTACATCTGTATCTTCTTGGTATATACCGAGTGCAGTTGCAGGGTCATAGGGCAGCTCCATTTTAATTTTTTTGAGGAATTTCCACACTGTTTCCCAATGTGGCTGCACCAAGAAAGGGACTTGTTATTAATTCTGTGGAGCTGGTCAAGTCAAAATTCAAAGATGAATTTTTTCAGACATAAAGTAGTTTATACTGATTCTATTCTTCAGATTCACCTACAAGGAAAAGGCTATGAAACTAAAGTCTCATGGATTTGATTAGGGTAGTATTGGATGTTAAAGTACCTGAAATGATGAAGAATGTCTGTACATTCTTCTATATTTGTTTCAGTCCTAAAATATTAAATTAGTTATAATGTATGTGAAAATATCCTTACTATTAGAATTGCTTATCCTTTCTCAAATTTTCTAGTGGCTTAGTACTTAGTACTTCCAAAGCTGTATGCCATAGCTATAATAAGCAAGCAGTAACAGGAGTCACCATCCCACCTTTGTCAGGTCACAAGGCAGAATCAGAAACAAGTCTACCAAAAAATGTCATCCCTAATAATTTCTGGTACTTTAATTTTAAAGTTTTAGTTGATATTCATCCAATCAAATATAGAGCTGAGGTATATGTTTGTGAGAAATTGAACTGTTTAGGGTGGTGGCTTACACTCACTCCCCTAATCATGTATTCTGTTTCCTTCCAGACATCCCCCATTTGAGACCAGCGCCAGTGTATGTACATTACTACAACTCAAGACAATGAAAACATTTATAGTATAAAAATTCCATACATGGCAATTCACATTGTTTTTATTAAATGGATTATAAATTTCTTTTTGGAAAAAAGTATCTAGCTATAATCCAAAACACTCAAAATCGAGTTGCTGTACTGCCCCAAATCATACAGGTATGTCATTCCTCTTTTTATTATATTTTACATAGGTAAAAATATACTAACACATACCAAAGTAATTGACTCATAGGGGTTTTGGTTCCTAAAGGATGCTGGTTCTAGGGATTATGTTTATGGGTGGGCTCTCTCTCTGTTGCTGAGGCGTCAGAGGGACTTCTGAGATAGCACTTGCCATGCCCTGCTGACATTGCCATGACAAGGTGATCTTGGGGGCCAGGGAGATGTTCTGAAAACATGATGTTGTGTGCAGTCTCCTGGACCCTCTCATTTTCCTTCCTTTGCTCAAGAGCCAGTGACATCAGAGCATAAGACCAGGGGCCTGTGTTGCCTTCACCCATCCCCAGCACCAGGCAGGCCCTCAATAATCATGTAGGTGGGCTGTGGGAAGGACCTATTTGACTGCCAAGTGCCTCTTGGCATCTCAGAGGGAGCAGTGGAAGAGATCTCAGGATTTTGAGGTGCCATGATGGAATGCCTGGAAGAAAAGGCAGACTCTCTTTAGAAGGCTTTCAGTGAAGACCTCTTTCTGTGTGGGGCCCATGGTATACCTTCCCTCTCTTGTGGTCCTTGGTCATAGAGAAATGGGCTTTCCCAGCAGGTTGAGTTTCTTAGAGACTTTGTGCTGTGTAAGGAAGGACAACTTGGGGAGGTTTGAGAGGGGCTGCTTCATGGCAGGGGCCTGCTTTTATGCACAAAGCATGGTCCCCTTAGAGTAGCTTCGCTGATGCCCCAGAGTTCCCCAAAGTGTGACTAGGCCTGAGCTGCAAGAGTTCACACACCTGAGTGGCAGGTAGCATCTTGGTGGAGGAGCACCAAACTGAGGTCCAGAGCCCGTGTCCTCATTGATTAAGAACTGACTACAGAGCTAGACAAACTTATTGTCAAGAAGTCTGAGGGGGATACAGTTACAGTAAAGAGCAGCAAAATACTTACTAAGATTTTGAAAGGGAGCTTTGGGGTGCGTGGATGGCTCAGTTGGTTAAATGTCTGCCAGAGATCAAACCCTGTGGTGGGGGGTGGGGAGTCCCTGCTAAGTGAGGAGTCTGCTTCTCCCTCTCCCTTTCCCTATGCCACTCTCCCTGTCTGTGCTCACTTTCTCTCTGTCTCTCTGTGTCAAATAAATTTTATAAATCTTTTAAAACATAAAAATACAAGAAAGATTTGAAACTTAAATTCACTAGTTGTAACATGTAATAGGAACCCTGTAAACAGTAATGATCACTGCTGAGAACAAAATTGATTTTTTTAAAGATTTTATTTATTTGGCAGAGAGAGATCCCAAGTAGGCAGAAAGGCAAGCAGAGAGAGAGGAGGAAGCAGGCTCCCCACCGAGCAGTGAGCCCAATGCAGGACTCGATCCCAGGACCCTGAGATCATGACCTGAGCTGAAGGCAGTGGCTTAACCCACTGAGCCACCCAGGTGCCCCACAAAATTGATTTTCCAAAGGAATATCCCAGAACACTGAGGAAAATTTCAAAGAGATGGAAATGAGAAACGAATAAGTAAGATCTGAGGTCAGGTCCAAATCTACCTTGCAAGTACCCTGAGGACAAAAGGAGAAAATAACAGAAGTTATAACTGAACTAATGCAGCATTTACTTGAACTGAAAAACAGTCATGCCTTCAGTTCATAAAGCCTTCAAGTCCCAGGGAGAATTAGCTGAACAGACTCAAACCAAAACAGACGTAAACCTATTTGACTTTCAGGGACTAAGAAAAAAATTGTCAGAGTTCCAAACAGAAACCACCAGTTCCTTCTAGAAAATGAGACAGAGTATCATTGAATATTGACTTTAAGCTCTATCCCTCAGAGCTGAAAGAACTCTCTTTCTTAGAACTCTTGCTTCCTATCACATATGTAAGCAGATGTCAGATTGATTGACCTTGTAAATTGGTTTAAGTTCTAACTCTACAAACAAAATGATAAAGAATTTGGAGACAATCTAGGGGCATGTAAAAATTTGGGAAGTGGTAGACTACCTTAGGTAGAGATAAGACCCACAGGCCATAGAAGAAATGACATGCCACTTTATTTTAAAAATTTGAAAAAGATTTGTATATCAAAAAAGAGTAAAGCTGCATGTGGGCAACAGGCTGTGAAAAGCATCTGTAACATCAGCTGTTCAAGGAGTTCATGTCTCTGACGTGCCTACAAATTGAGAAGAAGACAAACAGTCCGATTGAAAAACAGACAAAATGAGAGGAAGGAGAAGTTCATGGAAAAGGAAACAGAAATGACCCTGGATTTCATAGTGAGCCAGGGAACACCATTAGTTCTGGACCATGTTGAGACACCTTTATTCACTCACCCTGTAGACAAAAACTAAAAATCATCAGGTAGACAAAAATTTGCATGAAATCATATATAAGAAACTCAGCCCCACTCTTTGATAAATTTTACAGTCTATTTTGTGTGATTGTTAAGTCAATTCAAAACAATCTGTTTAGAGACTCTGACTGTTCCCTACTTGGTTACAAATTTTCAGGGAACCATCACTGTATTTATTGAGAATAATTTCCTCATTCTTGAAAAATACATTTGAGTGATGAAAAATAGCAAGAATAATGGAATAGCCACAAATTCAAGGTTCTAGTTTTCCCCCCGCCCTTAGTGGGAAAGGAAACTTTTCACACATGTGAGTCATCTAATTTTATTATCTGGATTTCTTAGTTTCCGTAAAGTCTGACCTCCTGAATCAGTTTGGATGGTTGTCTCATCCTAACTCAAACTGTCTTAAAGATTAAAAAAAAAAAAAAAAACCTTCAATCTCATGAAGAAGCAGCTCATGGCAGTGCTTGCGGAGAATGTGTTTTATTCACACTGTCTCCATGATTTTCTCCATTTTTCCCTACTGTGCCATTTCCCTCTGGCCAGTTTGTCTTCCACCCCCTGCTGACTGTGTGATGGCTGCCCGCAGTGGGGGCACTGCTTTTCTTGTTCACATTCAGAGACAACCCAGATATTTCTGTAAAGCCCTTCCCGTTTGTGTGTGTGGGACAACCTAGGTTACTGTCTCTCATAGAACAGTAACAAGGCACTGACTGTCGTGCAGCTGGCTGTGTGAATGGCCCAGGAGGAACATGACTGGCTTCCATGACAGACCCCTTCCCTGTAGTGTGGATGGGGCCAGCTTCCTGTGAGTCACCTGGGCTGCAGTGGAGGAGGCACACAGTGCACTGGGGTTCAGGGAGGGGGAGGGAGGAAGGATGCTGGCAGTCAACTCTCCAGATCCAGTACTACCACACCCTGAAGATAGTCCTACCTAGAAATGGTCCCTGCCATTGTACAGACTCAATATGTCTCAGTGAGTTCTTCTAGTAGTTTTTAGTGCCACTGTAGCAAATGACAAATTCTCAGTGGCTTGAAACAACACAAATTGATTATCTTGCAGTTCTGGAGGTCAGAAGTTCAAAAATCAGTCTCCGTGTGGTAAAATCGGGGTGTTAGCAGCCTGTGTTCCTTCTGGAGGCTCTAGAGGAGAATCCACTTTCTTGCCTTGTCCTGCTTCTAAAGCTGCCTGCATTCCCTGACTTGTGGCCCTTCATTGCACCACCTTTTATCCCTCTGTTTCCAACTTCACATTGCCTTCTGATTCTGATCCTCCTGTCTCCTTATGGATCCTCATGATTACATTGGGACCACCGAGGTAATCCAGGATAATCTCTCCCCCCTCACACCTTAATTTAATCATGCTTGCTAAATCCCATTTGCCAGGTAAGGTAAAGTACTCAGAGCTTCTTGGGCTCAGGATATGGTCATCTTTGGGGCAGTCGCTATTCAGCTGGTCAGTTGCCTCCTGTGCTCCCTTTTATGCCTCACACCTCATCTCACATGTGTCTGCTGTGTTCCTCTCTTCATCTGCATTGCAAATGAGAAATGCAGCAATTTAAACCATTGAATATTAGATTTTGGAGATAGTTGCAGGAATAAAAGCACATATAATTTTATTTGTGTCCTAAAAGTTTTTGTTTGGAATTTTAAATTTTATCTAATTGTCCCTAGGTAAATTAAATATGATTCAATCAGTTGATCTGAAAAATCTTTTCAAAGAGTATACCGCTGTTGTAAAGGCCCTTCAAAACAGTATTTTGAGTGCTGTTTCCAAATGAAGTTTACACTTTCACCCTTATCACTGTATTAAAGGTCATGTTGCAGGGTTTTGTGTGTGTCTGCTTTTTTCCAAAGTGAACTTGCTTCTCTATCTAAAACTAATACCTCTAACAGTATTTTTCACCAGGGAGGAGAGGAATTAGTGTATCTTCTAGACTAAGTTTTCTTTCCACGTGAAGAATCTGTTAGGACTAATATTCATGGGAGAAGGAAAAGACAGTAGCTCTTACACCCCATATACTATGTTGACAACAACAGTATAAGCCTGACCAAAGCTGTACATCTTGGTGCATCATTTCAGCTGAAACGTGTTCAGTGAAGTATGATTTATTCCTTAGTAATTCATTTTTGTGTGAGATAAAAGTACATCAACAGAAATTAGGGAAAGCAGAGTGGTAATTTTAAAATTTCATCATTGACTGTTTTTTTTTTTACCAGTTCTATAAGCACATTAATTGATATTAAAACCCATAAAAGCTCATTTGGGAATGAAAAAGAAAGTTTGAGGTGGTATTGATTTTTTAATGATATTTGTATTTATTTGTATGATTACGCTTAGTTACACTTTGATTGAGTCCGAATGTGCCCTTCAACAATAATCCATGGGCTCTGGGTTTCCTGAAGTTGTATGTCATGGGGTGAACAGTTAGAAAAAGTGAATCCCACCAATTGACAACCCTATGGGGGTTTATATATTACACAAACACATTTGTTTGTTGACTGCCACTCCAGTACTTTCTGTGTCCTCGAGCTCCACCCACGTGGTGCAGGCTGCCCCCATCTGTGCTGGAGAATCATGACGGGGCATTCAGTGGCCTTAGGCATCCCCAGAGAGCTGCAGTTGCATCCTCTCATTTCCCACCTAGTTTGTGGGCATCCCCCTTTAGCTTGACCCTGACAGTGGACAGGTCTCAGTATGAGCTGTCTGTGGGAAGAAACAAGATGTTGGGGGGGCAGCGGTAGTTGTTGATGGGAAGTTTTAAGTGTCAGGTTGTATCTTGCAATTTTCTGAACCCTGGCAGTGCAGGCCTGGGCCAACCTGGTATGTCTGTTTCACCAACCAAATCTTCCTCATGTGCCCAAGAAGTGAAACCATATTTGCATTTGCCACCAGAATCAACTAATACTAAATAATAGTTGAGAATTCCAGCTTGATTATAGTGAGTGGAAAATGGACCTCTCTGGTTAATTCTTACATATGATTTTACTGTTCATCTTCATAAAAGGGATAAGAAATGAGGAAACGTGGATTATCAGTTTGTTTTCACTCTCATCACTCACTGCAGTTATAATTTTCAAAATACCAAGATGTTTTTCAAAAGTAGTTGTTTTTTTGTTTTTTGTTTTTTTGTTTTGTTTTGTTTTGTTTTGTTTTTGTGGAGGGAGTAGGGACTAAGACTAAGGAAAGCATTGTTCTATCAAGAGAAGTCGTTTTCAATTTATGGTATGATGGGAAATCCATCTCGTATGTCCTATTTGGATAACAGAGCTCACTCTTAATTTTTTTAAACTTCCTTTGATTTTTTAATTGAATTATAGCTGACCCACAATGTTGCATTCGTTTCAGATATAAAACAACAAGATTTGACAAGTCTGTATGTTATGCTGTGCTCGCCGTACTGTACCACCAACCATATTCCCTATGCTGTGCCTTTCGTCCTGCAACTTATTAATTTTGTAACTGGAAGCCTGTTATCTCCCACTGTATTTCACGCATTTTGCCTGTCCACCCGCTGCCTCCTCTTTGGAAACGATCAATTTGTTCTCTGTAGTTATGGGTCTTTTTCTGTTTTTCTGTGTGTTCAGGGAACTTTTTAAGATAACTTGGTGCCTTTAAACATATTCCTTGATTTCCATTAGTTTGGATACGTATTTGCCATGTTACCCAATTAGTTATGTAATGACTTCAAAATTTGGGGGCTTAAAACAACCCTTTTGTCATATTACATATGTTTTGGGGGTCAGAAATTGGGGCAGGATCTCATGGGGCAATTTTTATGCTTAATACGGCATTAACTGAGGTCAGTGGGTGGTGGCCTTCAGCAGGCGGCTGCTTGGTCTAGAGGATTCAGGATGACTTTATGCACATGCCTGTCACTTTGATGGGTACAGTTGTGAGACGAGGCTCAGATGGCCCTCCACTTCCGTGCAGTCTTTGTAACAAGGTTGTTGGACTTATTTCCTGTCCACTCAGAGCTCCAATAGCAAATGTTCCAAGAGAGGGGTTCCTTTTGGACTTGGGCCTGAAACTGACACGTTTATTTCACTGTTTAACACAGTCACATAGCCCATGTGAATCAAAGGGAATGGGGAGTCATAGGATTTGTGATCATTTTTTAACGTGCTACATATGTTCATATGTGCATTTTTTTCCCATTTCTCTGACCTGTGGGAAAATGGAAGTTATTGATCAAAGAGTCACAGGTTATCAAGCGGTATGAGAGACTTCAGACTTAATCCAACCTCCATACTTTATAGATTAAAGAATATATATGTAGGTGCACATGTACATCTCCATATCAGTTATTATATATACACTTGTATATCACTAAAAATGGTATCTGTGGATTAGCCAATTCTTCTATCTTCATAGGAATGAAAAGGACTCGTCATTCCCCGGCAAATCTGAAGAAAGAAGCCAGAGCAAGAGTAAGGGAGAAAGAGAGTGAGAGGAGCATCTGATGGGATAGGATTTCTTACAAAAGGACTCCTGAAGTGACCAGAGAAAACAGACCAACAGAAAAGGGCAGACTTTGACCAAGCGGTGCTCAACGACGTGAATATCCACATGGAACAGAAGAGGTTTTAACGCTATTCCCTACTGATGTAGCCTACATACTGAAGAGGACATCAGAAGTTTTCTGGAAGATACCATAGAAAACCATTTTGAGGACCTGGGGGCGGTGGCAGAGATGAGTGGAACAGAACACCAAAAACAGGAAGCCCAAGAAAGCTTGGGTGCCGCTTCCAGATGGCGACGAGAGAAGAATTAGGCACGAACCAGTCAGCTGGAAAAGACTGGGAGCAGGGGACAACAGTCGAAAAGGACGTCTGCCAAGAGCAACTCGACAGTCTCACTTTTATTGGATAGAAAACAATAGCCAAAGAAGGATTGAGGAAGGTCAAATGTTAATCCCATCTTGCTGACAAGCAAGAAGGAGGATAAAGTTTATAGTTAAACAAGCACATTGAAAGAACTCTTCTAACTAGCAACAGGCACTTCTGGGAAGAGAAAGGCTCTATGGCGGATAAGGGAGGCAGGCGGTTTTCATTCCACCCTGAGCTAACCTGTCGTTCCCGGGTGCTCTGCTTTCCTGAAGCAGGCGGCATTCCGCCCTGGGCTGGCCGGGCTTCCAGCCAGCGCAGCTTCTGTGAGGGGGCTGCATTCCGCCATGAGCAAGCGAGGTATCCCCCGCTGCCCAGCTTCTGTGAAGGGGCGGTGTTCCGCCCTGAGCAAGCTGGGCATCCCCAACTATAAGTGCTACCATTTTACTTAAAACTGTGAAATTGGGTCAGATTTAAATTTCAATTTATGTTAAAACATTCTGTAAACTGTGTTAAACTTTGACATTTGTTCCCTCTGTTCAGTGAATAACACTATATCATATTCTGAAAAATACGCTAATTTTCATTTTGAAAAATATCCCTTTTTCCTCTTATGGTAATTATTAATATGAATTAATAGTAGAATTTGATATGGTTCCATATGCCCATAAATACTTTATTGTATATTATCAAATTTAATAATGAATATAATGTACTTCTTTGGACAATTTTTAAAGACCAGTCTACTCTTAAAACAAAAAAATGGAGACGCACTTCTTTAGTTCACACAAATTTCATTTTATTATATATAACCTCAGATAAATTTCAACAAATCATAATTTATTAAAATTATGTCTACTTAAAAATCTCATAGAAGAGTAAAACCATCAAAAATAATAATAAACACACACAACACACACACATCACCCATGTATTGGCAAATGACAATTGCTGTAACAATACATTAGGCATTCCACTGTTAAGGGCTATCAAAATTTCCATCAGTGGCAAAAAGATTTGTATCCAAATTTTAGTAGAATTTGATTTTCCAGAATCCAAGAAAAAGTCTCCTAGGGTTTATTTAAAGATAAATATTTGAACAAATACTTCTTAAATTTAGGAAATTCAGAACATACGATTAAAGAATATTTGCAGTGCAGACTATATTCAATCCTTCCTTCAAAATATGCCTTTGAGTACATAATTCTGTTTTCTCTATCTAAATTGAGCTGTCCTCCAAGGAAGTTTTCTAAAATGTGTGTCTCTGTGTGATAAATGTTCTAAGACCTAACATGCTTCATTGTATTTTTACTGTGCTCTCAAATTTAATCAATAATTTGGCTTGATGTATAATATCTAGTTTCAAATATCTTTTCCATCTATACAAACCCCCAGCTGTCTCCTTTATATGCTATTACTATTGAGAATTCTGCTGTCAGTATTATTCTTGTACATTTTAGGTGATCTGTTCTTCTCTTGGGCATCATTTATGCTCTTCTATGTTTTTGATATTCTTAAAACTCACCATAATGTATATGAGTGGTTTTGTGTGTGTTTTGTTTTGTTTCTGATTTCTCATGTTTGGCATCATTTTAAGTCTGGTAATTTTTATCTTTCTTTAATTCTCCAAAATTTATCTCAGTACTTATTTAAATATTTTCTTTATTTTTTTTTCTTTTCTGCTGCATTTGGGCAGAAGTCATTAATTTGTTTGTTTGTTTTTCCCAACTCATTTATTCATTTTACAGCTATATTCATCTTAGTCTCCATTTATTGTATTCTTTATTTCAACAATTTTCACTTAATTTATATTCACAGTATAGTATCTTTTCTTTGTATATGTATATCATTATTTTATCATATACTTTTAAGCTATTTTTAAAAATATTTTACTTATTTATTTGACAGTGAGAGATCACAAGTAGGCAGAGAGGCGAGCAGAGAGAGAGGAAGGGAAGCAGGCTACCTGCTGAGCAGAAAGCCCGATGTGGGGCTTGATTCCAGGACCCTGAGATCAGGACCTGAACCGAAGGCAGCAGCTTAACCCACTGAGCCACCCAGGCGCCCCTTTCAAGCTATTTTTTAAAAGTACAGTCATTCCATTTTTTTTAAGATTTTCTTTATTTATTTATTTGACAGAGAGAGATCACAAGGAGGGCAGGCAGAGAGAGAGAGAGAGGGAAGCTGACTCCCTGCTGAGCAGAGAGCCTGATGCAGGACTTGATCCCAGGACCCTGAGATCATGACCTGAGCTGAAGGCAGTGGCTTAATCCACTGCACCACCTAGGCGCCCCTAAGCTATTTTTTTAATTCCTGTTCCAATAACACTTGGATTGCCATATAAAGTTAACCACATCATCTTTTTTAGGTAAGTAATTGTACTTTTTATATGCATAGTTATTTTGGTCCATGAGTTCAGCTCCTCTTCGGATCATCAAATCTCTGTAAAGTCTGGGTATGCTAGGATTTTCTAAGCAACAATAAAATACATTGAAACCTGGTAGCTTAATTATAATAATGTTTTCTTTCTCAATCATTCACAATAGTATTACATTCTGAGTAGCTTCCTTCTATTTTGCAGCTATAGTGTTTGGAAAAACTTGAATTGTGATATTACTGTGATAATGTGAATTAGTCAGGGTTTTTCAGAGAATCGGGAAGAGAAAAAAAGGAAGATATTCTCCAGGGCCAACTCTAGAAGTGACTATTAAAACAGCTGTCCAAATTCAATTGAACAAAACTCAGAAATGCCATCTCCAGTGAAATACAAAGAAGATTATATATAGTTCTGGGCACACACATCTCATTTGACCCAATGATGTACATCAATGAAAGACTGAAGGCCAATCACCACTCCATGGGAGAATTTAAAAATAAATTTACTAATGAGGCCAAGAATTCAGAATCACAAATACTTCAAAACTAATAATAACTGCCTTCACTTGATGTTATTCTATAAGATAAATCCTACGATCAAGTTTCAATTTTAAATTCTTACAATTTTAAATTCTTAAATCCTTATGAAGAAACATCATTTGGAGGGAGCAGTTTTCATAATTTATCATCCATCAGCCTTTTTTTAAAAGATTTTATTTATTTATTGGACACAGAGAGAGATAAAGAGAGGGAGAGATCACAAGTAAGCAGAGATGCAGGCAAGCAGGGAGGGAAGCAGGCTTCCTTTTGAGCAGAGCCCGATGTGGGGCTGGATCCCAGGACCCAGAGACCATGACTTGAGATGAAGGCAGAGGCTTAACCCACCACCCACGTGATGAGAGAGCCACTCAGGTGCACCTCATCCATCAGTCTTAATTGATTGGAGGAAAACGTGTGGAGGAATAATGCCTTAGGGAGCTAATCTCTCTAAAGAATTTTCAAGTCTTTACCCCTTCAAGGTTTTTGTACAGTTCTGATAGCCTCTAAACATCCAGCTGATTTCTACAGTGACAGGCCTGTTAAAACCTGTCTTCAAACCAGGAATAGAGCTTGAAACATACCAGTCAAGAGCAACTTTGAGTCTTTTAAGGAATTTATCATCATTTCTTTGTTTTTGGTTAATATCTGAAATAGTTCCATATTACACTTGCATAATTTCTCCAGAGCTGACTTTGAAGGAGGCATTCAGTTCCAGCTAGTTCCATATTTTGGCAAGAACTATAATTCTATATATATATATTAAAAAAAAAAAACATATTTTAGGGCGCCTGGGTGGCTCAGTGGGTTAAAATCTCTGCCTTCGGCTCAGGTCATGATTCCAGGTTTCTGGGATTGAGTCCAACAGTGGGCTCTCTTCTCAGCAGGGAGCCTGCTTCCATTCCTCTCTCTCTGGCTGCCTCTCTGCCTTCCTGGGATCTCTGTCAAGTAAATAAATAAAAATTTTTAAAAAACATATTTTATATCAGTTATTCATGTTTATTAACTAAGATATCACAATACAAATAATACAAAAAGTTGCTCTTTATTAATACCTTCAACCAAGATCAAAAAATATGTCATATTTTCTCCAAAAATTTTATATCATCTGATAGGTCAGATATATATAAAATTACATTTAAAGTTTTAAAAATATCATCAAATATTTTCATTTAAATGCAAATTTGAAAAAAAACCTACTTTCCCAAACACGACTTTTTATCCTATTTTTTTTTGAATTTTGTCGACAACTGATAAAATGTTTAGCGAGACTATAAATGTTAGATCGAAAAAAATGATTAATACATGTAGGTTCAAATTATTATGTTCCATTAAAAATGATTTAGTCTTTGATGAACATCTGTTTGGTAATATGTTGTATCCAGATATAGTAAATTAATGATATATATATAAAATTATAGGGAAATGACACCTTCCGTTCTATTATGAGTAGAGCTTTTAAAATGCTATTTGTCACAACCTGTCATCTTGTCATTATGTAGCATTATGTAACATTTAAAAAATGTATACTCTTCACTTCAAAGTCTTTTAGAAATCTAAAACATGACTTTCTATGGTTTGTGTTTCCATATTCCTTTATTGCCAGTTTGAACAAATCCACATCCTTGGATTCAAAAGTAATAAATTCCTCTTATTTGGAAAAATGATGTTTATTTTTGTTCTCTCACCCTTCGCAGGTGGTTTCATTTTAGCATACTTCAGAGTTATAATTTCATGCTTATTAAAAACATTTATTATGATCTACATAGATGAATGAAACTTTTATTTTATTAAATTATTTGACAAAAAAATCTGTTATTTTTAAAAATGTATTTCCTTTGAAGGGTTAATTTAGAACGTTCAGAGAGGATCTAGGAGTGCGGTATTATGCAGTTTTTAAGTAGGTATGAAATGGTTATTTATATGATTGTTTCTTTAAGGCTTATGTATATTGTCCATTATATGCTATAAAATATTTTGAAAGTAAATTTAAGGTATGTTTTACATAGTTTATATTTTGGAAAAAAAATTATTGAAATGACTTATGAAATTCAGTATACTCTCAACATTAATTTATTCTGAAATTTACCAATTGTCTATTGAACCTATTATATGGCAGATATTACTTCAGACTACACTGGTAAATGAAATACTTGGCTTTGTAGAACTTTTATTTTCATGGGTGAGACAATTAAAAGCTATAAACCTTAATAAAAATTGCATAGTGCATTCAAAATTGATGAGTATAATGAGGAAAAAGAAAAATTCGATCAGGGTGAGAAAAATCAAGGTTGCTAGGCAGGGGATGGGGAGTTAAAATTTTTAATAGGAAGATCAGGGTAGTTACAATGAAGCTGACAATTGAACAAAGGTATGGAAAGGTGATGAATTTGCCCAGAACTATCAGCAATAAGGTCACTCCAGACAAAGGAATTGGCTATCTTGAAGGCCATAGGTTGGATCATGCCTGGCATATCTGAGGAATAGCAAGGAGGCCACTGTGAGTGACTGAAGAGTAGCAGGGAAAGAGGTCACAGAGGTTAAATGAGTGGCTAGATCATGTAAAAGCTTAGAAGTCATTGTAAAACTCTGGCTTTTATATTTGGAAACTTACTGTGTGATAGAATTTCTGCTAATAGCTGAGAGTTCAAATGTCCATAAAATTTCAAGGATTCTTATTCTAGTAAGACAGAATAAAGAAAAAGAGTTCATATTTTCACATGGTGTAACAAATGCTCAGAGATCCAAGTGTAGGAAGCTATGGGAGCACAGAAGAAGGCACTAAAATCTCACCAATATATTTGGTGACTGTGACTATATATAAATTTGTATTTTCTAGATTTTTTTATAGTCATGGAATCACACAGTATATACTATTCATTGCCTGGCTTTTCTTTTCTCAGCATCATTATTTTGAGAATCTCCAACTGTTAATAGTTCATTTTGATGTTGAATAGTAATCTCTTTAATGAATAGATCATAATTTGTCTTTGCTCTATTGATGGACATTGATGAACATTTCCATTGTTTTCAATTCTTAAAAATAAAGCTGCTATGAAATTCATATACAAGTCCTTGTATGAACATAGGGTTTGTTTCTCTTGGTTAAATGCCTAGAACTAAAATGGCTATTTGTGTAACTGCAACATATTTTGCATTTAAAAAAATGTTCAGACTATTTCCCAAAGTGGTTGTATCATGATATATGCCAACAACAGTTTAGATTTTTTGTTGCTTCTCCATCTAGCTCAGACGAAGTACAATTAGCCTTTATAATTTTAGCCATTCTAATAGATATGTAAGCATGTCTCATTATGATTTTAATTTGTATTTCTTTAATGCCTAAATGTTGAGAAATTTGTCATGTGCTTATAAGCCATCCATATCCTTTTGGTGACATGTCTCTTCCATTATTTCCTTCACATGTAAAATTGGATACTCTGTTTGGTTATTAGTAAGGTTTTTTATTTTTATTCATTTTTTAATAATCAGAGTAGATGTCCATTATCAGATATATAATTTGCAAATCCCTTCTCCATCTTTACGGTTTCTCAATGGAGCTTTGATAGCTGTGTCTTTCAAGAAATATGCTACTTCTTTCCTGGTACACGGAGGTATGACTAGAACATTATCAATGTTGACCTTTGCAAAGAAAATCATGGCTTAAGATATATGTAGTCCAGGCCTCTTCCTGAAGAGTTAGCTCTGATCAGAACGTCACTTTTCTCGAAGACTTTGCAAAGTTAAGGGAAAACCAGGTAGACAGAGCCCTAATCCCTTAACCTTGTGTTTCAGAACTCTAGGAGATGAGGACAAAGGCAGTACCATATATCCATGCCCTCACCTTTTTCCTCAAAAAGGGACTTTCTGTCCTTTAGTCATCACTGACCCGTTGGGAAAAGACACTGACAATGGACTTGCTCACCCACAGGATGACAAACCCCATGGAGAGCTGTTGGTACCCAAGATGCCTCACTGTTTCTTGAGATCTAGAAATTGTAGTGGAAATAGGACACCTTGCTGTCTCTGGAGAATTGTTGGCCTAAAGGAAGGTATAATGAACATCATTTTTTCCTATTTATCTAGAAAGGGGAAATGGGACATTAACCCACAAGACAACCTGAGTTCCTGATCAGGCTCAGAGGACTCTTGTTCTATCCTTCCCGGGGCTTCCTACCTAAAGCCATAGGATACCAAGGTCATGGGAGAGGGACAGTTGCTTCAGTGAAGCCAGCATCTGTGATGTCACAACGCTTTGAGGTCATAGCAACCAATCCTCATAAACCCATGCCTGATCACTACACTTGGTTGGAGTATTCATGGGTGTGCCAATAGGACCCCTAGCCATCCCAAACCGCTGGAGCCGCCTGGGTCTCTCACAAAGGCAATTTGTGAAGCGAGTCGGTATCACCATCTCCATGGCCCGATTCGTAGTGTTTGGTCCTGACTGTCAGCACCAGCCCTCTGGATTTCGGAGAAAGGCAAGAATCCACCATTCCATCTTAGCCAGGAAAGGTCAAGTAACAATCAGGCCTCAAGCAAACCTCAGGGGAGGGAATCTGAGCCCTGCACAGGGGTTAGGCCCTCCCACCCATTCACCAATCTTCTGAACAGGAGAAGGGCCACCCAAGGAAAGCTCAAAGGGAACACCCCCAATCATGACATAGACATGTCTGGAGTCTTCCACAGTGCAGACACAAGTGTTAGGGTTTTTAATCAAAGGAGCAAGACTGATACAAAGCGAAGGTCAAGCAAAGCTTAATTTCATTCCAAACATCAAGAATCATACTGACTGGTCAGGGCCTTCTCTTCCAAATTCGACCCCCTCCAGCATCACAGACTAACATGTATAGATGTAGTTTAGCTGGGCTATACACAGGTGGCCTTGAGATTGCAATACACAGAGAAAACTGCACAGTGGTGCTAGGTCTGCCAGACATAGAAAAAAACTGCTAGTAACACACGGATGGACAATTGAATCTCAATTTACCTAGTAGATATAAGCTCCCCACTGACTGGATATCTTCATCTGCCCTGACCTGCCCTTATATCTAGGCTTTGAGAGTAAATACCTTTGGAAGGGGCAGTATCAATCTAAATTTACTGCATGAGGTCAATCTATGTATACTGCATAAACACAAAATGATTCCCTCTGGCCACCCAGGCTCTTACATTCCTCCCTATTCTTTGGAGATTAGTCCAATCCTTGACTTTTCATCCAGTTCTACATTCTCTGGTTATAAAGGGTTTATTGAGCATGTAATTCTAACATTTTTATCGCTCTCATTTTCTTTTGTACATGACACTAGTGTACAGTCGGCTGTATATTTACACTAGTGTAAATGACACTAGTGCACAGTCGGCTGATGACTTACCCATTTACCGCTTCATAGAACCCTTTCCATTTTTTTTTCTAATTTCCTTTATCTAATTAACTACCTATACTTTACATAAACAGGTAAAAATAGGAGCAACAACAAACTCATAGTCTTTTCAGTCTTAGATTTAGTCCACAGTGAACGGGATCTTTGGCTGTGGCTTCCACCTTTTGGGGTCATCTTCATCCTTGGCTCGTTTGATGTGACATGCGTGAATCCAGGCCCTGATGCATTCTACTTTTACTGCTGTGGTGTGGTCAGGGTAACAGTAAAAGGTCCCATCCAGCGAGGCTCCAAGCTCCCCACTTGATAATGTCATATCCAAACCAAGTGATTGGGTTGGAAAGGAAGTGGTTCCACCTCCTTCTCCATACCAGTGTGGGCAGTCTGGATCCCTGCATTTTTTTTTTAATACAGACTGTAATGCCTGCAGTGACTGGAGTACAGACTGATCAGTCATTTCTGCTAGGGCAACCTTTTGTAGCTGAAAACAGAGCGGAAGCAGGGGTTCTCCCAAACATTCTAAATGGGGTCACCCTGTTTAAATAGTGTGTACATCTTGCCCTGAGTAGGGTGAAAGGAAGCAGATCCACACATCCACTGCCCGTCTCCAGGGTTAGTTTTGTCAAGGTCTCTTTAAGAGTCCGGTTCATTCTCTCTACATGCCTAGAACTCTAGGTCTGATAGGCAAAATGTAGTTTCCAATTTGTGCCCAGGGCCTTGGCCAATTCCTGTGAGACTGAACTCAAAATGCAAGGCCATTGTCTGACTCAACCGTGAGAGGCAGCCCAGACCTAGGAATTATTTTTCTTGTAGCTTTCTGGCTATCACTCCTGCCGTCTCATGTTTCTCGGAAAAAGCCTCAACCTGGCCTGAAATGGTATCTACAAAAACTAACATATACTTGTCCCCATATTTTCTGGGTTTTATTTCTGTAATATCTATTTTCCAATAAATTCCTGGTACCCTACCTCTTTCTCTTTTCCCTCTTCCAATTCTAGTTCCTCCCACATTAACTGCCTGGCACTGAGCACATCTATCAACTATATCCTGAACTATACATCGTAATTTAGAAGCCTGGAAGTTCCTTGAGTTTGAGTGACCCCAGGTGAGTACCCTGATGTATCTGGTCTACTAATTTCTTACCTAGTCTTCGAAGAAGAATTAAATTTCCTCTTTTAGTCTTAGCCCAGTCTCCTTTATAATATAATTTAGCCATTTTTGTAAATACTTTAAATCTTCCTCTGAATACTCCAGTTTATCTGGTAGGAATAGATCCAGGTGTGTAACCAGCTCTTGCATTGTTTCTCAGGCTGCTTGCTTTAAATCTCGATCTGATAATTGGTTTCCTTTTGAAATCAGATCAGTCCCCTTTTGGTGTCGCAAGACATGCATAACAGCCACCTCTTTTGGGTCCCAATATTTCTCTTCTGTTTTAATTCCTTTTCCTTCTGCTGTTAATAGGCTCCTTACTTTGTAAGTAGCTCCATGTATATGGAGAGTAGCAAAGACATACCTGTTGTCCGTATTGATGTTGGTGGTTTTACCTTTAGCCATCTGCAGTGCCTTAGTGATTTCAATCAGTTCTGCTTGTTGTGCCGAAGTTCCATGTGGCAGGGTGCTGCCCAGAATTCCTGCTCAGGATAAACTACCACAGCCCTCACATACCTCACATACCTCTTTCCATGAACAGAGTCATGTCTGCATCTGGGAAGAGCATGTCTCTGAGATCCAGTCTTATTCCTGTGACTTGGTTTAGGACCTCCGCACAGTTGTGTGGATGTTCAGCCAGCTCCTCTGGGAGCAGTGTGGCTGGATTTAGCACCACTTGTGGCTGTGAGATCACTCTTGGTTTGTTGAGGAGGAGGGCCTGATACCCTGTCACTCGGGTGTTCACCATCCATCAGTCAGTTGGAGTCTACGAAGGTCCGCGATAGCATGTGTGGTGGTCAAGATGAGATTTTGACCTAATGGTCTAGCATTATATCTCATTTGGTTAAGACCTACATGTCCAACGAATTTAATTCCATTTGTCATTCAAGCAACCCTTCACAGTTTCAGGTTACCAAAGACTTTGGAAGCCACTTTAACAATTACCCATTAAAACCTTGAGACAGACAAATAACTATCTCCACTTCAGATGCCATGCTCTCCCGCCAACAAGGGGGAGGGGCTAGGCAGTCCACATCAGGCCAGAGAAGGCAAAGAATTCCCCAAAACAAAGGGGGTTTCGGCAGCTGCTGGGGAATATTTTTTAAAGTCTTTGGCTCAAGGTCGGTTCATCCCACAGTGCCAGTTCTGCTTACCAAAAGTGGTCCAATAGGCACTCATATTCCATGCTCAGCTCCAATGAGCCTCAGCATGGGCACCTTAACTCACTCTTAGACTAACCCCAGTTGGCTACAGTCATAGCCCTTAACACACGAAATGAGTGAATGAGAAGCCTCACATCTATTATGAAGAACAGAGAGATGAAAGTCAGAGTCCCTTTACTCTCTGCTTGCCCCATTCCTTCAATCATAACAAACAATACAACAGACAACAAAAGGACCAGGCAAAGACAACCATAGGCCCAACGATTCTTACCCATAACCTGCCACTGGTGGGGGCTTTCTTTATCCCCTGATCGCCTAGGAGGACTCGAACCCCCAAACCGCCCAGGGGGACTTGAACCCCCTGAATGTCTAGGGGTACTCGAACCCCCCTGACTATCCAGGGGGACGAACCCCCTGGAGTTCACCTAGGGGTATTTGAACCCCCTCTAACCGCAAAGGGGAACTCGAGCCCCCTGACCATCTAGGGGGACTCGAACCCCCTGACCACCCAGGGGGACTTGAATCCCCATACGATCTACCAGCAGAGGATGGGGCATCTCCGCATCCACACCAGCTCTGGGGAGCATGGCTGCTGCCAACTTCTACCAGTGGGCCATAGCCTGCAGCTCCATGCAGGATCCCATGATCTTACCTCCAGAGGCTTTTCCAAAAATTCCAATGCTGTTTCAGTTCTCATCATTTGAATTCGGGTGGCCCTCCAAAGATAGGGTCCTTATTCAAAGGAGCGAGACTGATACAAAGTGAAGTTCAAGCAAACGTTAATTTTGCACAAAGCATCGAGAATCATATTGACCGGTCAGTGCCTTCTCTTGCAAAGAGGCGACCACTCCCAGCCTCACAGACTAACATTTATAGCGGTAGTTTAGCCAGGCTATACAGAGTTGGCCAATGAGATAACAATACAGAAAAAACTGCACAGTCGTGCTAAGTCTGCTACACCACAAAAACAAAAATGCTAGGTAACACATGGGTGGACAATTGGATCTCAATTTACCCTAGTAGATATATGCGTGCTCCTCTAATGGGATGTCTTCTCCTGGCCTGATTCACCCTTGTATCTAGGCTTTGAGAGTAAGCTCCTCTGGGAGGAGTAGGGTCAATTTAGTTTACTGCATGGGTTCAATATAAGTTTACTGCTGAAACACAAAATGACTCCCTCTGGCCTAGCGGCCCTTATAACGAGTACTTGTAGCGTCTCTAGAAATCGAGCCAAAATGACTTCCAAATCTTCAAAACTGACGATGTACCAAAGGCAGATTCTACATCCTAGAACCTTAGGTCCAGAATGGACTCATGTACTTGGAGTCCACAGGAGCAAGCATGGAGCATGTTGGAAAAGACCCATAGCCCAAGAAGCCATCTGAAAGACGTCCGTACCCGTTTCAGGAAGACAACTTGTATCTTCAAAAGGACGCATTGAAGAGGATTCAAATGTCAAAGAACCTGGAGCATTCCCACAGGGTCCTGCAGATACCCTCTGGAGAAGTACATGTAGATGTGACAGCACAAGCCTACCTTCACCCTCTCATGAACATCCCCCAAATGGTTTCATGGGATAAGCAAACAATGCCTCTTGTGGAAGATGGGCGTGTTCTAATGGAGGCAGCAGAAGATGAACAGTGGGACAACAAAGGGCCATTAGAGAGCCACAGACAGCGTATGCTACAGGTTGGTGAGGATATTCAGGAAGACAAGGAACTGGAGAATGAACATTGGAGCTCTGAGTGAAGGTCTGGCATTTGAGGATGGTGGGAGGTTCTCTGAACCTGGCTGCCTTCCATAGAGATCTAGGTCCAAATTAAAGAAAACATCCCCTGGCCACAGTCAATCCTTGTACCCCGGTTATGTTTTTGTCTTTTTGTCAAACAATGCACATGCACATATTTGACAGAGAGACAGAGAGATCACAATCAGGGTGTAGAGCTGGAGAGGGAAAAGCTGACTTACCCCTGAGCAGGGAACCTGAGAACAGAGTCGATGCCAAGACCCTGGGATCATGAGTTGAGCTGAAGGCCGCCTCTGAACTGATAGGCACAATCCATGACACAATCTTTGACTTCTGAATACGTCCTAGTTCTAGACGTGAACCACTGCTCTGTCATTGTTCACAAATGCAGGGGAAATGGATTTTGGCTTGGGCTGGTGTTGCTTGAGCTATCTGGCCTGCTTCGAGAGCTGGTATAGTTTGTCCTCTTGAGGTAAGTGACTTGGCTATGTACAAACTACACTCCCACGCATATTTAGGTAAAGAGAATTCCTCCATTGATAGCTTTTGCAGAGGGAATGAAACTATGTCTTGTTGTTCTATGCTTCTGTGGATGGTGATGTGAGTCCTCCTTGCCTCTGAATCTGGATCTCTGTTTCTGCTCCCAGATGAGGGACAGTTTTAGCTCTGAATTCTCAAATCCATGTTCAGCCCTCTTTTTTTTCTCTCACTCCTACTTCTCCTACAATAAGCACCTCTTTCTATTCCTTGGAGTCAATGACTTTCCTAAGCTCATTGTCATGTTTCATCATTCTTCCTTCTTTCTTTGGATTTGTTTCCTTATTTACCAATCCTTTTCTGCCAGGTCAAAAATTTGGTCCTTTGCTTCTGCCAGCTTCTTGGACTTTTCCTTCAGTCTGCTACCAATCTTTTAATGATGATTCTAAATGTTATTTAGAGAGACATTCTGTTCTTAATATATTTCAAATATTCTACACAAGGCAAAGTGGATCCAAGTAATCTGTAGGCAAAATAAGATTTTAGAGAAGTATATATTTCCAACAGTATTTATAAAATATTACCTTTATGTAAGGCATCATCCTGGACTTTGTGGAAAACACACAAAGGAGTAAGAAGTGGCCCTTCAAGAAACATATACAATATCAAGGTTTAACATGAAGCAGCATGTCTTCTCTAAGTAAAAAAACATTGTACCAACTGACTTTACTGAAACTTTATATTTATTGCTCTCGTTTTAGGTCATAGTGTCCTTCTGCATGCAGGCTGCTATAACGGACATGATATAGACTGAATAGCTTATAAAGAACAGGAATTTATTTCTCACAGTTCTAGAACTGAGAAGTTCAAGATTAAGGAATGGGCAGATCCAGGGAGAGCCCACTTCCTCATAGATGGCTATCTTCTCACTGTAAACGTACATGATGAATGAATCAAGAGAACTCTCTGGGGTCTCCTTTAAAAGGACTGTAATCCCACTTATAACCTAATCACCTCCCAAAGGCCCCTATGTTTTAATACTATCACTTCCAGAGTTAGATTTTGTAATATGATTTTGGGAGACATAAACATTCACACCATAGTATATATAAACAAAAGAGACACAAAAACAACAAACAACAAAAATTATTTTAACTACCTATTATTTTCAACTACATAAAATTTTAATTTGTTTCTATATAATATTAAATAACTCATTTGAGTGATTCACTTATATCCAATGCATCTGAGTGCAATTAAATTTGCTTACCCAACATATCCAGCAGCATATTTCTTCAGACTATCCCATTCCCCACCTTACAGGTTTTACCACAATTAGAAGACAGGGGATAGAGGATAGATAGATAGATGTATACATAAACACACTTGTACATACACATATGCATATTTTTTCCTGTTAATGATACTCATGCAAATAAAATTTAAGCTCAAGGAAACCTGTCTTGTGTGTTACTTAATATCCAGTTTTTAGTCAACATCCAAAAACAAATAATCCAATAAAAACATGGATAGAGGACATGAACAAGTGTTTCCACAAAGAACACATTCAAATGTTCAGTAGATACATGAAAAGATGTCCATCATCATGTATCATCAGGAAATTGCAAAGCAAAACTAGAAAGAGATACCACCTCACACCTGTCAGAATGGCTAACATCAACACTACAAGAAACAAAAGGGGTTGGAGAGGATGTGAAAAAGTAACACTTGTGGGGGCTGCCTGGGTGGCTCAGTGGGTTAAGCCTCTGCCTTCAGCTCAGGTCATGATCTCAGGGTCCTGGGATCAAGTCCCACATTGGGCTCTCTGCCAGGCATGGAGCCTGCTCCCTCCTCTCTCTCTCTACTTGTGATCTCTCTCTGTCAAATGAATAAAATCTTAAAAAAAAGAAAAAGTAACAATTGTGAACTGTTGGTGGTGATGCAAACTGATACAGCCATATTTGAAAACAGTATGGAATGTCCATAAAATTTAAAAATAGAAGTCCTTTGTGATCCAACAATCCTGTTGGTGTGTATTTACCCAATGAATTTAAGAAAACTTATTCAAAGGGATGCTAGCACCCCTATGTTTATAGCAGCATTATTTGTAAAGCTAAGATATGGAAAGAACCCAAGTATCCATCAATTGATGAATAAATAAAGAATAAGTGGTATGTATATACAATGGAATATTATTCTGCCATAAAAAAGACTGAAATCTTGCCATTTGCAATAACATGGCTGGAACTAGACAGTATAATGCTAAAAGTGAAATAAGTCAGAGAAAGACAAATACCTTTACTCATATATGGAATAAAAGTAACAAAACAAACAAGCAAAGGGGAAAATAATAACACATAGAAAGAGAAACAAAGCTAGAAACAGACATTTCATAACGGAGAACAAACTGATGGTTACTTGAGAGGATCTGAAAGGAGTGATGGATTAAATAAGTGATGGGGGTTAATTAGAGCACTTGTCATGATGAGCACCGAGTGCTATATGTTATATTGTACACATGAAACTAATACAACCATATATGTTAACTAACTGGATTTCAAATGAAAATTTTTTAAAATCCCAGTTTTTAGCTCACATTCTGGCTTACAAAAGGGATTTAGTCAGGAATTTGGAGATTAGTTAATGAACAAATAAGGGGTGAACAGGCAGTTGTTAGATAAAATTACTATCCTTTCTGGCATGACTTATACCTTTTATCTAGAATTAATTTTAGCACTTTAGACTCTTCCTATTTTATTTTGAGTCATTAAACAAAAATTTCCTCAAAGGACCTTAGACTCCATCCAATTTGAGCAACAGTGTGAGAGAGGAAATGGTGTCCAGGAGGAAAAAAAAAAAGATAAAACTACTTTTGTTTACTAGTGAATGCATAGTTCTTCCACAGAAGAAGCTCTAAATGGTCATGGCTCCAGCTTTATATGTGTTCAGTCATATGTTCAGAAGTAGGTAACACTATCAAAAAATATAAAGCATCTGAGATTATTTTCCCTTATTTGAAAGCAGGTGTATGAGTCTGCCGTGGTTTCTTGGGTGTTCATAGAAGACGCAGACTCATGGTTCAGAAATAATATAGTTTATTATTCACAGCATTAGAGGTAGCCAGAATATTAACAGTATTTGTGTGTGTGTGTGTTTCTGTGTGTGTGTGTGTGTGTGTGTGTGTGTGTGTGTGTGTGTGTAGGGGTGGGAGTTATATATCAGTTCTGAGCCTCAGTTCCCACAAGAAGAATCAAAACAGAGGCAGATAATATTTGCAAACACAACAGGTTAAGTTAAAAAAAAAGATACTATTTCTGTCCTCCAAGTCTATTCAATACAACCATCTTCAAAGGACGGTCTAGAACAAATAATAAATGCAGAAATGTAAGCAACCAATTGAAAAGTGTCTCCCAAGAAACACACTTTGAGAGTCTTCCTTTGACAAAAATACTATAGGATATTACATGAATCAGGTGCATTGAATACTGGAAGGTTAAAATTACAAGGGACCAAATATTTTTAAGCAGACTGGCATCCAGTAGAGTTCAAATAGGTTTT
This sequence comes from Mustela nivalis, assembly GCF_964662115.1. Taxonomy (NCBI): domain Eukaryota; kingdom Metazoa; phylum Chordata; class Mammalia; order Carnivora; family Mustelidae; genus Mustela; species Mustela nivalis. The sequence goes on from NW_028135921.1 coordinate 94,490, forward strand.
ATAAGATTGAGGAAAGAAGCCATCAAAACCTGGGCCCAGGGGCGCCTGGGTAGCTCAGTGGGTTAAGCCTCTGCCTTTGGCTCAGGCCATGATCTCAGGGTCCTGGGATCGAGCTCTGCATCAGGCTCTCTGTTCAGCAGGGAGCCTGCTTCCCCCTCTCTCTCTGCCTCTCTGCCTACTTGTGGTCTCTGTCTGTCAAATAAATAAATAAAATCTTAAAACAAAACAAAACAAAACAAAACAAAAAACCTGGGACCAATTTTCCCAAAAGTATGATTCTGATTCTAGTCTCTATGATGTTATCCCTTGAAGACAATGTCTCTAATTGAGTTGAATTAGTTTACTAAAGAGCATACCCCCATTTGTTGTAGGAGATGAACAATATGCAAGAGGCAAAATGCCACATGGAAGCCACCTGGTCTTCAGTGGAATATAGAATCAGTTCCTTTGGGATGAATTTGTTCCACATTTGACTTCCCACTTAAGGGAAAATAAGAGTGCCTTCCAATAGATTATAATAGGAAATGACAACGGAAGCTTATACAAGATTATAAAATGGGAAATTTCATTTAGATAAGCAATAATTTCAAAGTCATCTTCTTAATATTACAGACTCTTCACATAATCATAATTTTATTTTGGTATTATATGGTAATTTCAAATATAGTAAATATAAAGAATTTACCTCTGTAATTATAGCGATTCTGGTCGTAGTTTAATGGCAACAAAACTTCAAGTTAGAAGTATGGTCTACCAATTATGAATACATTTGGTAATGGTGTGTCATCTTCACTCCACTTGTCTCACTAAAACAGTGAGCCAAAAAAAGTAGGTCCAAGCTGTTTACTATGGTCAAAATGAGTTGCTTTTTCACTTGGTAAAGAAGCAGTCATATTTTGGAAAAAGAAACTGAGGCTATTAATATTTTCAACTTATTTTCAGAAAAGGAAAGAAAGGATAATCTAAGCTAAAGCCAAAATCTTACACAAGGTGGCAGGAGAATGGTCTTTTCCCAGATAAAGGGTTTTTCAACTTAGCCATGTTAGGAGGAAGAAGAGATGAGACATTGTGGACTTGACTAACGTTTGTACACTGTTCAAAAAGTTTTCAAAATAATGTGTATTATTTTTCTTCTTTTAGTTGAGACAAAAACAAACAAACAAACAAAAAACCACTAATGAGCTTACTCTTAAAAGGAGGTAAACAAGAAACTAGCAAAGATTGAGTGTTAGGTATTGTCCCCCTCCTTTTTTTTAAAATTATGTTATGTTAGTTACCATACAATACATCATTAGTTTTTGAAGTAGTGTTCCATGATTCATTGTTTGTGTAAAACACCCAGTGCCCCATGCAATATGTGCCCTCCTTAATACCCATCACCAGGCTCACCCATCCCCACATCCTTCTCATCTTTAAAACCCTCAGTTTGTTTCTTGGAGTCCATAGTTTTTCATGTTTCATTTCCCCCTCCAATGCCCCCACTTCATTTTTCCTTTCCTTCTCCTAATGTCCTCCATGCTATTCCTTAGGTTCCACAAATAAGTGAAACCATATGATGATTGACTTTCTCTGCTTGACTTATTTCACTTAACATAATCTCCTCCAGTCCCATCCATGTTGATGCAAAAGTTGGGTATTCATCCTTTCTGATGGCTGAGTGATATTCCATTGTATCCATAGATCACATCTTCTTTATCCGTTTGTCTGTTGAAGGGGATCTTGGCTCTTTCAACAGAATGGCTATTGTGGACATTGCTGCTATGAACACTGGGGTGCATATGGCCCTTCTTTCCAGTAAAATAGAGCTAGCCTATGACCCAGCGATTGCACTACTGAGTATTGACCTCAAAGATACAGATGTAGTGAAAAGAATTAGGTATTGTTAAAGCACAAATGCAGGGGATAGAAGTTATGGTACAGAAGAGGGAAGGGCAACCATATGGCAGAGTAGAATAAAGTAGCTCAGGAAGAAATTAGTCATATCCAGATATTGGAAGGCATGTGGGGTTGGCAGGGAGAGCATGAGAAATCATGAGAGAAGAGAGAGAAAATGGACCAGGCAGGAGGGTTTATAACATTTTAACATCTAAGGTAAGCATATGCAAAGCAGAATAGGGAAAGAAATAAAAGTTTTTATAAGACTCAATACATAAGGAATAACGTGGAGGACACTGGGAGATGGAGAGAAGTGTGCTGGGGGAAATCGGAGGGAGAGACAAACCATGAGAGACTGTGGACTCTGAGAAACAAACTGAGGGTTTTGAAGAGGAGGGTGGCAGGTGGTTGGGTGAGCCCAGTGGTGGGTATTAAGGAGGGAATTTATTACATGAAGCACTGGGTGTGGTGCATAAACAATGAATTTTGGATCACTGAAAATAAATTAAAAGAAAAAAAAAGACTGACTACAGACATGGACCTCAGTGTAACACAGATATGGAACTCACTGGAATACCAGCCACTTCCCACTGACACACACAGACTATGATAATAATAAATAATAATTCAATTAAGAAAATTGCCTGCCAAATAATTTTTCCTCTTTTTATTTTTATGATTATTATTTTTATTTTATTTTTAAAGTTTTTATTTAAATTCCAGTTAGTTAAAATAAGGTTAATATTAGTTTCAGGTGTACAATATAGTGATCAACACTGCCATACAACGGCTTAAATATAAAAATGAAAAAAAAATTTTTTTAAAGATTTTATTTTTAAAAACCTCTACACCCAAGGTGGATTTCAAACGTACAACCCCAAGATCAAGAGTTACATATTTTACTGACTGATCCAGCCAGGCACCCCAACAAATAAAAATTTTATAAAATTGTTGAGTTTGTGGGAGTCTCATTTGCTCAGTCAGTTAAGTGTCTGCCTTTGGCTCAGATCATGATCTCAAGAGTCCTGGGATCGAGCCCCATATTGCTCATGCGCTCTTTCTCTCTCTCTCTCTCTGGCTTTTGCTCTTAAATAAATAAATAAAATATTTTTTAAAAAAATTGTTGAGTTTGTTTAACTAGTTTTAAACTAGTAGACAGAGATGAAGATAAAGTATGATCTCATGGCAGGGAAAAATACAACTTACACGTTTTAAAAATAAAATGTGCAATGCAAGTTACATCACTTCTTTTATCACCACACAGGGACTTTCCCTACTGAGTTGTTGTAATGTAAGGACCTATTTTATATTTTTATATTTTAGCAAGAGGCTTCCATTGAGGTTAACCCTGAAACTGTCCTTGCTCCCCTTCCCCCAGGGGATTCACTTAAAAACAAGACCTGGAAATCAGCTCCAGGTAACAAAGCCCATATACAAGGGTGGGTCAGGCCAGGTGGAGACATCAATCAGCGGGATTGTTTGCATATTGTCTCCCTAGATACTAAGGAGTATGCCCCACTCCTCTGCCCTTTGGGAACCGTTTTGGCACCAATCCTAATCAAGGTGTAATAGGCTGGGTCAAATGTCTATACTAGGGTAAATTGAACCTCAATTGGTCACCTAGCCTCACTGTGGAGTTTCCTGTGTGTGTTAAAATCTCATTGGTCACCTGTGCGTGGCCAGGCCTGACTTCATGGCCTTTGCCCTTAAAAGCTAGACTGTGAAACAGTGAAGGGTTGCCTTCTCTCATAAGAGGTGTGGCTCTGAACGTTCGGTTAGATTCTTGATGCTTGGCATGAAATAAGGCTTTGCTTGACCTTCGCTTTACATCAGTCTCGCTCCTTTAATTATAGACCCATTATTGGGGCATAACAGTATTAATCTTATAGTTATAAGTCCACAATGCATCCATCATCCATTCTACCCCTTAACATTCCCCTTTGGACAGACCCATGATCTAGAACAAGCCTTATTTTATAGTGCCTTGTAGGAGATTTTTGCTGCTGCCTAAATTGCCTACTTTCCTCTCACCATTACCACAGAAATTGGTTCCACTGAAACAAAGGGGTAGTGTAAGAAATTAACAACTTTCATAAATCTCTTTAAATCATAAAGTATAAGATAGTGATACCTTTTTTTCTGCCACATAACCAATTCTTGCAAGAATAAGGTCATATAAGAGAATTTACAACACATGCTAGCATTATCCTACTGGACCCAGATCATTTGTATGTTTCTCTGTCTCTGAGAAATGTAGTTATTTACATGACTGAAACCTACAAATTGTTTGATATGACTACTAATATCACCTACATTATTTTAAAGCCTGTTTAAGGCTTCTGAAATACATAGGTTTTGTAAACACTTATTAAGCATCTTGTATATATCAAACACTTTAAAAATCTCTGCTTTAAAAACAGAACAAAAAAACTCTACCTCAATGGAACTTTGAGTCTGAAAAAGATACAGGCAATATACAAGGCAACAGATAGAATAATTACATATTTGATTATATACTCCGAGGATGTCACATTAAATTGATATGAAAATGATGAGAAGGATCTGGATTTCTTGTCAAAATTTTTTGCCTTAAAAAGAAATTGATATTTAGGGAAAGTTGTTACTGAAAGAGGTCCTGTGTCAACCAAAAATGTTAAACCATGATCTGAATAAATTTTCCAGTTGTGATCATTGCTTTGTTTAAGTGTCTTATATTAAGACTGAATTTAGTAATTCAGTCTCAGATTTCAGTAAGTCTTTTTTTTAGTGATTTTTTTTTATTTATTAGAGAGAGAGAGGGAGGGGCAGAGGGAGAGGAAGAACCAGACTCCTTGCTGAGCAGGCAGCTGATGCAGGACTGGATCCTAGTACCCTGGCATCATGGCCTAAGCTGAAGGAAGACACTTAACCAACTGAGCCACCCAGGCACTCTAGACTGTAAACTTCTTAAAGGTAAAAAAGTTTATTCTTCTAGAAGTTCCACAGACATTTCTAACATCCATAAGAAAGCATGTACTGATGTAAAATGCCAGCAAATCAAATTATTTAGAAAAGAAAGAAAGAAAGAAAAGATATATCTGGATAAAGAGAAAAACAGAAAATCTAATAATACATTGAATTATTAGAGCAAAGAGTGGAGGAAGAGAAAATAAATATGAAATAGAGATTTCCACTAAAAGAAAAAAATTGAATAAGGCAGGAGATTTAGAAAATTATTATGACAGACTTGAGAAAAAATAAAATAGGAATTTTTAGAAAATAGCAATGAATGAAAAGGTAAATTGTTCCTACCTCTATAATATTAGCTGTTTGTTGTTGTTGTTGTTGCTAATTTACCTATTTAAGCTAATAAACAAAGAAAGGTTTCATTTAGGGATAAGGTTTCTATATATATATATATATTTTCCATTTAGGGATAAGGTGTATATATATATATATATATATATATATATATATATTTTCATTGTTAGAAAATGTGTCACAGAAAGTGTTTAAACTTTAAGATACAGATGCAACATGTAAAAAACTACATTGTTTGAACGTCTAATTTGTAAATGCTGTTAGAGGAAACTTGGTGGAAATGTCCTTATGTGGTTGTGTTTCTGGAACTAAGTATATTTATTAATAAGGAATAGTTTAAAATTATGAAATGACCAGGAGTGGACAATTTTCCTAATCCTATCAGCTCTTTGCAGCTCTTTTATTAGCCCCCTTCAGGAATACCAGCTTTATTTATATAATTAAATTTTATATTAATATGCTTTTGACTTTTGGCCTTTCTCTTCATTCTGTTCTTTTTTTTTTCCCGTAAATTACATGTTTCTGCTTAACAGCTACTATCAATTCTTTGATATGAATTCTCAGCATCAATTTACTAACTCCAGAGATGAAGCAGCATCAATATTTAGAAGCAAAGAATACAAAGCCTTGGGCATCTGGATGGCTCAGTCAGTTAAGCATCTGCCTTTGACTCAGGTGGTGATCCCACGGTCGTGGGATGGAACCCCAGTTTGAACTTTCTGCTCAGCTGGGAGCCTACTTCTCCCTCTCCCTCTGCCTGCAGCTCCCTTTGCTTGCGTTCTCCCTCTCTTTGTCAACTAAATAAAATAAAGTAAAATAAAATAATGTAAATAATACATTTATTTATTTATTTATTAAAATGCAATTATTACACAATACATAATGTATTGCATAATTATAATAATGATTAAATAATTTATTAAATATTTATATTAAATATATCGATTTAATTAAATAACTATTTTTTAGAATTTAAAATATTTCAAATTTAGATTGTTAAATATTAAATCATTAATTTAATAAATAAATATCTAAACATAATTAAATAAAATAATTTATTTATTAAAATAAATAAAATAATGTTGTCATTATCTGAGCATGTATTTTTAAATAGTCTAAAAACAACCATCTAATAAAGTCTAAATACATTGAGATCAGATATTTATACAAGTTAACCCAGACACTCAACCCACAGACAGTTTCAAAACATTTGTTTTTTTTAAAGATTTTATTTTTTTATTTGACAGAGAGAGATCACAAGTAGGCAGAGAGGCAAGCAGAGAGAGAGAGGAGGAAGCAGGCTCCCTGTGGAGCAGAGAGCCTGATGTGGGACTCGATCCCAGGACCCTGAGATCATGACCTGAGCCGAAGGCAGTGGCTTAACCCACTGAGCCACCCAGGCGCCCCTCAAAACATTTGTTTTTATCTACTACTCAAAATACGATTGTAATGTATTTATTTATAACTTTGATGTAGCAAGGAAACTTGGAGGAAAAGGAGACATTTGGTTTTAATATTTGAAAATTATTTTGTTGATTAAAAAAAAATAAAAACCTTACCACATGAGCATTTCTTCTTAAATAACACTGTGAAGTTTCTGAGTCGCATTCTATTAAAAGTGCTGATAAAATGGCCTCAGTTACTCATTTAAATTATCAGCTGAATGGGTAACAAATGAAGTAGAGAGCTTTTTAATTATTTATGAATGTATTGCTTGTGGATGGAGTGCCACATAGAGTCACCTCTCTTTTTGGCTTTGTTTTGTGAGCAGCAGTGGAATCTATGAATGAGATTAAACATAAGGACATTCACAGAAATTCTTAATGAACTTCTGGGGAAGGGCAATAAGTGCAAGGAAAAACTGCAGCAAGACTAATTACAAATTTCAAGTGGTCATTGCTTAATTATAGAAGCTTTTAAGTTCAAGTAATATATCTTTTTTATGAGCCTATCATATTGTATTAATTACCACAAACTGCACTCTTGAACACTTATCTTTTCACATATTTCTTATTCTTAGTACTTAAAAGTACCCTTATGATTGATAAGTAAATGGATTTTACTGACAATGCATTTATTTACATAAAAAAATAATGCTGTTTATATATATAAAAACAATTGAATATGTGTATGTGTTCAATGAAATTTTTTTTTCAAATTAACATCTTAATTCTACCACATTGGTTACAAATAGATATAGACTTTATAGATTCATCAAATATTTTATTCTCAAATTTATACCTCCTTTGTGAAGTAAATGAAACTGTATATATTAAATATAATCCTATCACATGTAACAGTTACTAGTGCATCCCAGGACATACATAGGTCAGGTCCTACTCAAGGCATCACGGATAACTGGATTTAACTTTCTATCCTGGGAGTCTTCTGTATATTTCTGTGGCTTTTATACTACAATCAGGAGGAAGAATTCTTTTGCTAAAAGCTTCCAAATCGGGCGCCTGGGTGGCTCAGTGGGTTAAGCCACTGCCTTTGGCTCAGGTCATGATCTCAGGGTCCTGGGATCGAGTCCCGCATCGGGCTCTCTGCTCCACAGGGAGCCTGCTTTCTCCTCTCTCTCTCTGCCTGCCTCTCTGCCTACTTGTGATCTCTCTCTGTCAAATAAATAAATAAATAAAATCTAAAAAAAAAATAATAAAAAAAATAAAAGCTTCCAAATCACTATGTGAGTAGATTATTTGTAGACTAGTGATATAATATTATAGTTTAATATGTAAAGCATGATAAAATAAAATGCTATTGCCATATTTAATTTATTCAGAAAAGCATTCATTTAGTTATCAAGCATTCATTTGCTTTTTTTAAAGATTTTATTTATTTATTTGACAGCACAAGTAGACAGAGAGACAGGCAGAGAGAAAGGAAGGGAAGCAGGGTCCCTGATGAGCAGAGAGCCTGATGTGGGGCTCTATCCCAGGACTCTGGGATCATGACCTGAGCAGAAGGCAGAGGCTTTAACGCACTGAGCCACCCAAGAGCCCCAAGCATTCATTTTCTTTATACAGAAGAGATAGAACAATATTATATAGTAGAAAATACAGTAAATAATCTAGAAACCTTGATCATTGTGTTTTGGCAATTTTAGAACATAAAATTAGCTAAAGCTCAAGTGCAAGTTATATTTGTATCCTAGGAGGAAAAGTTAATTAAAAGTTTGTTTATTACCATAGTTTAACACTTCAACAAAATGATAATGAGTCAAAAATTAATGAATATATGAAGTATACAATAAAAACAATAATCTTGAGTGTATGTGACTCACTGTAGGTATTGATAGGCTAGAAATCAAAGGGAAAGTATCTATAGGGTTTGTTCAGTTCCATGCTCATCAGATTAATAGGCTTTCTCATATTGCTTCCTTCATCACATTAATTTGTCTAATGAAGTTTTCAAGAGTTAAAGACAGTGATAGGTTCATGACTGGAGAGAAGGTACAGAATCTAAGATAGTTCAGAAGTGCTTATTATTTAAGAGAAAGACAGCATGGGAGGTGAGGGGTGGAAGGAAAGGGATAAGAAGAGAGAATCTTAAGCAACCTCCTTGCCCAGCACAGAGCCTAAAGGGGCTTCATCTCATCGCCCTGAGATAACAACCTGAGCTGAAATCAAGAGTCAGATGCTTATCTAATTGAGTCACCCAAGTGCCCCATTTTTTTCCCTGTATCTTTATTTTCATCTCTTTCTGTAACTGAGTTTCCCTTCAAAATCAGGACTTGCATACACAACCTAAATAATTATTTTGGGATTTGATCACGTGGAAGAGGAGAGAATGAGAAGAGCTAAGTGGTCCAGGAGAAACATATATGAGTTCAGACTGAGTGGATTATGATTGTGGACAACTGAGCATCAATCCTAATGCACAGAATACATCTCAGAATTATTTTCCTGAAACAAGAAAGAATCTGTTTAACCCACTGGCTTCTGCATCCTATCCACAGTGGTTAAAATTCATCCCAGAAGTAATTAATGTTCCTGACTTTTCTATTAATGGGCATGAGAGAGGAGCTGAGTGGGCTTGGTCAGTGTCCCACCTAATGAAAGGCAGAGCAGATTCAGGCAAAAAAAAAAATATTAGTTCTTTCCAAATTAGATTTAATGGGATTCTGTTTTTCATTCATGAATTCATTTTACATTTTATATTTTATCGATTTTTCTAAGCTTTGGCCAATATTCACTACATTTTTGAATAGCTTTTATCTATTATTGTAAATCATTTTTCTGCTACATTTGATTAGTCATGGTTATCCATTTCTTCTTCCAAGTTTTTCAGATATGTGATATCAATTTCCAAATAAATTATTTAAAATGTTCATTTTTTATACTAAACTTCTATGAAAAACATTGATATATGTATTATGGCATATTGTTCCCCTTTCAACTTATTTTTTAAAATGTGAATGTGCCTTGGCAAATATATATTGTTTCATTTTATGTTTATGTAGATTCTTCATAATTTTTCCAAGTTCATTGGCTTATGGTTTATATTTTTTTAATAATTTTCCTACTGCCAATTAATAGATTTTTTTCCATTACCTTGTCTAAGTTGCTATTGCCATTATAAGTAAAAAGCATCTGGAAATCTATATCCCTGTCCAGTTTCCTCAAATCACTCATCATTTTCAGGATCTAGTTGGATTTTCTTACAGGTTCCAGGTGGACAAGCTTTTGAACTGGTGCTAATTATTATTTGTTTGTTTCTGGCTTCCTGCATTTACCAGCTTAGGGATCATTTTTAACAATTATGATGAAATGAGGCATCATATTCTTATTCTCAACTTCATTAATAATGATATTAGTGTAACATGTCCTACAAGATAATAATAGATACATGTAAAATAATTTCATTGACCAAAAAAGTGGTGGAAAATGTAAATAAAACACAGTGGCAGCCAACTAGTCATTTCAAGTTGAGCTATTTTTCCCCCTTTATCTCCCTGTCTCTTTAATTTCCTGTAGCACATTCCTACAAAGTATTTTAAGGTGTTTTATATGCACATACATAGAGATCATCATGGAGTCTAAATCTAATAATTCCTTGTCAGTTTTAAATATTTTAAGTATTGTTCATTCCTATGTCAGTTGTCTAGTAACTTTTTCTCCACACTGCACTTAATTGCAAGGAAATATTTAATTTTAATATAAATTAATTAATCACTTTAATAAATATTTTTACCTTATGGATTAATCTTTGATGCTTATTTCTTAATTTTTTTTAACTTTTAAAATTTTATTTATTGAGAGAGAGAGTGAGAGAGAGAGAGAACAAGCACAAGCAGGGGAAGCTGCAGAGGGAGAGGGAAAAGAAGAAGCAGGTTTCCCACCAAGCAGGGAGTCAAGCTCAGTCTCAGGGCCTTGGGATCATGATCTGAGGTGAAGGCAGAGGCTTAGCTGACTGAGCCACTGAGTCTAATTGTTATCTTGATATTTAAGGAAATACTTTATCATCTCTAATTGATCCCCTATGTCACAAATACAGTTTTCTCTATGGTGCTATTAATTTTATTGTCTTCAAATGAGACTCTTTTTCTAGAAGCATTTTTAATCAGTCTCTTAGGTCTATAATTTAGTTTTTATACATTTCATTTAGTATTTTATTTTATCTTCATCATCTCTGAGTATTCCTGACCAGTACTCATTGGTCAAATCTTTCTTATTAATCTATTCCAAAAATTTGCTTGTTTCTATAATATTTTGTTATGACTGCTGTCGTTCTTAGGTTTTGCCTTTATATTCTTTTTGTTTTGTTTTGTTGTTTTATGCTTTGGTGTTTTTGTTGTATTGTTTTGTTTTTCTTTTGAATTAATACAATTAAACCTTTAGATTTCTTTCATACCTTTAATTATTGTCACTTATTTTCACAAATGATATTACCGTAGTACAGTAATTCTAAATATTTCTGAATTAGCTGTATTTCTTTTTAGGTATAAAGTTAACTTCCAGTTACATGGACTTAATATTTTGGTCATTCTATTCTAGTTTTATTGCCTTATTATTGGAAAATATAGCCTGATACTTAACTCTAGGGAATGATGTGGGAGAGCTAGGTTCTTGTCTCTTGGAGTCAAAGAAGGAATCTCGTGGGCAATGGAGAGTGAGGAAGTGACAGAAGTTTATCAAGTGAATATATAGAAAAAGCTCTCACAACTAAGAGGGGTCCCCACACAGTTAACAATGAGTGCCTTCAGGGTTTATTTTTTATAAAAAGGTAACCAGGCAACTTTAATCCTTTTAACATCTCTATCAATAACTCCTGCAATGGCTTACCTCCTTTTGAGGGTCTGATTATTCTTTTTTGGTTACAGGTGTTTATCATAGAGACACCCACCCCACATGACCCACTCCATACACCTAGGGCAGGGTGGTTCTCCATCCCACATGCCTAGATCAGGGTGCTCTTCCCTGGGATAGGGTGGTCCAATTTATCTCTTTACTCTGGTTTTCCCACACCACATTTTGGGGATTTCTGAGAGCCTGTTCACAAAGTTCCCTATGGATCTCTTCCTCCCTAGCCTCACCTGTCCGTTACTCATTTTGAGAGTTGATATTACCAAAGTACTGTAATTCTAAAAATTTCTGAATTAGCTGTATTATTTCTTTTTAGGTATGAAGTTAACTTCCAATTATATGAATTTAATATTTTGGTCATTGTTTTCTAATTTTATTGCCTTATTCTTGGAAAATATAGCCTGATATTTAACTCTAGGAATTTATTGGCATATACTTCTGGCCTAAATAATGGCCTGTTTGTGTAAATGTTCAACTTATGCTTATATACTTACTGAAGACTATTGTTTTGGGGTCAGGATGGCTACATTTATTAATAGATCAGGACTATTAGATTCTCTAAATTTTGATGTCTCTTAATTTAATCTAATTAAATTATCAGTTAATGAAGAAAGTTAAATTTTTTATGTACTACTGTATCTAAACTTATCAAAGTCTTTTGCTATTATTAGACAAGTATGTCATCCTGTTTTTATACCAAGTCTTACATTAAAAAAAATCATACTATATGAAATATTACTTATTATTATTATTATTATTATTTTTAAAGATTGTATTGATTGGGGTACCTGAGTGGTTCAGTCAGTTAAGTGTCTACCTATAGCTCAGGTCATAATACCCGGGTCCTGGGATAGAGCCCCGCAGGGGGTTCCCTGCTCAGTGGGGTGCTTCTCCCTCTCCCTCTGTTATTCCCCCTCCTGTGTGCATGTTTTTCTTTTCTCACTCTCTCTCAAATAAATAAGTAAAATTTAAAGATTATCTCTCTCAAATAAATAAGTCAAATTATTTTTCTCAATGGGAGGGAGAAGCAGACTCTCCAATGAGCAGGGAGCCTGATGCAGGGCTCAATACCAGGACCCTGGGATCATCACCTGAGCTGAAGGCAGACAACTTGAACCGACTAAGTCACCCAGGCACTCCAGTTGTTTATTTATTTATTTATTTTTATTATGCATATGTTTTATCTCTCTTTTCTTCAAGTCTTTTTTTCAATCGTTTTACTTTTTTACTTTTTTCATAAAACTGAATTATTTCAAGATGACTTGGTCATCCTCTTTTACCCCACCCCATAGGTCATAGAGTACATTTTAACTGTTAAAATATTAGTATTTAAGTGCTGCCTACACAAATTAAGGCAAATTATCTGTGGTCTGTATTCCTGAAAATATTTTTTTTTTATTATGCCTTCCTATTCCAATGACATTTTATAAGGATCTAAATGTTTACATTTGTGATTATTTTTTTCAAAATAATAAAGCTATTACTTCATTCTTTTTTATATCTGATGTTATTTAAAAAATTTCTGTCAGTCGGATTCTTGTTTCTTTATTAATGAATTATTTTTTTTCTCTCTAACACTTATGATTTTTTTTTGTCTTTGGTATGTATGCCCTAGTTTGGGATTCATAGAGTCAACTATAGTTATGAATATTTTCTTTCTTTTTTTGTATGTAAGTTTTAATCCAGTGTCTTGACTATTTTATGCTTGAGAAATAGATGTACATTAATATTCAAATATTTCTTTCCTTTTTCTTCTTTCATTTTAAAAAAACGTCATTTATTTTATTTTATTTAAAAAATATGTATTCATTTATTTGGAGTAGAGAGAGAGGGTCATGAAGAGTGGCTGATTATATACTTTCAATTTGGGAGGAGGTTAGGGATAGCACAAGCCTCCAAGGTATTTTATAAACAAGGTTTCCAGGACCTTGAGGGGGCTAGCTATTGTTAGGGAAAGGTCATTTATTACTATTTAGTAAAAACTCAGGGAAGAGACTCTTCTGATGTGTATCAGTGGGTATATGCTTGGGAGATGATTGCCAATGTATATCTTGAGGGCAGGGGTGGGGAATAGAGATAAAGAAGTTTCCAAAGTAATTTTTACATGTGAAAGTAGATTTTCAGTATCCTGGGGGGGTGGACTAAGAATGCTTTTTGCCCTGAGTAGATGTGTCCACATGGAAGCAGCTGAGTCCCCAGAGGAACTTCAAGGACTTGTCAACAGGCTATGAGTAGTAAGGAAATCTAATTTTTTCTCTAGCTTTTGTTCCACACGTATCACCTACATCTTACACCTCTTTTATATTGATAATTTTAATGCTTTGCTGGTATCCAGATGACTATGTCCTTAAGTGACTTCTTTTTTTTTTTTTTTTTGGCTTAAATAATAGAAATTTATTTCTCATAGTTCTAGAGGCTGGAAGTCCAAGATCACAGTGTTGTAGGTTTGGTCTCTCCTGAGGCCTTTCTCATTGGCTTACTAAGAGCCATCTTCTTAGTTGAACTAACATAGCCTCTTTCTCTGTGTAGACTCATCCTTATGTCTCTTTCTCTTCATATAAGGACACTAGTCCTATAAGTGCCCCATCCAAACGAACTCCTTTAATCTTAATGACCACTCTAAAGATCCTGTCTCCATGTACTGTCACATTGGAGGTTAGAATGTCCTTGTGGGGGACACAATGCAGGTTTTAAGATGGTCCAAGTCTGTGATTTTTGAGGATGTATGTTTGGGTTGTTTTTATATTCTTGAGGCAACCTATACATTTTACTCTTTCCTAATGAATTTCCCTTTTCTTCAAGTCTCTGTCAGCTTCAGTTCTTATTGGTAGCTATGGTTTCTTCATGTTCCCTGATATGCATTGCAAAAAAGAGAGAGGAAACCAATGGGCCTAACTCTCTCTCAAAGAAAGATGATACCATAGTTCTCTAAGGAGAGAAGAGATTGTCTTTTTTTTTTAAATATAATTTTTTATTTTTTATAAACATATATTTTTATCCCCAGGGGTACAGGTCTGTGAATCACCAGTTTTACACACTTCACAGCACTCACCAAAACACATACCCTCCCCAATGTCCATAATACCACCCCCTTCTCCCAAACCCCCTCCCCCCAGCAACCCTCAGTTTGTTTTGTGAGATAAAGAGTCACTTATGGTTTGTCTCCCTCCCAATCCCATCTTCTTTCATTTATTCTTCTCGTACCCACTTAAGCCCCCATGTTGCATCACCACTTCCTCATATCAGGGAGATCATATGATAGTTGACTTTCTCCGCTTGACTTATTTCGCTAAGCATGATACGCTCTAGTTCCATCGATGTTGTCGCAAATGGCAAGATTTCATTTCTTTTGATGGCTGCATAGTATTCCATTGTGTATATATACCACATCTTCTTGATCCATTCATCTGTTGATGGACATCTAGGTTCTTTCCATAGTTTGGCTATTGTGGACATTGCTGCTATAAACATTCGAGTACACGTGCCCCTTTGGATCACTACGTTTGTATCTTTAGGGTAAATACCCAATAGTGCAATTGCTGGGTCATAGGGCAGTTCTATTTTCAACATTTTGAGGAACCTCCATGCTGTTTTCCAGAGAGGTTGCACCAGCTTGCATTCCCACCAACAGTGTAGGAGGGTTCCCCTTTCTCCGCATCCTCGCCAGCATCTGTCATTTCCTGACTTGTTGATTTTAGCCATTCTGACTGGTGTGAGGTGATATCTCATTGTGGTTTTGATTTGTATTTCCCTGATGCCGAGTGATATGGAGCACTTTTTCATGTGTCTGTTGGCCATCTGGATGTCTTCTTTGCAGAAATGTCTGTTCATGTCCTCTGCCCATTTCTTGATTGGATTATTTGTTTTTTGGGTGTTGAGTTTGCTAAGTTCCTTATAGATTCTGGACACCAGTCCTTTATCTGATATGTCGTTTGCAAATATCTTCTCCCATTCTGTCAGTTGTCTTTTGATTTTGTTAACTGTTTCCTTTGCTGTGCAAAACCGAGCACACCGACCGGAGTGAAGCGGGGTCTTTTATAGGAAGGTACAAACAAGTTATGGGTGGGGCGCAACTGATTGGTGGACAGTTTGAACTTTTGAAAAAGGCATACTTGGTGTTAGTGGATTGGCCCTGGAAGACCCCCCTCGCGGGAAGAGAAAAGCGGGAAGGGGAAACAAAGAGGGGAAGTTTGACCTTATTACTGGGCAGAAAGGCATCCTGTCTACGTGACCTATGTGACCATGCAGCCCCCTTGCCTACGTGATCTAGGGGACCATGCAGCCCCCTTGCCTACGTGACCTACGGGACCATGCCCCGGCTATTAGGAGAGGGTATCTTGTTCAAACAGGAGTCAAGTGTCATGCCCTAAAAGCCAAGCGGTTACAGAAAGGCAAAAGAGCAGTTACATTGAATTCAACCCTGGGGGAAGGGTCTTTTCATTGCAAGGGGAGGAGGGGTACTTTTACACAACAAAAGAGCAGATAATTACTTAACGACTGGGGGGGGGTGTCTTTCAAGGACATCATACCAACAATGCCAAATAATTTTCAGACAACAGCAAGATATCCAAGAATTCAACTAAATTCTGACACTATCTACCTGAACATAGCGTAAGATTTCATCAGTTAAGGGATCAGTCCTCCAAGACTATCTCCAACCCCATCTCAGATGCCAGTCTCACTGTAGGCCCCAGGTTATTACCTGTGCTTGTGACTGAGCAACTACAGGTTGGAGGTCCCAATGGCCTACTTCTTACGTTCTTTTAATTTGCTACAGGGGCTCACAAAACTCAGAAAAATACTTACTTTATGTTGCCAGCTTATTAAAAGATATAATAGAAGATTTAAATCAATAGATAGATAAAGAAGTGCCCAGGGCAAGGTATGGAGAATGGGCACAGAGCTTCTATTACCTTCTGTAAGACTGCCACTCATCCTGCCTTTTTATACATTTAACAAACTAAAAGCTTTCTGAACCCAGTCCTTTCAGGTTTTCTGTGGAGGCTTCATGACATAGTCATGACTGACTAAATCTTTGTCATTTGCTGATCTAATCTCCAGCTCCTCTTCCCTCCCCAAATAATCCTGAATTGGGAGGAAGGGGAGGCATGTTGGGCAAAAAGTTATGAAGGCTTTCACCAAGTGGTTGGTCCTTCAGGCAAACAGCCCTTGCCTTGAGTGAGGTCTGAAGGTCACTTCATTAACATAACAAAACACACCTCTCTCACCCTTATCACAGGAAATTCCAAGAGTTTTAGGAGCTGTGAGTCAGTAGCCATGGTTGAAAACCAAATATTCAGATGACCAAAATATATTTCTTGTAAACCCCTATATTACCCTACATGCTTAAGTATTTAATTATGTGATCTTTTAAACTAATATTTTTCTAAGAGTCTAAACTGTTCTGTCAGTAATCTGGATTGGGGAGTGATGTATTGCCAAATTTCTGTCGTTTCAGTCCAGGAAGTCAAAGAGAAACAACAGGAGAGCCCCTTAGGGCAGGAAGTTCAAAGTAACAATGTTGACTACTACTCCCTTTTCTTGATTTTTTTTAAAACAAGCAAAGCATCTCTTCAGAGTTGCAGTTTAAAGCCAAGAACATGCGGAATTGGGAGAAAAAAATAGTTAAATTTGGAGACTTGCAGAGGTAGAATCAGAGTAGTGAAAGCCATTACAGTAACGGAACTAACTGAGGTCAGTCTTTGGTGAATCACAGAAACAGGTGGAGTTGTCAAACAAAGGAATCTTTGTTTACAACATACAAGGAGATCACAGGGAATAAGTTCCAAAGCCTTGACTGTTTGAACAGGAGAGAGATTTTTATTTAGTATTTAAGAAGGGAGAGTTTTATTATCCCGTGTATGGTTGGTCATAGGGTTGTGGATGCATGCACATCCACATATGTATTTGTGCAATATGTATTGCATGTTCACCTGAATGAAGCTTGTATTCCACCGAGGGCAGAAACTTCAACGTTAGAATAAAGCAGAGGTAACTGTTGGACAAGGGAAAGGGACTCTGCAGGCTTCAAGAGCAGATATAAACTAGATGGGGTCTTGGACTCATTTTCTGGGACAAGGAATGCAAGGCCTTGATTACTTTTGAAATAGCACTAGGAGTTTTACCACTGATTTATTGTCTCAATAGCTTAGGCTATTTCCTGGTCTGGTGGTGACTGTTAGTTTTCCCATTGCCTTGTTCCCTCAAAATCCTTAACTAGTGAGGTTTTTGCATTTCTTTGTAAGAGCCTCCCAGGAAATTTTGGAAGAAGTGTGCTTGGGCAAGTACACAGGTGGGGTATAGATCATTGAAAATAGCTGGGGACAAAAAATGACTTTTCTTATGTCAGGAAAACTATATCTCATCTTTAATTTTCTGGAAACCTCTAACTCTTTCTGCTGATGTTACCAGCAGGCATCTGAGATATTACTGATTGTTCTCTTGAACCTAAGGAAAAGGAAATGTAGAAAGCAAATGACAAAACTTTAAAATCTATCCTGCAACTCATAATTCACTGCAGCCACCTCTCTGTCTTTCCCTTTCTCTTTTTCTCTCTTTCTATTTCTCTCTCACTTTCTCTCTCACATACGCACAACACACGCAAATCAACTTAAAACAATTTTTAATTTTACCTATTCCATTTTAATATACTTGAGGCATGATCATTTTCTTAGTAAATACAAGAAAAAAAATCTAGGATTCCATCATTCTGTGTGATTAAAGTATTGAGGAATTTACTTCCAATAGCACTTATAAAAACATATTTTATTTAAGTAATATTATATAATCAGGTGCCTGCATTTTTCTTATTCTCCAACTAGTGTTATTTGGCAATTAATATTTTGTCAATCAATATTCCCCTATATCTGAATGTGTGGGCAGTGAGAGATGAGTTAGAGGCAAGGATGGTGAACACTCCCAACAACTGCTGACTACATATATCTTAAGCCATGATTTTCTTTGCAAAGGTCAACATTGATAATGTTCTAGTCATACCTCCGTGTACCAGGAAAGAAGTAGTATATTTCTTGAAAGACACAGCTATCAAAGCTCCATTGAGAAACCGTAAAGATGGAGAAGGGATTTGCAAATTATATATCTGATAATGGACATCTATTCTGATTATTAAAAAATGAATAAAAATAAAAAACCTTACTAATAACCAAACAGAGTATCCAATTTTACATGTGAAGGAAATAATGGAAGAGACATGTCACCAAAAGGATATGGATGGCTTATAAGCACATGACAAATTTCTCAACATTTAGGCATTAAAGAAATACAAATTAAAATCATAATGAGACATGCTTACATATCTATTAGAATGGCTAAAATTATAAAGGCTAATTGTACTTCGTCTGAGCTAGATTGAGAAGCAACAAAAAATCTAAACTGTTGTTGGCATATATCATGATACAACCACTTTGGGAAATAGTCTGAACATTTTTTTAAATGCAAAATATGTTGCAGTTACACAAATAGCCATTTTAGTTCTAGGCATTTAACCAAGAGAAACAAACCCTATGTTCATACAAGGACTTGTATATGAATTTCATAGCAGCTTTATTTTTAAGAATTGAAAACAATGGAAATGTTTATCAATGTCCATCAAGAGAGCAAAGACAAATTATGATCTATTCATTAAAGAGATTACTATTCGGGGCGCCTGGGTGGCTCAGTGGGTTAAGCCGCTGCCTTAGGCTCAGGTCATGATCTCAGGGTCCTGGGATTGAGTCCCGCATCGGACTCTCTGCTCAGCAGGGAGCCTGCTTCCTCCTCTCTCTCTCCATTGAGAAACCGTAAAGATGGAGAAGGGATTTGCAAATTATATATCTGATAATGGACATCTATTCTGATTATTAGAAAATGAATAAAAATAAAAAACCTTACTAATAACCAAACAGAGTATCCAATTTTACATGTGAAGGAAATAATGGAAGAGACATGTCACCAAAAGGATATGGATGATCTATTCATTAAAGAGATTACTATTCAACATCAAAATGAACTATTAACAGTTGGAGATTCTCAAAATAATGATGCTGAGAAAAGAAAAGCCAGGCAACGAATAATATATACTGTGTGATTCCATGACTATAAAAAATCTAGAAAATACAAATTTATATATAGTCACAGTCACCAAATATATTGGTGAGATTTTAGTGCCTTCTGTGCTCCCATAGCTTCCTTTCACCATGTGAAAATATGAACTCTTTTTCTTTATTCTGTCTTACTACAATAAGAATCCTTGAAATTTTATGGACATTTGAACTCTCAGTTATTAGCAGAAATTCTATCACACAGTAAGTTTCCAAATATAAAAGCCAGAGTTTTACAATGACTTCTAAGCTTTTACATGATCTAGCCACTCATTTAACCTCTGTGACCTCTTTCCCTGCTACTCTTCAGTCACTCACAGTGGCCTCCTTGCTATTCCTCAGATATGCCAGGCATGATCCAACCTTATGGCCTTCAAGATAGCCAATTCCTTTGTCTGGAGTGACCTTATTGCTGATAGTTCTGGGCAAATTCATCACCTTTCCATACCTTTGTTCAATTGTCAGCTTCATTGTAACTACCCTGATCTTCCTATTAAAAATTTTAACTCCCCATCCCCTGCCTAGCAACCTTGATTTTTCTCACCCTGATCGAATTTTTCTTTTTCCCCATTATACTCATCAATTTTGAATGCACTATGCAATTTTTATTAAGGTTTATAGCTTTTAATTGTCTCACCCATGAAAATAAAAGTTCTACAAAGCCAAGTATTTCATTTACCAGTGTAGTCTGAAGTAATATCTGCCATATAATAGGTTCAATAGACAATTGGTAAATTTCAGAATAAATTAATGTTGAGAGTATACTGAATTTCATAAGTCATTTCAATAATTTTTTTTCCAAAATATAAACTATGTAAAACATACCTTAAATTTACTTTCAAAATATTTTATAGCATATAATGGACAATATACATAAGCCTTAAAGAAACAATCATATAAATAACCATTTCATACCTACTTAAAAACTGCATAATACCGCACTTCTAGATCCTCTCTGAACGTTCTAAATTAACCCTTCAAAGGAAATACATTTTTAAAAATAACAGATTTTTTGTCAAAATAATTTAATAAAATAAAAGTTTCATTCATCTATGTAGATCATAATAAATGTTTTTAATAAGCATGAAATTATAACTCTGAAGTGTGCTAAAATGAAACCACCTGCGAAGGGTGAGAGAACAAAAATAAACATCATTTTTCCAAATAAGAGGAATTTATTACTTTTGAATCCAAGCATGTGGATTTGTTCAAACTGGCAATAAAGGAATATGGAAACACAAACCATAGAAAGTCATGTTTTAGATTTCTAAAAGACTTCGAAGTGAAGAGTATACATTTTTTAAATGTTACATAATGCTACATAATGACAAGATGACAGGTTGTGACAAATAGCATTTTAAAAGCTCTACTCATAATGGAACGGAAGGTGTCATTTCCCTATAATTTTATATATATCATTAATTTACTATATCTGGATACAACATATTAACAAACAGATGTTCATCAAAGACTAAATCATTTTTAATGGAACATAATAATTTGAACCTACATGTATTAATCATTTTTTTCGATCTAACATTTATAGTCTCGCTAAACATTTTATCAGTTGTCGACAAAATTCAAAAAAAATAGGATAAAAAGTCGTGTTTGGAAAAGTAGATTTTTTTTCAAATTTGCATTTAAATGAAAATATTTGATGATATTTTTAAAACTTTAAATGTAATTTTATATATATCTGACCTATCAGATGATATAAAATTTTTGGAGAAAATATGACATATTTTTTGATCTTGGTTGAAGGTATTAATAAAGAGCAACTGTTTGTATTATTTGTATTGTGATATCTTAGTTAATAAACATGAATAACAGGTATAAAATATGTTTTTTAAAAAATTTTATTTATTTACTTGACAGAGATCACAGGAAGGCAGAGAGGCAGCCAGAGAGAGAGGAATGGAAGCAGGCTCCCTGCTGAGAAGAGAGCCCACTGTTGGACTCAATCCCAGGAACCTGGAATCATGATCTGAGTCGAAGGCAGAGATTTTAACCCACTGAGCCACCCAGGCGCCCTAAAATATATATATATAGAATTATAGTTCTTGCCAAAATATGGAACTAGCTGGAACTGAATGCCTCCTTCAAAGTCAGCTCTGGAGAAATTATGCAAGTGTAATATGGAACTATTTCAGTTATTAACCAAAAACAAAGAAATGATGATAAATTCCTTAAAAGACTCAAAGTTGCTCTTGACTGGTATGTTTCAAGCTCTATTCCTGGTTTGAAGACAGGTTTTAACAGGCCTGTCACTGTAGAAATCAGCTGGATGTTTAGAGGCTATCAGAACTGTACAAAAACCTTGAAGGGGTAAAGACTTGAAAATTCTTTAGAGAGATTAGCTCCCTAAGGCATTATTCCTACACACATTTTCCTCCAATCAATTAATACT
Organism: Mustela nivalis; assembly: GCF_964662115.1. Classification (NCBI taxonomy): domain Eukaryota; kingdom Metazoa; phylum Chordata; class Mammalia; order Carnivora; family Mustelidae; genus Mustela; species Mustela nivalis. The sequence goes on from NW_028135921.1 coordinate 116,476, forward strand.
GATGGATGAGGGGCACCTGAGTGGCTCTCTCATCACGTGGGTGGTGGGTTAAGCCTCTGCCTTCATCTCAAGTCATGGTCTCTGGGTCCTGGGATCCAGCCCCACATCGGGCTCTGCTCAAAAGGAAGCCTGCTTCCCTCCCTGCTTGCCTGCCTCTCTGCTTACTTGTGATCTCTCTCTCTCTCTTTATCTCTCTCTGTGTCCAATAAATAAATAAAATCTTTAAAAAAAAGGCTGATGGATGATAAATTATGAAAACTGCTCCCTCCAAATGATGCTTCTTCATAAGGATTTAAGAATTTAAAATTGTAAGAATTTAAAATTGAAACTTGATCGTAGGATTTATCTTATAGAATAACATCAAGTAAAGGCAGTTATTATTAGTTTTGAAGTATTTGTGATTCTGAATTCTTGGCCTCATTAGTAAATTTATTTTTAAATTCTCCCATGGAGTGGTGATTGGTTTTCAGTCTTTCATTGATGTACATCATTGGGTCAAATGAGATGTGTGTGCCCAGAACTATATATAATCTTCTTTGTATTTCGCTGGAGATGGCATTTCTGAGTTTTGTTCAATTGAATTTGGACAGCTGTTTTAATAGTCACTTCTAGAGTTGGCCCTGGAGAATATCTTCCTTTTTTTCTCTTCCCGATTCTCTGAAAAACCCTGACTAATTCACATTATCACAGTGATATCACAATTCAAGTTTTTCCAAACACTATAGCTGCAAAATAGAAGGAAGCTACTCAGAATGTAATACTATTGTGAATGATTGAGAAAGAAAAAATTATTATAATTAAGCTACCAGGTTTCAATGTATTTTATTGTTGCTTAAAAAATCCTAGCATACCCAGACTTTACAGAGATTTGATGATCCGAAGAGGAGCTGAACTCATGGACCAAAATAACTATGCATATAAAAAGTACAATTACTTACCTAAAAAAGATGATGTGGTTAACTTTATATGGCAATCCAAGTGTTATTGGAACAGGAATTAAAAAAATAGCTTAGGGGCGCCTAGGTGGCGCAGTGGATTAAGCCACTGCCTTCAGCTCAGGTCATGATCTCAGGGTCCTGGGATCAAGTCCTGCATCAGGCTCTCTGCTCAGCAGGGAGTCAGCTTCTCTCTCTCTCTCCCTCTCTGCCTGCCCTCCATCTACTTGTGATCTCTCTCTGTCAAATAAAGAAAGAAAATCTTAAAAAAAAATTGAATGACTGTACTTTTAAAAAATAGCTTAAAAGGGGCGCCTGGGTGGCTCAGTGGGTTAAGCCGCTAGCTTCGGTTCAGGTCATGATCTCAGGGTCCTGGAATCAAGCCCCACATCGGGCTTTCTGCTCAGCAGGTAGCCTGCTTCCCTTCCTCTCTCTCTGCTTGCCTCTCTGCCTACTTGTGATCTCTCACTGTCAAATAAATAAGTAAAATATTTTTAAAAATAACTTAAAAGTATATGATAAAATAATGATATACATATACAAAGATACTATACTGTGAATATAAATTAAGTGAAAATTGTTGAAATAAAGAATACAATAAATGGAGACTAAGATGAATATAGCTGTAAAATGAATAAATGAGTTGGGAAAAACAAACAAACAAACAAACAAATTAATGACTTCTGCCCAAATGCAGCAGAAAAGAAAAAAAAAATAAAGAAAATATTTAAATAAGTACTGAGATAAATTTTGGAGAATTAAAGAAAGATAAAAATTACCAGACTTAAAATGATGCCAAACATGAGAAATCAGAAACAAAACAAAACAAAATCCACACACACACAAAACCACTCATATACATTATGGTGAGTTTTACGAATATCAAAAACATAGAAGAGCATAAATGATGCCCAAGAGAAGAACAGATCACCTAAAATGTACAAGAATAATACTGACAGCAGAATTCTCAATAGTAATAGCATATAAAGGAGACAGCTGGGGGTTTGTATAGATGGAAAAGATATTTGAAACTAGATATTATACATCAAGCCAAATTATTGATTAAATTTGAGAGCACAGTAAAAATACAATGAAGCATGTTAGGTCTTAGAACATTTATCACACAGAGACACACATTTTAGAAAACTTCCTTGGAGGACAGCTCAATTTAGATAGAGAAAACAGAATTATGTACTCAAAGGCATATTTTGAAGGAAGGATTGAATATAGTCTGCACTGCAAATATTCTTTAATCGTATGTTCTGAATTTCCTAAATTTAAGAAGTATTTGTTCAAATATTTATCTTTAAATAAACCCTAGGAGACTTTTTCTTGGATTCTGGAAAATCAAATTCTACTAAAATTTGGATACAAATCTTTTTGCCACTGATGGAAATTTTGATAGCCCTTAACAGTGGAATGCCTAATGTATTGTTACAGCAATTGTCATTTGCCAATACATGGGTGATGTGTGTGTGTTGTGTGTGTTTATTATTATTTTTGATGGTTTTACTCTTCTATGAGATTTTTAAGTAGACATAATTTTAATAAATTATGATTTGTTGAAATTTATCTGAGGTTATATATAATAAAATGAAATTTGTGTGAACTAAAGAAGTGCGTCTCCATTTTTTTGTTTTAAGAGTAGACTGGTCTTTAAAAATTGTCCAAAGAAGTACATTATATTCATTATTAAATTTGATAATATACAATAAAGTATTTATGGGCATATGGAACCATATCAAATTCTACTATTAATTCATATTAATAATTACCATAAGAGGAAAAAGGGATATTTTTCAAAATGAAAATTAGCGTATTTTTCAGAATATGATATAGTGTTATTCACTGAACAGAGGGAACAAATGTCAAAGTTTAACACAGTTTACAGAATGTTTTAACATAAATTGAAATTTAAATCTGACCCAATTTCACAGTTTTAAGTAAAATGGTAGCACTTATAGTTGGGGATGCCCAGCTTGCTCAGGGCGGAACACCGCCCCTTCACAGAAGCTGGGCAGCGGGGGATACCTCGCTTGCTCATGGCGGAATGCAGCCCCCTCACAGAAGCTGCGCTGGCTGGAAGCCCGGCCAGCCCAGGGCGGAATGCCGCCTGCTTCAGGAAAGCAGAGCACCCGGGAACGACAGGTTAGCTCAGGGTGGAATGAAAACCGCCTGCCTCCCTTATCCGCCATAGAGCCTTTCTCTTCCCAGAAGTGCCTGTTGCTAGTTAGAAGAGTTCTTTCAATGTGCTTGTTTAACTATAAACTTTATCCTCCTTCTTGCTTGTCAGCAAGATGGGATTAACATTTGACCTTCCTCAATCCTTCTTTGGCTATTGTTTTCTATCCAATAAAAGTGAGACTGTCGAGTTGCTCTTGGCAGACGTCCTTTTCGACTGTTGTCCCCTGCTCCCAGTCTTTTCCAGCTGACTGGTTCGTGCCTAATTCTTCTCTCGTCGCCATCTGGAAGCGGCACCCAAGCTTTCTTGGGCTTCCTGTTTTTGGTGTTCTGTTCCACTCATCTCTGCCACCGCCCCCAGGTCCTCAAAATGGTTTTCTATGGTATCTTCCAGAAAACTTCTGATGTCCTCTTCAGTATGTAGGCTACATCAGTAGGGAATAGCGTTAAAACCTCTTCTGTTCCATGTGGATATTCACGTCGTTGAGCACCGCTTGGTCAAAGTCTGCCCTTTTCTGTTGGTCTGTTTTCTCTGGTCACTTCAGGAGTCCTTTTGTAAGAAATCCTATCCCATCAGATGCTCCTCTCACTCTCTTTCTCCCTTACTCTTGCTCTGGCTTCTTTCTTCAGATTTGCCGGGGAATGACGAGTCCTTTTCATTCCTATGAAGATAGAAGAATTGGCTAATCCACAGATACCATTTTTAGTGATATACAAGTGTATATATAATAACTGATATGGAGATGTACATGTGCACCTACATATATATTCTTTAATCTATAAAGTATGGAGGTTGGATTAAGTCTGAAGTCTCTCATACCGCTTGATAACCTGTGACTCTTTGATCAATAACTTCCATTTTCCCACAGGTCAGAGAAATGGGAAAAAAATGCACATATGAACATATGTAGCACGTTAAAAAATGATCACAAATCCTATGACTCCCCATTCCCTTTGATTCACATGGGCTATGTGACTGTGTTAAACAGTGAAATAAACGTGTCAGTTTCAGGCCCAAGTCCAAAAGGAACCCCTCTCTTGGAACATTTGCTATTGGAGCTCTGAGTGGACAGGAAATAAGTCCAACAACCTTGTTACAAAGACTGCACGGAAGTGGAGGGCCATCTGAGCCTCGTCTCACAACTGTACCCATCAAAGTGACAGGCATGTGCATAAAGTCATCCTGAATCCTCTAGACCAAGCAGCCGCCTGCTGAAGGCCACCACCCACTGACCTCAGTTAATGCCGTATTAAGCATAAAAATTGCCCCATGAGATCCTGCCCCAATTTCTGACCCCCAAAACATATGTAATATGACAAAAGGGTTGTTTTAAGCCCCCAAATTTTGAAGTCATTACATAACTAATTGGGTAACATGGCAAATACGTATCCAAACTAATGGAAATCAAGGAATATGTTTAAAGGCACCAAGTTATCTTAAAAAGTTCCCTGAACACACAGAAAAACAGAAAAAGACCCATAACTACAGAGAACAAATTGATCGTTTCCAAAGAGGAGGCAGCGGGTGGACAGGCAAAATGCGTGAAATACAGTGGGAGATAACAGGCTTCCAGTTACAAAATTAATAAGTTGCAGGACGAAAGGCACAGCATAGGGAATATGGTTGGTGGTACAGTACGGCGAGCACAGCATAACATACAGACTTGTCAAATCTTGTTGTTTTATATCTGAAACGAATGCAACATTGTGGGTCAGCTATAATTCAATTAAAAAATCAAAGGAAGTTTAAAAAAATTAAGAGTGAGCTCTGTTATCCAAATAGGACATACGAGATGGATTTCCCATCATACCATAAATTGAAAACGACTTCTCTTGATAGAACAATGCTTTCCTTAGTCTTAGTCCCTACTCCCTCCACAAAAACAAAACAAAACAAAACAAAACAAAAAAACAAAAAACAAAAAAACAACTACTTTTGAAAAACATCTTGGTATTTTGAAAATTATAACTGCAGTGAGTGATGAGAGTGAAAACAAACTGATAATCCACGTTTCCTCATTTCTTATCCCTTTTATGAAGATGAACAGTAAAATCATATGTAAGAATTAACCAGAGAGGTCCATTTTCCACTCACTATAATCAAGCTGGAATTCTCAACTATTATTTAGTATTAGTTGATTCTGGTGGCAAATGCAAATATGGTTTCACTTCTTGGGCACATGAGGAAGATTTGGTTGGTGAAACAGACATACCAGGTTGGCCCAGGCCTGCACTGCCAGGGTTCAGAAAATTGCAAGATACAACCTGACACTTAAAACTTCCCATCAACAACTACCGCTGCCCCCCCAACATCTTGTTTCTTCCCACAGACAGCTCATACTGAGACCTGTCCACTGTCAGGGTCAAGCTAAAGGGGGATGCCCACAAACTAGGTGGGAAATGAGAGGATGCAACTGCAGCTCTCTGGGGATGCCTAAGGCCACTGAATGCCCCGTCATGATTCTCCAGCACAGATGGGGGCAGCCTGCACCACGTGGGTGGAGCTCGAGGACACAGAAAGTACTGGAGTGGCAGTCAACAAACAAATGTGTTTGTGTAATATATAAACCCCCATAGGGTTGTCAATTGGTGGGATTCACTTTTTCTAACTGTTCACCCCATGACATACAACTTCAGGAAACCCAGAGCCCATGGATTATTGTTGAAGGGCACATTCGGACTCAATCAAAGTGTAACTAAGCGTAATCATACAAATAAATACAAATATCATTAAAAAATCAATACCACCTCAAACTTTCTTTTTCATTCCCAAATGAGCTTTTATGGGTTTTAATATCAATTAATGTGCTTATAGAACTGGTAAAAAAAAAAACAGTCAATGATGAAATTTTAAAATTACCACTCTGCTTTCCCTAATTTCTGTTGATGTACTTTTATCTCACACAAAAATGAATTACTAAGGAATAAATCATACTTCACTGAACACGTTTCAGCTGAAATGATGCACCAAGATGTACAGCTTTGGTCAGGCTTATACTGTTGTTGTCAACATAGTATATGGGGTGTAAGAGCTACTGTCTTTTCCTTCTCCCATGAATATTAGTCCTAACAGATTCTTCACGTGGAAAGAAAACTTAGTCTAGAAGATACACTAATTCCTCTCCTCCCTGGTGAAAAATACTGTTAGAGGTATTAGTTTTAGATAGAGAAGCAAGTTCACTTTGGAAAAAAGCAGACACACACAAAACCCTGCAACATGACCTTTAATACAGTGATAAGGGTGAAAGTGTAAACTTCATTTGGAAACAGCACTCAAAATACTGTTTTGAAGGGCCTTTACAACAGCGGTATACTCTTTGAAAAGATTTTTCAGATCAACTGATTGAATCATATTTAATTTACCTAGGGACAATTAGATAAAATTTAAAATTCCAAACAAAAACTTTTAGGACACAAATAAAATTATATGTGCTTTTATTCCTGCAACTATCTCCAAAATCTAATATTCAATGGTTTAAATTGCTGCATTTCTCATTTGCAATGCAGATGAAGAGAGGAACACAGCAGACACATGTGAGATGAGGTGTGAGGCATAAAAGGGAGCACAGGAGGCAACTGACCAGCTGAATAGCGACTGCCCCAAAGATGACCATATCCTGAGCCCAAGAAGCTCTGAGTACTTTACCTTACCTGGCAAATGGGATTTAGCAAGCATGATTAAATTAAGGTGTGAGGGGGGAGAGATTATCCTGGATTACCTCGGTGGTCCCAATGTAATCATGAGGATCCATAAGGAGACAGGAGGATCAGAATCAGAAGGCAATGTGAAGTTGGAAACAGAGGGATAAAAGGTGGTGCAATGAAGGGCCACAAGTCAGGGAATGCAGGCAGCTTTAGAAGCAGGACAAGGCAAGAAAGTGGATTCTCCTCTAGAGCCTCCAGAAGGAACACAGGCTGCTAACACCCCGATTTTACCACACGGAGACTGATTTTTGAACTTCTGACCTCCAGAACTGCAAGATAATCAATTTGTGTTGTTTCAAGCCACTGAGAATTTGTCATTTGCTACAGTGGCACTAAAAACTACTAGAAGAACTCACTGAGACATATTGAGTCTGTACAATGGCAGGGACCATTTCTAGGTAGGACTATCTTCAGGGTGTGGTAGTACTGGATCTGGAGAGTTGACTGCCAGCATCCTTCCTCCCTCCCCCTCCCTGAACCCCAGTGCACTGTGTGCCTCCTCCACTGCAGCCCAGGTGACTCACAGGAAGCTGGCCCCATCCACACTACAGGGAAGGGGTCTGTCATGGAAGCCAGTCATGTTCCTCCTGGGCCATTCACACAGCCAGCTGCACGACAGTCAGTGCCTTGTTACTGTTCTATGAGAGACAGTAACCTAGGTTGTCCCCCACACACAAACGGGAAGGGCTTTACAGAAATATCTGGGTTGTCTCTGAATGTGAACAAGAAAAGCAGTGCCCCCACTGCGGGCAGCCATCACACAGTCAGCAGGGGGTGGAAGACAAACTGGCCAGAGGGAAATGGCACAGTAGGGAAAAATGGAGAAAATCATGGAGACAGTGTGAATAAAACACATTCTCCGCAAGCACTGCCATGAGCTGCTTCTTCATGAGATTGAAGGTTTTTTTTTTTTTTTTTAATCTTTAAGACAGTTTGAGTTAGGATGAGACAACCATCCAAACTGATTCAGGAGGTCAGACTTTACGGAAACTAAGAAATCCAGATAATAAAATTAGATGACTCACATGTGTGAAAAGTTTCCTTTCCCACTAAGGGCGGGGGGAAAACTAGAACCTTGAATTTGTGGCTATTCCATTATTCTTGCTATTTTTCATCACTCAAATGTATTTTTCAAGAATGAGGAAATTATTCTCAATAAATACAGTGATGGTTCCCTGAAAATTTGTAACCAAGTAGGGAACAGTCAGAGTCTCTAAACAGATTGTTTTGAATTGACTTAACAATCACACAAAATAGACTGTAAAATTTATCAAAGAGTGGGGCTGAGTTTCTTATATATGATTTCATGCAAATTTTTGTCTACCTGATGATTTTTAGTTTTTGTCTACAGGGTGAGTGAATAAAGGTGTCTCAACATGGTCCAGAACTAATGGTGTTCCCTGGCTCACTATGAAATCCAGGGTCATTTCTGTTTCCTTTTCCATGAACTTCTCCTTCCTCTCATTTTGTCTGTTTTTCAATCGGACTGTTTGTCTTCTTCTCAATTTGTAGGCACGTCAGAGACATGAACTCCTTGAACAGCTGATGTTACAGATGCTTTTCACAGCCTGTTGCCCACATGCAGCTTTACTCTTTTTTGATATACAAATCTTTTTCAAATTTTTAAAATAAAGTGGCATGTCATTTCTTCTATGGCCTGTGGGTCTTATCTCTACCTAAGGTAGTCTACCACTTCCCAAATTTTTACATGCCCCTAGATTGTCTCCAAATTCTTTATCATTTTGTTTGTAGAGTTAGAACTTAAACCAATTTACAAGGTTAATCAATCTGACATCTGCTTACATATGTGATAGGAAGCAAGAGTTCTAAGAAAGAGAGTTCTTTCAGCTCTGAGGGATAGAGCTTAAAGTCAATATTCAATGATACTCTGTCTCATTTTCTAGAAGGAACTGGTGGTTTCTGTTTGGAACTCTGACAATTTTTTTCTTAGTCCCTGAAAGTCAAATAGGTTTACGTCTGTTTTGGTTTGAGTCTGTTCAGCTAATTCTCCCTGGGACTTGAAGGCTTTATGAACTGAAGGCATGACTGTTTTTCAGTTCAAGTAAATGCTGCATTAGTTCAGTTATAACTTCTGTTATTTTCTCCTTTTGTCCTCAGGGTACTTGCAAGGTAGATTTGGACCTGACCTCAGATCTTACTTATTCGTTTCTCATTTCCATCTCTTTGAAATTTTCCTCAGTGTTCTGGGATATTCCTTTGGAAAATCAATTTTGTGGGGCACCTGGGTGGCTCAGTGGGTTAAGCCACTGCCTTCAGCTCAGGTCATGATCTCAGGGTCCTGGGATCGAGTCCTGCATTGGGCTCACTGCTCGGTGGGGAGCCTGCTTCCTCCTCTCTCTCTGCTTGCCTTTCTGCCTACTTGGGATCTCTCTCTGCCAAATAAATAAAATCTTTAAAAAAATCAATTTTGTTCTCAGCAGTGATCATTACTGTTTACAGGGTTCCTATTACATGTTACAACTAGTGAATTTAAGTTTCAAATCTTTCTTGTATTTTTATGTTTTAAAAGATTTATAAAATTTATTTGACACAGAGAGACAGAGAGAAAGTGAGCACAGACAGGGAGAGTGGCATAGGGAAAGGGAGAGGGAGAAGCAGACTCCTCACTTAGCAGGGACTCCCCACCCCCCACCACAGGGTTTGATCTCTGGCAGACATTTAACCAACTGAGCCATCCACGCACCCCAAAGCTCCCTTTCAAAATCTTAGTAAGTATTTTGCTGCTCTTTACTGTAACTGTATCCCCCTCAGACTTCTTGACAATAAGTTTGTCTAGCTCTGTAGTCAGTTCTTAATCAATGAGGACACGGGCTCTGGACCTCAGTTTGGTGCTCCTCCACCAAGATGCTACCTGCCACTCAGGTGTGTGAACTCTTGCAGCTCAGGCCTAGTCACACTTTGGGGAACTCTGGGGCATCAGCGAAGCTACTCTAAGGGGACCATGCTTTGTGCATAAAAGCAGGCCCCTGCCATGAAGCAGCCCCTCTCAAACCTCCCCAAGTTGTCCTTCCTTACACAGCACAAAGTCTCTAAGAAACTCAACCTGCTGGGAAAGCCCATTTCTCTATGACCAAGGACCACAAGAGAGGGAAGGTATACCATGGGCCCCACACAGAAAGAGGTCTTCACTGAAAGCCTTCTAAAGAGAGTCTGCCTTTTCTTCCAGGCATTCCATCATGGCACCTCAAAATCCTGAGATCTCTTCCACTGCTCCCTCTGAGATGCCAAGAGGCACTTGGCAGTCAAATAGGTCCTTCCCACAGCCCACCTACATGATTATTGAGGGCCTGCCTGGTGCTGGGGATGGGTGAAGGCAACACAGGCCCCTGGTCTTATGCTCTGATGTCACTGGCTCTTGAGCAAAGGAAGGAAAATGAGGGGGTCCAGGAGACTGCACACAACATCATGTTTTCAGAACATCTCCCTGGCCCCCAAGATCACCTTGTCATGGCAATGTCAGCAGGGCATGGCAAGTGCTATCTCAGAAGTCCCTCTGACGCCTCAGCAACAGAGAGAGAGCCCACCCATAAACATAATCCCTAGAACCAGCATCCTTTAGGAACCAAAACCCCTATGAGTCAATTACTTTGGTATGTGTTAGTATATTTTTACCTATGTAAAATATAATAAAAAGAGGAATGACATACCTGTATGATTTGGGGCAGTACAGCAACTCGATTTTGAGTGTTTTGGATTATAGCTAGATACTTTTTTCCAAAAAGAAATTTATAATCCATTTAATAAAAACAATGTGAATTGCCATGTATGGAATTTTTATACTATAAATGTTTTCATTGTCTTGAGTTGTAGTAATGTACATACACTGGCGCTGGTCTCAAATGGGGGATGTCTGGAAGGAAACAGAATACATGATTAGGGGAGTGAGTGTAAGCCACCACCCTAAACAGTTCAATTTCTCACAAACATATACCTCAGCTCTATATTTGATTGGATGAATATCAACTAAAACTTTAAAATTAAAGTACCAGAAATTATTAGGGATGACATTTTTTGGTAGACTTGTTTCTGATTCTGCCTTGTGACCTGACAAAGGTGGGATGGTGACTCCTGTTACTGCTTGCTTATTATAGCTATGGCATACAGCTTTGGAAGTACTAAGTACTAAGCCACTAGAAAATTTGAGAAAGGATAAGCAATTCTAATAGTAAGGATATTTTCACATACATTATAACTAATTTAATATTTTAGGACTGAAACAAATATAGAAGAATGTACAGACATTCTTCATCATTTCAGGTACTTTAACATCCAATACTACCCTAATCAAATCCATGAGACTTTAGTTTCATAGCCTTTTCCTTGTAGGTGAATCTGAAGAATAGAATCAGTATAAACTACTTTATGTCTGAAAAAATTCATCTTTGAATTTTGACTTGATTGACCAGCTCCACAGAATTAATAACAAGTCCCTTTCTTGGTGCAGCCACATTGGGAAACAGTGTGGAAATTCCTCAAAAAAATTAAAATGGAGCTGCCCTATGACCCTGCAACTGCACTCGGTATATACCAAGAAGATACAGATGTAGTGAAAAGAAGGGCCATCTGTACACCAATGTTCATAGCAGCAATGGCCAAAGTCACTAAAGTGTGGAAATAACCAAGATGCCCTTCAATGGATGAATGGATAAAGATGTGGTCCATATACAATATGGATTATTATGCCTCCATCAGAAAGAATGAATACCCAACTTTTGTATCAACATGAACTGGTCTGGAAGAGATTATGCTGAGTGAAATAAGTCAAGCAGAGTCAATTATCATATGGTTTCTTACTTCTGGAGCATAAGGAATAACACAGACGACATTGGGAGATGGAGGGGAGAAGTGAGTTGAGGGAAATTGGTGGGGGAGACAAACCATGAGAGACTGTGGACTCTGAGAAGCAAACTGAGGGCTTTAGAAGGGAGGCAGGTAGGGGGTTGGGTGAGCCTGGTGATGGGTATTATGGAGGGCACATATTGCATGAAGCACTGGGTGTGGTGCATAAACAATGAATTCTGGAACACTGAAAAGAAATAGAATAATAAAAAAAAGTCCCTTTCTCCTTTAAATTTCATAATCAATACAAAAAGTTACATGGTATTGGACTTGAGCTACTACTTGCTGTATGTCCAGCTCTCTTACTTTCTTTTTTTTTTTATTATTTTCAGCATAACAGTATTCATTGTTTTTGTACCACACCCAGTGCTCCATGCAATCCATGCCCTCTATATTACCCACCACCTGGTACCCCGACCTCCCACCTTTTATATACCTGGAGGCACTTGCATGAGGCAGACAAGTTCTCAATAAAGAACTTTAATTCAATATATTAAAGTATACTATGTTTTCCACAGTGAATATAGACTATTTATCAAATCAGAATCAAGTTCTGAAAAAAATACCCATATACAGATAGCTAACAAATACACAGCCCGGTACCTCTAAAGGTTAGTACTTCTACATATTTCAAAAGGCATCAAGTTTTTGCTGCTTTCCCCTGATCCAAGCATGCACATTTGTGTGTATGTAAGTAAACACCCAAAGACAACTGAATTAGTAGTCCACATTCACCACATGGATTAATGCCTGTTGTGATCTCTTTCCCTCCCAAATTGTTTCTGATTATTCACTTTAACTAATTTTGCCTGCTTTCCAATAATAGGGAGAAGAAAATTTGCTTCCCCACCCCAGCACCAATCAAAGGGATACTTATGTCCTGTGAGCCTTCATTTTTCATAGGGGAAAACAAACAAACAAACAAACAAAAACCCAAAAAACCCTGAGCAGTGAAACTAGAAATTCCCTCATGTTTCCTTCCTTTCTGGAGCTTACTGCCCTTAGGTTGCACAGTTGCCCAAATATTGGCCCCTCCATAAGAAGCTGTAAGTAGCACGTAGTGGATGAAAGATCCAGGATATAAGGAAGGGCTACTCTGGGCAGTTGCATGGCCTGGGATGGTCTGCCTCACCACTGGGCAAGGTCTGGGGCCTGGGGACACCGTACCTCAACACCGTTAAGAGAAGACTTCAACGAGAATGTTTATTTCAACATCTTTGCATGAGAAAAAAAAACACTGCCTTCAATAAACAGTTTCAATTAAAAATTAAAATTTTAAAACTTAATTTTAAATATACTTATACCAAGAAGAATCATGACACATGTTGAATTATTTTAGGAGCCACAGTTTTCCTGAGGTACAAATAAATAGTTTGTACAAATAGGTAAAATCATTTATTAGGAAACTTTAAACCTCTTACAATAAAGTTACCATTAAATATAAGAATAAAGTGACTATTTTGCTTAAAAATAAACAAAGGTCACTTTGAAAGAGAATGGCAGCTTCCCTGTGGACATCCTCTATACCCAGCCCAATCAGTTCTTACCAAGTACAAGTTTGTAGATTTTGCTAACATGGTAAATGATGGAAATAAATGAGGAAGACAATATTTTCAAAACAGTGTAAAAAAAACTTTAAAACAAGTATCTTGATTCTCCTTATTCTTCCACTCTAATTTGTAGCCTTTGGATAATATGTGGGAAAGAACATATATACATTTAAATTTTAACTTAAATGTCTACTGAAATAAAATGCTATCTTATTAAAATTCCTATCCGAAATTAAAAAAAAAGTCATGGTGACAAATAATGTTGACAATCCTGTAATGTAATCCTATCTTAAAACTCAAATTATGCTAAGAATGAATATTTCAAAACTAAATGGTTCACTTTGTTAAAAATATTCTTACTGAGTATTAAAAAAATCACCCAATGGTATCATGTTTTTAAACTCATTCTACTCATCATGCCTGTATTTTATCCTACCAGTTCTCTCTAATGACAGCATTCTTTCTTGTCTGCTCTCCTCTCTCATTTCCTTTCACCAGCACCAAAAACACAAAGACTCCAAAGTCCTGAGAGCAGACTGGAGTATCCCTTTGCCTTCTAGAAGCTGTGCATTTTGACCCTACTGGTCCATTCCACCTGCCCAATAGGCAAGATTGCCCAATAGGACAGTGCAGTCAGGAAGGGAGGCAAGGATAGAATCTTGAGGGATAGCAGAGAGAAAGAATCACCTTAAGAAAACTGGCAAGAATTCCTATCTTACATTGAGGTCTTCCATCCATTTTGAGTTTAATATTTTGTTCTAATAACACAACTCTGGGTGGGCTCCGAGATGGCTCCTCAGTGGGGACACATCACCAGGAAGACCACACCATGATTAGAATTTAGAATCTTCGGCACCCCCACCCCAACCCCTACATTCCCCCAGAGAGGGGAGGGGGCTAAAAGCAGAGCACATCTATGTAAGGAATCCTCCATAAAAATCCTCATAGCAGGGACGCCTGGGTGGCTCAGTTGGTTAAGCAGCTGCCTTCGGCTCAGGTCATGATCCCAGCGTCCTGGGATCGAGTCCCACATCGGGCTCCTTGCTCAGCAGGGAGCCTGCTTCTCCCTCTGCCTCTGCCTGCCATTCTGTCTGCCTGTGCTCGCTCTCTCCCCCTCTCTCTCTTTGATAAATAAATAAAATCTTTTAAAAAAAATCCTCATAGCAGGGGTTTCAGGAAACTTCCAGGTAAGTCAACATATCCAGGTACCAGGAGGGGGATAAAACCCAGCTCCACAGGAATAGACATTCCTGTGCTTGGGACCCTCCCAGACTGTGCCCTTTGTGTCTCTGCATCTGACTGTTCATCTGTATCCTTTATCATATCTTTCATAAATTGCAAATGAAAACAAATGTTTCCCAGAGTTCTGCGAGCCACTCAGTTGAACCAGAGGAGGAGTTGAAGGAACCTCTGATTTGTAGCCAAGTTGTAGAGAAGTTGTGGGTAACCTGGGCTCCTCCTACTTATGACTGGCACCTGAATGTGATGGAACAGTCTCACGGGACTGAGCCCTTAACCTGTGGGATCAGATGCCATATCAAGGCAGACAGTGTCAAAGCTGAGTAAAACTACAGGACACCCAGCTGGTGTTGCAGAGTTGCCTGGTGAGGGAAAAATCCACAGCCTCAGCCACAGTGTTAGAAGTAAAGTGTTCTGTGTGAATATGGTAATATAAAAGCCGATGGGAGAACTGAAATGTTTGCTTGACATACACTCTCACACAAAATATTATGTATGCCAGGTCTTTGCTGATGTGATATAGCACATATTCAAGTTCTAGTGAAATATCATAAAGAGTCAACTCAAAAAACAAACAAACAAACAAACAAGCAAACATACAAAATATGGATGAGCTGGGAGAAAATAAGCAATGTTTCCTCTTTCCTATCAAGAGAAAGACCATTCCTGAATTATCCAAGATTTTGCTTTTACCTGAATAACCATACAGTTCAATAGGACTTGAAGGAAAAAGCATGTTTGGTCCTCAGCGATCCTTTCCCCTGATATGGCCGGCAAGAGTGGAGTGATTCTTGTGGATATATCTTTGCTCCAGAGTGGGGAAAAAAAGGAGTTCTTTCACCAACGTTCAAAGGGTTTTTAAAAAATGGCCTTCATTAAAATACATCTGCCCCTCCTTTGGAACCTGCTCACGCTACACTCCAGGCCAGCGAGCATCAAGGGGTTGGAAATACGGTACAAACTCCCATGAAGCCACCTCTCCCTCTAAACTATTCTTCTCTCTGCCAAATTCTGCTTCGGTCAGCCTAAGGATCAAATACCTGTCTTTGGGCAATAAAGTGATGTGCATTAATCAATCAATGGCCCTAACTGGCAAGTTCCTTAAAAACTCATGGGACACAGATGGTTGCCATGACTTTCCCAGGAAGCAGCTACTGTCTTTCCATGAATGCGGCATGAAAATACAGGGCTGGGTGAGCAGATGAATGTCCACTCGTGAGACAATCATGCTGAGGACAATAAACAGTAGTTTTGGATGGCAGATTTAAATTTCATTCACAGCCAAGTAAACACTCCAGATACATGATGTGTCTCCACTTCCTGTTGTTTCCAACATCTGAGTCCTCCCTTCCATTCCTGTTTCCACCACTTCAGTAAATGTCTCCCATCCTCATTGCATATAAAAAAGGCTCTGATTCTTTCTATTCTAATGTCTGTAAGACATTACTGTGAACAAGAGCAGGGGATAATTCCTCCTCCAAACCCATCTATGAAATAAAGGGTTCTATTCAGGATCATGACAAGCTGAGGAATCCCTCAAGAGAACTTCCAGAGTCATTTCAACCTATAAGGCTGGCTAAAATGTTCCTCACCATCCGCCACACCAGGGCTAGGACTGATGAGTGTCTCCACCATGCAGGTCCCTCTGGATGACATGATCGCTGGGAAACCAGGCACGAGGCAAGCAAAAATCAGCACCTGCTCTTCTGCAAAGTTTGTCTGAAGTGCTTGAAGGCAGAGAAGAAACAGATTGACTCCTTCAGATCTTACCTAAAAACAAAATTAAAGGTGACAAAATTAAACACATGTTTATGGAGAGATGCACTGCAATGCAGATTCAGTTCTGAGAAAGAAAAACTAGAAGTTAAAGGTACCGTTAAACTCCTGCACCAAGTTCTTAGTGACAAGAAATCAGGCGTGCTGCAAGAAGCCCAAGGGTGAAGAGTTGGGGTCTGGAGCCACAGTGCCTGGTTCCAATGCAGGCTCTGCTTTTTGCTTTTTGCTTGCTTAGCTGTGGCCAGTGGAGAACCACCAGACTTCTCCCTTTGCATCAGTCTCTACCTCTGAAAAATAAGGATGATAAAAGAATTTACCACAAAGTGTTTGCACAGGGATAAGTGACTTACAACAGTGCCTGTATCATCAACTGTCATTTAATCACAAAAATAATGCAAAGACAATCATCCTCCAAATTTACAGTGTGCTTTGAATAGGGTTTTTTCTATAATATGCTTATGTATCATGGAAAGTTCTTGAAAAATCTCCGAGCTTAATAAGACCTTAAAGACCTGGCTCAGTTATTTGACTTTGAAGCCCATTCATCAGGCATTTCTACACCAGCCCTCCTTTTTTTTGCCCGTGCAGGTAGCTACCTTGAGGGCTGCCGCCAAATCATCACTTCCACAAAGAACCATTCAGAAATTTCTGGAACTCATATCATTGCTGGACTTCTGGCATAAGTCCATTGTTCCTGGTGGATGCTTCCAGTAGTAGGAAATGGAACATGCTCAATGAGGGCAGGGGGTTGTGTTTGACTTGCCCACTGCCATATCTCCAGCACCTAGAAAGGTGCCTGAAACACATAGCTGGCATCCAGTAAATGTGTGCAATAAATGAGTGAACTAGACAAAAATAGATATGCACTGGTAGATGTGGCCTGTGGAGTACAGCTTCAAAAGCAGGAGAGTATTGAGAGTCCTACATGGTAGGTTGCATGGCACTGAGTTAAAGAAAATGGGTCCTACAATCAGACCAAAGGTTAAACCTCGAAAGTTGTGCGATCTTGGACAAGTCACCTACAAGAACAAAGACCCCTGTCTTCTATTGATAACAGCTGGGAAGAGAGAATCCATTTCAGAACGAAAGGGGACACAGGACGGCTGTGTACGACATTTATATTGTGGTCAAGATGGCAGTGTGAATTCACTTCATGGGGTCCCACACCATCATCCCTCACTACCATTTGAAATACATGGTAATAAGAGATGAAATATATATATATATTTTTTTCAGTGTAACAGTATTCGTTGTTTTTGCACCACACCCAGTGCTCCATGCAATCCGTGCCCTCTCTAATACCCACCACCTGGTTCCCCCAACCTCCCACCCCCTACCCCTTCAAAACCCTCAGATTATTTTTCAGAGTCCATAGTCTGTCATGGTTCACCTCCCCTTCCAGTTTCCCTCAACTCCCTTCTCTCCATCTCCCCTTGTCCACCATGCTATTTGTAATGCTCCACAAATAAGTGAAACCATATGATAATTGACTCTCTCTGCTTGACTTTTTTCACTCAGCATAATCTCTTCCTGGAAGAGATTATATATATATTTTTTTAAAAGATTTATTTACTTACTTATTTATTTGACAGAGAGAGATCAAAAGTAGGCAGAGAGGCAGAGAGAGAGGAGGAGGAAGAGGGCTCCCTGCTGATGCAGGACTCAATCCCAGGACCCTGAGATCATAACCTGAGCTGAAGAAACAGGCTTAACCCACCCACTTAGCCACCCAGGTGCCCCTAGATTAAACACATATATTTTTTAAAGATTTTATTTATTTATTTGGCAGACAGAGATCACAAACAGGCAGAGAGGCAGGCAGAGAGAGAGGAAGGGAAGCAGGCTCCCTGCTGAACAGAGAGCCTGATGTGGGGCTCAATCCCAGGACCCTGGGATCATGCCTTCAAGCCGAGCCGAAGGCAGAGGCTTTAACCCACTGAGCCTCCCAGGCACCCCTAGATTAAATAATTTTTTTTTAAGAGAAGAGAAAAGTTAGCAAGTGAACCTCGGTAAAAAACAAAACAAAACAAAACCCAAAACTGACAAACATCTCCATGAAGCAGCAACCGCAGAAATTCTCAGTGATGCACAGATGTGTAGCGACAGGAAAAGATGTCTGGAGGCTGACTTCAAGGAGGACAAGTCGCTCCCACTGGAGATAAAGGCAGACAGAAAGGCCTTCTCGCTTGCTGCCTGAAGCCACAACTTCAACTGGGCTGCGGACTTGATTGCACACCACTTGCTTCACCACAACACTGTGAGGTTTCCAGTAGCTCATTACATCTAAACACTACTGCCTCCTTTAACAAGGTTTTCCTTCCAGATTGCCCCTGACTTACAGGGATAGGCAGTAGGTGTCCCTCCACGTGCTCCTTCCAAATTCTCTCCTCTCTCTGCTTTCTTCTGATCCACTTTTTATTTATGGGCTAGCTTTACAGGATATCCCTTCTGTGATTAAACAGGTCTTAATAATTCTACCTTTTGTAAAGGAAGCCTTCCCCAATTATTTAGATGTTGATAAATATTTACCTCTGAATCTCCATAAATCATCACTTTATATGGCACCAACATGTAGAAAATAAGAATGAAGTTACCCAATTTTCAGAATGAACCATACAAATGACAACCTACCATCTAAAGCCAGAGACAGAAAGCGAACATCTGCATAAACTAAAGTAATGCGGGTTCCTTATTCATTCATATTTATTATGCAAAATGGAAGTTTTAGGAAGATTAGAATAATGCATACTTGTTCTATTATATAGGCAACTAATCCTCTGTAGATGGTAATGTATCCATAACTCCATCTCCAATCTAGAATTTCTGAACACGAGGAGAGGGTATTAAAATCTCCTCTGTGGGAGGCAGAGCATTACAGTGTCTGGCTCTGGCCTTCCTGCTGCAGGAGGAGACTTGCAATTAGTGATGGCAAATGGAATTCACAAAACATTTCTGGGCTTTAGAAGACATTGGAAAACTAGCAAAGGACTTAGAAAATGGTAGGAAAGGAAGCAGGAAGAGGGAGGTGGCAGAAACAAGTGAGCCAAAACCTGATCTGTAAGCAACAAGCTCAAGAAAAACAAATCAGGGTGCCAGAGAACAAATGCCATTTTCACTGCAGGATCTCTACAGGCCTGTGCCCTCCAGACCCCGTTCCCACCACACGGTAAGTTGGGGGAACTGAACCTGAGATTTCCTTAATAAACCAGGACCCTCAAATGGAACCAAAGTGATCCCAACCAAGAACACTCCCAGCCTCCTGGCAAAGGAAAGACAAACCCTCCAGGAAAAAACAGACAGACAAACAAACAAACAAACAAAAAAAAAAAACACACCAAAAAACAGAATTAAAAGAGATTACATCTATGTTCCAATAAATCTGGTCTCAAAATCCCTTCACAGAGCATGCAAGAAATGAGGCCACTGTGAGAGACAGAAGACTGAGGGAAAATGAAGACTTTAGACACTGGAATGATCAGATACAGAATAGAAAATATTACATGTTAATTGTTTAAGAACACAAAAGAGGTTTAAAAATAAAGAAGGATCAAGAGCCTATCAAAAGCAACAGGCCAAGTGTGAACATGGAACTGAAGGAAGTTAAACAGGGACCAAAAATCACTGAGACGTAAAACACAACAGAAAACACACCAGAATGGTGGGGCAGTAGATGAGCCCCGAATGAAGGACTTCACAACACTGCACCAAGAAGTGAAGACATTCCCCAGAATGCAACACAAGGAGGCAGGAGAAGAAGATGAACGCCAGCTTGAGAGACACGAACAACAGACGGGAGGTTTAAATAAGAATCCTGGGAAGTACAGCAGAAGGACAGAGTCAAAATTTCAGAAGAAAACAGCTGAGGATATTACAGAAATGATAAATCCAGAAATACAGGAAATGCACAGATACCAAGCAAGATGAGAAATCTTCAATTAAACATTTTGTGGTAAAGCTATAGAACACCAAAAACTAAGAAAAGGTTTTAAGGAAAAGGCATTTAAAGGAATGAACAGGGTGGAAACAGGGTTTAAAGCTGCTACAGTGGTAAGGAGATGCTAGTAAAATGGTACCTGTAAAGGGTGACAGGAGTATTTTTACTGCCACTACTGCTAATACTGTGTCTAATGCACATAACAACTGAAGACTGCGAAGGTTAAGCTGGAGCAGAAAAAAATTAAACGAATTATGACCCTCAAAAGAAGGATCATGTTGGGGCGCCTGGGTGGCTCAGTGGGTTAAGCCTCTGCCCTCAGCTCAGGTCATGATCCCAGGGTCCTGGGATCGAGCCCCGCATCGGGCTTTCTACTCTGCAGGGAGCCTGCTTCCTCCTCTCTCTGCCTGCCTCTCTGCCTACTTGTGATCTCTGTCTGTCAAATAAATAAATAAAATCTTTTTAAAAAAAAAAAGAAGGATCATGCCAATGAATTTCACAACTCTGGTGATCACTTTAAAAGCATCTCTTCTTTTTATCATAGCATTTGTATCATGTCCAGGATGAGATATTACAGCACACATGATAGAATATTTTAAAACAATAGTCCATTTTGCTCAAACTCCATGTTGAAAGCAAACGACTCTGTCAAACACTTTGAAGAAGGTAAAAGTAGTGGAACCATGTTTTGTCAAGAAAGCCCAGGGAGAAAAGCAGGTAGTAAAACCAAGTAGCAGTATCGAGGAAGGGCAGCCTCAGGAAGAAAATGAACACCGTTTTCTTCTGCTTTGTTCTCTTTTTTGTTTTCTTGTTGTTGGTATCTTTTTTTTTTTTTTTTTGGTCTTTCCCAGAAATCACTTCATATATATACATTTATCTGTTCAACTTCAGTGAAAGTTGGGAGGAAAAGGGCCAGAACTTTTGAATGGTTGTCTTCAGCTGAGTGCTTATTTTCTTCCTTCAGTTTCTCTGGGGTTTCCCACTATTCTTCAATAAACATGTGTTGCTTTCTGGCAGGGTAAAGCCAAATGCATTTTTAAAAGAAGTAATGGCAGGTCATCCGTCCATCCAGATCAGGAGAGAGCCCATACCAGAAAAGGCAGAGAGGGTAGTAGACTCCCCTCTGTGAGTTCCTGCCCTCTTGGTCTTTCCTCAGCCCTTGCTCTCTGCTATGTCTCTCCAGTCACACCCCAAACCCAGAGAAACAAAAGGACTCTTCAAAACTTAAACCCTGTGAGAAGGGCCATGCGGAGGCAAGGAGAGCCCTGTAAGACTCTGAGCCATGTGGTCTGTATCTGAGACTGCACATCTCCTTGAGCCACGTTCCATTCCCTCCATGCCTAATGTTGGCCTTGTGTTCTACAGAAGCAGTCAGGGCATCCATACACTCCTCTCTGTGTGCTTTTCTGTATACCTGATCCCATCTCAACCCACAACATCCAGCAGCATGCACCATCTGTCATCTCCCTTCAGTCAACCTGCAAATAGGTAAACACAGCCTGTAAAACCCACCCTTGTCCAAGCTATGTCTGGAGTTATGATCGTCTGTGTCTTTACCATCAAACTTTCTAAAAGGCTATTCTTGTGTGTGACCTCCATGGTCTCACGCCCAGGCACTCTATCTCTATGTCTGGCTTAGGACTCCACTACTCACCTCCCATTTTCTTTCAGTACTCAGTGACAACCTCCTCGATCTACCCCCACCCCCTAATCAAGCTGCTTTGCAACTTTTCACATCATCGAACATTGCTGACATTTCATTCCTTGAAATCTCTCTTCTCTAGACATCTGTGCAAAAATGCCTTCCTGGCATCAAAGGCATGTCCCTCCCCTTCCATCCACTACTCCTTTATTCTTCCCCTTTATCTGCCCAAGAAAAGAAGGAATTACCCTAAATCCTTAACTGTCACTCTCTCTACAAGGAATATATCCCTTGGCAACAGCATGATTGCATCTCTCTTCCCCCAAGCACCCATTCCTACATTTTGACTGTCCAACCAGAACCTACACCTGCACGTCCAACAGACACCTCAACTCAGATTGCCTAAAGCTGCACTCCTCCTCTTACCTCCTGCACCTGGCTCCCTTCCTGAGTTGCCACGACTGTTGTGGCAGTTGACACATCAGACTCAACATTCTGAAAGCACGGAGGCACCCCTAAGCCTACTGCAGCATTTTATTTTCCGTAGCCAAGATATGGAAGCAGCCCAAGTGTCCAGCAACAGAAGACAAAGTGGTACATACACACAATGGTATATTACTCAGCCATCAAAAAGGATGAGATCCTGATATTTACAACAGTATGGATGTACCTAGAGGGTATTGTGCTAAGCAAAATAAGTCAGACAGAGAAAAACAAATACTGTATCTCCAGGGATGAATTCTTAAAAAATGCCCTACATATTCAAGTTTTAAGGCAGGACCAGAAGCAACAGTTTTAGCATATATCACCACGATATAAAATAAAATCTTAAAAAAAAAAAAAGGAAATAATAGGACAACAGCAATTAGGGTAAAAAGACTTAACAACTGTCTTGCTCAACATCACCAGCACTACACCAGCTACACGTCTGACCCCCAGACCAGCATAGCAGGTGTGAGGACAGGTCCAAGCAGAGAAAGTGTTACTTGTCACATTTTTTGAAAAATGATAAACAGAAGGGATGCCTGGGTGACTAGGCTCGTTGAGCGGCCAACTCTTGATCTCAGCTCGGATCTTGATCTCACGGTGGTGAGTTTGAGTTCCGCACCGGGCTCTGCACTGGGTGTGGAGCCTGCTTTAAACTAAACTAAACTAAACTAAAATAACACCTCTGTCAAAAGTACGTGAATTCACAACTTACATGTAAGTCAAGTTCTACTTGTTCTAAGACAGCATGAAAACCAAGATGTCGTTAGCAAGACAGGAAGCAAGATAAATTGTGTATTCCATGTGCCGTGAGATGACTCCAACTGCATCCAAGTCAGCCATGGCCCTCCACACATCTGCAAGAGAGGGTATATTATCCACATTAGCACAGAGGAAACCAAGGCTCAGAGAGGTTAAAAAAAAAAAAGAGTCCAAGATCATAGCATCATTTAGCAGCATAGCCAGAATGTATAGGAATTACCTCAAAACAGGCCACACTAGTGGAAGAATACCTTAGTGTGGAGTTATGAAAACCCAGGTAGAACGCTGCCTCAGAAAGGCAGATAATCAATAAAGGAAAAATAAAGAGGCGCCTGGGTGGCTCAGTCGGTTAAGCATCTGCATTGGGCTCAGGTCATAAATAATCCTGGGATCTTGCCCTATGTCAGACTTCCTGCTCAGCAGGGAGTCTGCTTCTCCCTCTGCCTCTGCTCCCCATTCATTCTCATAAACAAACAAATCAATAAAATCTTACCCAAAAAAAAGAAAAAAATAAAGATTATAAGCTTACAATAAAGATATGAATGATGAGTCAAAGCTTTCAGTGACACACCCACACCTGCCTACAGTTCACTGGCTAAAACATGGGTGGAATTGATGGGGTTAGAAGAACAGGAGGCACATAGGCCCGGACAGCACAGCCCCAGCAGATGCAGAATCCTGGTGTAGGTTTAGCTAGCTTTCATTGTCCTTTAAAATGTCAAAGCTAAAGAAATCTGGTAGGGTTATTGAAGTCTGATCCTGGGGGATGCCTGGTTGGCTCAGTCTGTTAGGCAGCAGCCTAACATGACTCAGGTCATGATCACAGGGTCCTGGGATCAAGTCTGGCATCAGACCCCTTACCCAACCAGAAGCCTGCCTCTCCCTCTGCCTGTTGCTCCCCCTGCTTGTGCTCTCTCACTGACAAATAAATAATCTTTAAAAAGAAAGAAGAAAGAAAAAAAAGAAAAGAAAAATAAAATCTGATCCACAGTATAGAACAACACAAAGGATCGTACTTTTTTGGGCTGATTTCTGTTTGTTTGATTTTAAGTAGGTTCCACAGCCAGCACGGGCACTAGTGCAGGGTTTGATCTCAGGACCCTAAGACCATGAACTGAGCCAAAGGCAGACAATCGATTAAGCCACCCAGGCACCCCACTTTCTTGGGTTCTAATGGGACTTTTCCTAGGTTCTAATCCTAGCTGTACTGGCTGCCAGGGGAATGAAGTCCAGCACCACAAGAAAAGCATCCCAAGGCAGCAGTCCTCTGCAGAAGATTTGCTGGTGGCTGCCATCATCAAAGAGTCAGTGGGTGAAGTTGTTGAAGCACAGTGGGAACAATGATAGCCACTGCCTTTTGGGTGTCACTGAATCATCCTACTCATCTTCAGGAAGCCTGGCCCTTCTCCAGTCAATGCAGCAAAAGCAAACTTGTTAGAAGAACAGGGGAGGGGGTCATCTCCCTCCCTCCCAGAAACTGAAGCAACCAGCCAAACAGTGCAGCACTGGAGTAAAAATAAAAATATGAAGGAATGTGGCTGCACCTGGGTAGCTCAGTCTTTTAAGCATCTGCCTTTGGGTCAGGTCCTGATCTCAGAGACCTGGGATCTGAGACCCACATCAGGCTCCATGCTCAGTGAGGAGTCTCCCTTTCCTTCTCCCTCTGCCCCTGCTCCTAGCTCATTCTCTCTCTCTCTCAAATAAATAAAATCTTTAAAATAAGAAATTTAAAAATGAAGGAATGAATCAAAATGCAGAATTCAGAAACAGAACTACAGATATAAAAACTACATATAAAAACCTGAAATATGACCCGGTGAGTGAGGAAGGATTATTAAATCATGATACTGTATGAATTGATTGCCAATTTTTTCTTAGAACATAGAGCACACTGCACTACACGAAAACGAAAACACAAAATTAGGATTGAATACAAAAACAAAATTATCAGTGTTATTCCATCAAGTGTTTCTCTAACCTACTGATCAAAACCTCAGTTCATCCTCCAAAAGAATCTGGGCACCACCTCAGCACACATGAACACATTTTCAGGCCACAGTTCACACTGCTCCAGTCCCCACTCTAAGTCCTGAGCCATGGGCTCCTCCAGGCAAAGCCACCACCAACTAGGCCCCTGCCCTAGAAATCCCCAAACCCAACCACTTCACAACAGGGAGACTCAGGGAGATTCAAATGGGCAGAAACGTGGGACTTTGACTTTTTTTTTTATTTAAAAGAAAAATACAGCAAGAAACATTTCTAGCACAAAGTGAAGAGCTAATCTTTCACAATGTCGAGAGTATTAGAATTATCAATACACCATCAGTAGTTTGATAGGTCAAACAGGCCAAAAGCTGGAAACACAAGAGGAAATGCTCACAGCAAACAGACCTGAAAGCCAGGGCCTGGACCGGCTGACATGGCTCTGCTGCTTACCACAGCGAGAAAGTGTAACTTTCCTGGGCCTCAACTTCCCTCCTGGCCAGCAGGAAAGTGGCAACACCACAAAATTCATATCTGGTCGGGGATTACGTGAAAGGAGAATGCTCAGTGAGAGCCCCGCCACACCGCCCGTCCAGCCACAGTCTGTGCCAGGTGAATGGGAATTTCCTCTACTGCAGCCACACGAAGAGCTGAAGGATCTGCACAGGATGCCTGTTTATTTACCAGTCACAAAACCACGTTCTGCCATAAACAGAGAAGGCAAGAGACCCCAAGAGATGGGAATATCCCTCACCCTTGCCTGGACCAGGCTTTCAAGACAAGTTGGAAAGCCCACAGCAGCTCTGCCACTGACTCTGAATGAGCCTTTGGAAGACAACACCATCCCAAACAACAGTTTAATTTACTTCTCTTTAAAAAGCAGTGAGACAAGGTCTTGGCCACATCTTCATAAATTAACAGCTTAGGAGGCTAAACCCCAATGATTTAGTTATGTCCCCAGCAGGCACACCTCCACTCGTGGGCAGCTTCAGGGTGAAAGGGTGCCTCCCCATCCATGAGGACACCCTCTGACATTCATCTGAAGATGCTTCCTACCCATGGGCATTTACTCCCTGGAACCCCCCAATCTAAGTTCCTCTCTGGATGCTGCACGAGGCAACTTCCTCACACCCCCATCACCACTGGTGACACTGCAGCTACCTCCGAGCCTTCAAGCAGGGTGCACCTGTATTTGCTGCCAAGTATCCCATCAGCCCAGCTCCATCACTGATTTCTGTACCCATAATTAATTAACTTATGCATGTATGTATTTATTTATTTTTACAGCTTCATTTATTTTAGGGAGAGATAGACAGAGAGAGAGATACAGAGAGAGCACACACACACAAATACAGGGAGATAGAACCTCCAGCAGATTCTACACTGAGAGCAGAGCACACCTCAGGGCTCAATCCCACCACCCTGAGATCATGACCTTAGCTGAAACCAAGAGTTGGATGCTTCAACGACTGAGCCACCAGGCACCCCTCTGTACCCTTAATCTTAAGAAAAGACAGACACCGCTTCTTTCTGTCAGCCACGGCCTCATAAGCCATCTGTCACACAGCCAAAGTTTCCAGAGGGTAGGACCAGGTCTGCAACACCAGTGATGCCAGAGTATCTCCATAAAACTACAATCTAGTGAGTATCAGGCTCTGCTCTAAGCTCCTAATATGGCCTTCTATTTGGTACCCGTCACAGACCTACATGCTAGGTATTATCCACAGTGCACAGAGGAGGACACTGAGGTCCATGGCTTACCCAAGCGATCTACTTTTATGTGGCAGCAGCAGGGGCCTGAACCCAAGTCTGTGACTCCAAGGCCCCTCCGTCAACTCTGTTACTCATGCAGCCCCAACACAGTCATCAAATACCTCCCTAAACCCTCATCCCTCCTGTGAAAAAGCATGGTCTTCTGCCATTTCCCAGATGGGAAGAAAGCCGGCGTGAGCCAGATATAGTGACCTGCCCACGATGGTACAGGCGATGTCCCCTCTGTTCTCCCCCCAACACCCATGTCATTCTGCACGAGGCCCCATGGGGTCCTTCATGCTTCCAGTGGAAAACTCTGGTGAGACCACCAGTCTCCTGGCAGGCCTTCATCTTGACCCTGGAGGACAGGACCAGTTAGGAGAAACGGGCTAGTTAAGCCTCTGAAATGGGGTCCTACCACCCAGGAAAACACCCTTATCTCCAGGGCATCGCCCATGTGAATTAGCTGGATTTGTAGAGGGCTCCACAAGCACCAGCCTTGCTGAGTCACTTTCTCTAAGGTGGTGGCTGAGACAAAAAGGACCCAGGAAAGAAAGGTATAGGCTGTTGTGGAACTCCAGTGCCTTGGCATCAACAATTAATATGAGCAGCTGCCTCTGCTCACCAGATCTGCATTTTATGTGGGGCACACTGTTCAAAGTTTACACCCCCCATCTCTGTAACCTTCACGACAACCCCTGGAGCTCCCTGCACCATCATTACCACCTCACAGACAAGGAGACAAGGCATGAGGGGTGTGTAGAATGATGCAGCTCTGTGCTGGGGCCAACCGGGGGAGGACTCCCACAGGCTTGCTCTTCCCACTGCTGCAGAAGCAGCTGAAAACAAAGAGTTTTTCAGTTTGCATTATGTAGAGTGGAAAAGTCAACCATAAAGGTCATTCAATTTTTAAATGGGTTATTCCTCAGGATAAAAACAGTTCCAAAAAATAATTTCCGAGAAGTTCAACATATTCCTCCTTCCAGGTGCCTGGAATGTGATGGAATGTTGTTAAAATAAGTTCTGGCCCATCAGTATGCCAGACAGAAACTGGAAGTAAGCTGTTGCAGGTCCCCAAAGGCTCCGTCACAATCCTAAGGAGAAGACATATAACTTTCACTGTCCCAAAGTGGTTATGTTTAAAAAAAAAAAAAAAGGCACAGGTGGAACATTTTAAATTACAGACTTTCAATGCAGGGGCAGTGGGGGCGGGGGGGTTGTCCCCCAACTACCCCCAAATGTTTCAGCTATATATAGTGACTTACCAAAGTGACTCATCACAAGTACCTACAAGGCGACTGACAGGCAACTGACCGATGAGGAAGGTATTCGGACTGCTTAACAAAACCAACACAACTTAGAATTTTCATTATTAAGAAGAGAAAACCATTTATTAAACACTCGCCAGGCACCAAACCCGCTAGGCACTGTCACACGCTCTACTCATCACAAGGCTGCCAAACTCAGTGCAGAAACTGAGGCTGAGTAAGTCACCTAAGATCATGCAGCACCAGAAACTGGATTCCAACCGGTTCTGACATCATAGCCTACCCCAGCTTGCTGCAATGCTTCAGAACCTAAGCTTTGTGATGATCAATAAACTGCATGCTTAACAATGTTTACACATCTCTGTTAGAATTCAGGGAAAGGTTTTTAAAAATGACATACACAAGGGGAAAAAATAATACAGTTTCTGGAGGCAGGCTGCCCAGGGTTCAAATCTTGGCTCCTCCACTTGAAAGCTGTGTGACCTTGGACTCCTTTAGCTCCCCTGTGCCCATATTTCCATGCATTAAAATGGTAGCCATAACAGACCCTATCTCCTAAGGCAAATAAAGCATTTTGGTATTGTTGTTCTTGTTTTAAGATTTTATTATTTATTTGACAGAGAGAGAGAGACAGGGTGAGAGGGAACACACACAGGGGGAGTGTGAAAGGGAGAAGCAGGCTTCCCACTGAGCAGGAAGCCTGGTGAGGATTAGATCCCTGCACCCTGGGAGCATAACCTCAGCTGAACAACTGAGCCACCCAGGTGCCCACAAATAAAACATTGAGAATCATTCCTGGCATGAGTTAAACCTCAGAAGGTGTGGGCTGGTGTTACTTCTTGCTGGCCACTAGATAGAGTCAGCAGCCTCAGGCCCACTGTTTTAGCAACTCATTTGCATAAACAAAGCCCAGGCTCAGCCACTTTGTGCTTACCCTATGATTTCTTCCTGTCACTAACATCTCTCCTCACTCCTGCTCTGTGGCACTAAGCTCTGGGCCTCAACTTCCCATCTGTCAAATGAGGTGAGGAGCCCAGCTGATCTATCTGAGGTCCTTCCAGCTGGGCAACCTAGGGTTCTTGGTAACTCAGGGCCCAGAAATTTCAGAACCATCCTAACACAAACATTACCAGATGACACTCACTCAATTTCCTCAAATCTTCTCTTCCGTGTTATGTATAAATGCTTATTTTCATGGCAAATCTTCTCCAAGATCCCAGAGCTCCACGAGCACCCAGAATAGGCTGGGCAGGCATCCCCAGTGCTGAGGCTGGGGACATGATGGTCAGAAGCTCTGACCTCCAGGGGAGATGGATTCCAAATCAAGCTGCTCTGATAAGCAGGTCTTCCCTGTTAGAGAGGATTTCAACAGAGCACAGTTAAGAGGAAGTGCAGGTAAGAAACTCAGAACTTGGCCCACCGGACAGAGGGCAGTAGGACAGTGGGCCGGAGGAGTGACAGAGGGATTGAGAGGAATGGCACGATCAACAGAGGCCAGCCAAGGCAGCACTGATGCTCAATGTGAGAGGGTGGGCTGGGGATACACTGTGAAAATGGCTTCAAAGGCAGGAAGCAAGCCCAGCTCAGCACAAAGCAAAGTCCTGAGCAGGAACCTTCTGGGACCAGGTTGGACACTAAGGTGAGCTGAAAATGGCTGTGGCACCCAGTGCAGTCTGAATCTCACCCATGCCTCTCACAGGCTGGGTGACCCCGGACCAGTTATGCTATGTCCTTTAATGTTTCCTAAAGGGTATATTCACTCCATAACCCTGAGCCATGTTCTCATTTCGGTGAGTGTGGGAGGCCGCAATAAGGCTTGAGACGAGAACCAAACCAGACCCTGACTTGTGCCTCCTTTAAAGTCCAAATAACCTAACAAAAGGTTTAGGACGGGAAAAGTTCAGTAGCACTGGGCAAGAGTCTGTGCTATGTGTTGTGCGCTCGCCTACGTGACTTCCCACACGCTTACTAAACAAATGAGAACAATTCGGTTGGGCTAAAAAGTTCGTTGCTGGTCCTTGCTGCCTTAGTACAACCCATAATTTACTTTCAGGTTTGCTGTATTTGTACTGGCATCAGCCATTTGGCGTCATGAGGAACCATAGTTGCTTAACTAAACACAGATGTAATGTCACTATATATATGGCCTTAAGGCTTTGAATAAACTTAGCACTGTTGGACATCCTCCTCAGTGCTCCTCCTGTCCCCCATCTCTCTGCTTCTCGAGTTCTTTTCTTCATCCTCTTACCCTCATGTTCCTGGTTGATTTGTTGCGCCGGCCACGACAGGTGAGGATCTGATGGTGCCCACTATCTACAGAGATCCAATATATACAACTAGGACAGCCTGGAGGGGGGTGGGCAACCCAGGCTGGACAGGGAGTTAAGAAGGAGTCAGGAAGGGCGCCTGGGTGGCTCAGTGGGTTAAGCCGCTGCCTTCGGCTCAGGTCATGATCTCAGGGTCCTGGGATCAAGTCCCGCATCAGGCTCTCTGCTCAGCAGCGAGCCTGCTTCCTCCTCTCTCTCTCTCCGCCTGCCTCTCTGCCTACTTGTGATCTCTCTCTGTCAAATAAATAAAATAAAATAAAAAATCTTAAAAAAAAAAAAGGAGTCAGGAAGAAGTCATTCCCACACTTGAGGCATGGGTTGGTACTGACCAGAGACACTGGGCAAGAGACAGTGTCCTAGGACTGCTGTAAGACTAGCTGGGTCCAGGCAAAGCGCCTAACAGTGTGTAGATGTAACCCATCTGTAAAAGGTGGACGGGGGGTGGTGGTTGCAGCTGGTTGAGCATCTGACTCTTTGTTTTGGCACAGGTCCATTCACCTGGCCCATTCACCTGTGCCTGCATGTGTTCTGTGGTGTGCTCTTTATCTCTCTCTCTCAAATAAATAAATCAAAAAAAAAAAAAAAAAAAAAGGAAGTCAGGAAGGATCAGGAGACCTGCTGTGAAGGTCCCAAAGACTCCACCCTCCTCAACTAGCCTCCGGAAATAAAGTAAGTGGATGCCCAGGAGCCTCCTGGACACAAAACTTTCCAAAGCAAAGCTTTCAATTTCCTACTGGAGAAAAGGTTGCTGTGCAAATTAAAGACAAAAAAGCCGGCCATGGTGGGGTAGGTTTGGACAGGGTTGGTCCTGTAGGGCTCTGGCCACTAAATGCCCACTGCCCAAGCCAGGAGCCTGGAGTCTGTGCAGCCAGTGCTTCCTGAGGCTTCCACATCATAGCCTCACTCTGAAGTTTCATCCTGGAAGCTCCTTACCCAGGGAGGCCACCTGTCAGCACCCCCTCACACACACCCCAGCTTCTGCCCCTCCATCCAGCTGGAGTGAAGGATCCCCAAGCCTGCTCTCTCTGGTCTCTCCTGCACAGAGAGGAGTATGTGCCCTGGAAAGGAAGGTCCCTGAGGATACCTGAGTCCTTGGCCCAAAGACAGCTGGCTTGAGAATGTGGGGTTTCGGTGCTCTAGGCACAGCAGTTCCTAGAGGAAACAGGGTAGGGAGCTCCAAGGTGGAGGGGAGTCCCGGGAGTCTGGGATCACAGATGCCAGTGGCCCCCAAGTGGAAGGGTTTCAGTAACTCCAGAGGTGAGAGGGGCCAGGGGTCATGCCTGGAGGTGGACAAGGACCACCAACAAGGGGTAGGGGCCCGGAGATGGAAGTGATCCCAGGGTGGTTGCAGGCCCAAAGTAGAGGTGTGGGGGTGGGGGTGGGGGAAAGGGGTCCATGGGCCAGAAAAAAATGGTATCCTGGGGCTCCTGGGTAAAAGGAACTTGAGGTGGAGGGGGCCCAGTGGGGCCCAGGCTGCGCGGGCTGAGCCAGCGCCTCTCAGGCTGGGGAGCCCGGCGATTCTGAGGGACAAAATTTTCCATCAAGTTCTGGAAAAGAAGCCTGTCAGCACAGGCGTCTCTCCGGGGTCCAGACGAGCCCAGTGGTGCTGGGCCCCTTGATGTCAGTAGGGCCCCACGGGTTCCCTGGATACCGAGAAGTGGAGCGAGGGCTGTGGGGCAAGGGCTATGGGGCGTAGGAGCACCAGGCCGCCAGGAGCCTGTCCGCCAGGCCCCCCTCCCGCTCCCTTGGACGAAGCAGCAGGTGGCAGCGGGCAGCAGGGCCCCAGTCTCCCTCTCTGCCTAGCGCCCCTACCCCTCCCCAGCCCCTCAGTACCTGAGTCAGCGGGGCACCGATGCACTCCCCTGCGCCTTGCCCAGCCAGCCCAGAACCCCTGCCTTCCCGGGAGGCGCTACTTGCGCAGTGAGTTTGCTGGGCCCACAGAAGGCGGTGGGCGGGGCAGGCAGGTGCTGGCGAGCTGTGGCGGGTGGGGGGCGGCAAACAGCAGTGCAGGCCTCTCTGCAGGCCTGCGCACCCTCGCCCAGCCTCCTGTTCTGTCCTGTCCGGTGAGGGGGCTGGCTGCGTCCCCTGCTGTTTCCCGCTGCTCTTCTGCTGACTCCAGGACCCCAGGCCCTGCCCAGTCCTGGCTTCCCTGCCGCTCCCTGCCACTGCTTGAGCTCCAGGCTAGGCCCGCTGCTGCTCCTGGGTGGCCGAGCTGCGGCCCTGGTGCGGTGTGGCTGGCCCTTTTCTCTCCCCAGGGCACAGTGGAGCCACGAGGGAAGGCCTGAGGGGATCTTCCGTCTGCTCAGTGCCAGTGGACACTCTCCAGGGGCCTCTCTACCTGGTGGGCTCCACCCATGGCCATCTTGGAACCCCTGGAATCCCCTTCAGAGACCAGGTGAAGCCCTCCTTGGGGAATCCAGGCTCCTGGGACCAAGGCGAGTTGATCTTGTGTACTGCTGTGTTTGTTCCCTGGCCTGGCATGGATTGACAGTTGCTGAATTGATCTATTCTGGGGTCATCAAGGGCAGAGCAAAGAGTTCAGGGCTGGGATCCCCAGGCCTGGGGTCCACACAGGCTTGGAGCCCTCTTGGCTGTCCCTGACAGAATGGCCAAAGAGGAACCCTCAGAAACATGGATCTGCCTTGACCTGGCAGAGCATTCAGGGACAGGAAGGGGAATGTCTCCTTCGCAGAGTATCTGGAAGCCTGAAGTGGAAGATGGATTTGTCTGAGCCATGGTCATTAGTGTTGGGCCAAGAAACCCCTGGCTTGCTTCTCCTACCTGCATCCTAGGTCTAAAAGGGTGTCTGGGTGGCTCCCTCAGTGCAGCATCTGTCCAGGGTCCTGGGATCCAGCCCTGCATCTGGCTCCCTGCTCAGTGCAGATCCTGCTTCTCTTTCATCCTCTCCCTCTACTTGTGCTGTCAAATAAAATAAAAAAAAAAAAAAAGTTAAGAGGGGGGACAAAATGGCGCGGAATTAGAAGGCGTCTTTTCAACTTGTACCCCAAAATGAGCTGATTACCTACCAATCACCCATGAACTCCAATCACCCATGAAATCAGCCTGATATCAGAATTATACACATGTGGATCTCTACAGGGGGAGAAGAAGCCAGTGGGCAGGTAAAGCGGAGTGGGAACTGTGAACTGATATCAGAAGATAAACAAAAGGGGGAGGGAGCTACCAGAGGCAAACAGTTGGAAAGTAATACCCCAATACAAGCGAGAGTGCCCTGCGTCTGGGGACCAGCATTAACTCGGAGACTGGTTGAAAGCACTCCAAAAGAGCAAAGCATCTCTGGGGAAATTGTGGGAATCGGGGCGGCTAGGGACAAGGGCTTAAGTCCCTGGTCCCAGGACAGCCTCCCTTGGCACTGAGTCAGAGAGAGTGCGGCAGAGAA
Source organism: Mustela nivalis (assembly GCF_964662115.1). Taxonomy (NCBI): domain Eukaryota; kingdom Metazoa; phylum Chordata; class Mammalia; order Carnivora; family Mustelidae; genus Mustela; species Mustela nivalis. Next base: position 150,276 of record NW_028135921.1, read on the forward strand.
ACCAGCTCTTGGTCCCTAAGCTGCCAGTGCAAGGAGAATGCATGGGGTCCGCTTCCTGTGAGGGAATGGGAGCCACACCAGGCGGCAGAATGCAAGAGTCCTGCTATAGAGCCTGAGATACTCCCCTGAGAGAGGTATAAAGGCCCAGCAGGTGCCCTTTGATACACGCCCTTGTTTCAGAGCCTGCACCAAACTTTCGCCCCAGAGAGGTGCACGAAGGCCCAGCCTGGTGCTCTGGGACCTGTGCCCCATTCTCAGAGCCTGAGACCCGCGCGCGAACCTCTGCCTTCCCTGAAATTGGTGCATGTAAGGTGGGCGCTCTTAGACCCAGAAAGACCGGCACTCGCAGCCCGGGCCAGCGGGAAAATCTCAGTGTGCGATTGCTGCTTGGAACCTCTCTAGCAGTCTAGAGGTGCCCAAAAGCTGCTGCCGTGCTTTTGGGTACAAGCAAAAGATCCTCCATCCCCAGGGACAGCGACTTCGAACCTGCTCTGCCAGCAGCCAAGGGGGAACTTATTTGGGCTCTGCAGCCAGACTGAGGCTTCTCTCTGAGAGGGAGATCAGGGTGCGGTTTGTTTTCCTCTAAAACTACAAAAACCAACAAAACCGGTCAAAGTGAGAAAAAAAAAGTGAACAAACAAAAAACCGCCAGAGAACAAAAGCCTGAAAAAAAAAAAAAAAGTTTCCTCAGAGCCCACCCCCTTGAGGGGGGCGGTAGGACTTAAGTCAGGGAACATCATTGACTGAAAACCCACATGGCAGGGCCCTTCCCCAGAAAACAAACCAAGAAAGAAAAAAAAAAAAAACAGAGAGAGAGAGAGAGAGAGAAAAAGTACTACAAGAGAACTACCACTACTACATAGGACACTTTTATCTTTCATTCATTCCCACTATTCTGGTTCTTTTTATATATATATATAGGTAATTTTTTTAACCCCAGCAGGATGGTGGAAGGGGTACATGGCTGAGTGCCTCCCGGGTCTGACCCTGTGTGACGCCACCCGGTGCCTGCAGCTGCCCTCTGGAAGGTGTTGCTTTAGTGGCAGAGCCGGAGGGCACCAAGCGTGTGTGTGTCTCCAAAGTCCTGGGTACCATATCACAATGCCTTCCTGAGAAGCAGAATCAAGGACAGTTGCTGATCTTCATTCCTTCCTACCAAAGGTATCTCATACACCATCTTTGGAAGTTGGAGCCAGGGGGCGCATGGGTGGCTCAGTTGGTTAAGTGTCTTTCTTCAGCTCAGGTCATGATCCCAGGCTCCTGGAATGGAGGCCCACACATTTGCCTCCCTGCTCAGCTCCCCTGAGCCTGCTTCTCCTTCTCCCTCTGCCATTCCCCCAACTTGTGCTTTCTGGCTCTCTGTGTGTCAAATAAGTGAATAAAATCTTTTTAAAAAGTTTGGGCCAGGGGGTGCCTGGGTGGCTCAGTGGGTTAAGCCGCTGCCTTCAGCTCAGGTCATGATCTCACGGTCCTGGGATCCAGTCCCGCATCGGGCTCTCTGCTCGGCAGGGAGCCTGCTTCCCTCTCTCTCTGACTGCGTCTCCATCTACTTGTGATTTTTCTCTGTCAAATTTGCCACCTCCCTGAATTTACCTGCATCTTTTCCAAAATCTACTTATCTTCCTGCCTTCGTGACCATAATGAGTCTATAAATTTTCAATAGACAGTGTGAACTCACATTGCTAATATTTGCATAACATGCACCTCTTTCAATCTCAAAGAAAAGCTTCACACCACAATGGTCTCTAATCTCCAATTAGTTTCTGTTCTGGGATCCCACTGGAATTCTATGCGCCTGTCCCCTAAGATCCCATAAATTGTGGTCCAGTTTCCCAGCCAGCCAAGGAAAGCACATGGGAAATCTTGCTGAAGTATGAGTAAGAGCCAACGAAAGGGAACATATTTATCTGCCTCGAATGCTGGGACCTGAGGAAAGCAAGTTTCATTACAGACAAATCAGGAAGGAGGTGCAGATTGCTTTTTATGTCACTCTGGAGTGGAGGTCTGCTCACTCACAGAAACTCAAAATCTTCACAAAGGACAATGTCCCCCACCCCCAAAGTCAGCTGGGGATTCTCAGGAAAACTTTAATTGAAAGTATTACGGATTCTCCAACTTCCCAAAATGCAGGAGGAACATCTACAAGCAAGACTGTCACCACTTTTAGGCAATTACACTTATTTACCTTTTTTCTTCCTAGAAAATCATCCTCTCTCCCAATCCATGATCTTCTTTTTGTAACAGTTTCCTAAAGAAGGAAACAGATGTCCTCCCATTCCAGTTCCATCCAAAATAATAAAATAAAAATCTTTAAAATTTAAAAAAAAAATTGTGATTTGTTGAGACAGAGCACATATGCAGAGGGACAAGCAGACTCTCCCACTGAGCAGGAAGCCCGATTTGGGGCTCGATCCCAGGACCCTGAGACCATGACCTGAACCGAAGGCAGATGCTTAACCAACTGAGGCACCTAGGAAGCCCCCAAATAATTCAATTTTTAATCACTTTGCCATAGACACTTTTGGGTGGCTTTGAAACACCAGAATCTCATGGACTTATCAGTGTCCTCTTCACCATCTCAGAAAAGGACTGGGTGCCTCTCAGAGGCCTCTCTCCCCTCCTGACCCAGGTCCCAGCCAAAGGTCCTTCACATTAGAGTATGAGGAACTGAGCGGGATGGGGTGTGGAAGCACCCTGGGGTGGGGGGCTCTGGGGCCCTCCCACTCCCAACTTCAAAGACAGCGCCTGCTTTCCCCTGCCTCATATAGGTACCCTGGGTTTGCCCTCTTTAAGGTTCCTGGTTGCTGCAAAGGTCTGAAAATCTCCTAAGTAGCACAAAAGCCATCATGTGCATTTTGGCCACACAGGACAGAGGGAGTTTAAAGGAAGAAAGATAAAGCTCCCCAGAATGAGCCAGCAGCTCTGGGCTTCCCCGCACATCTTTCCTGACCTTCAGAACCCTGGGAAGGAGCCCCTTGGTGCAAAGTCACAGGGGGAGCCCACGCACAGCCCAGGCCACCTGCCCCAGGTCCTCTCCAGCCATAAACTGACCCCCTAGCCCCTTCCAAACCATCTACAGCCTCAAACCACTGACGTGCGGTTCAGCACCCATCTCCAGAGCGCAGGATGCACGTGGCTTCCCGGCACCCTTCCGTGGCCGCTCCCAAAATCACCGTGGAAATGTCGCAGCAAGGAGACAAGGAATCGATTTTTATCCTCTGGGTTGTCTTCCCTCGTAGCCCCTCAGGAGTCCCCACGCAGCAATGCCGTGTGGGCCCTACTGCTCTGAATCCACTTCCCTAGAGGAATCCGCTTTTCTTCAGCGTCTGTGTCTGCAAACCCGGCTCCTCTAACACCCCCCACCAAACGTACCAAGAACCAACAGGGGAAGAAGTTCATTTCTGGCCGAAAAGCCTTTAATCCCTGAGAGCTGTGGCTGATGCAGGAGCAGCTTTTCTCCAAATGGTGATTTCGATACGAGGTCGTTTTACCTGCCGGCCCCCAACATCCCTGACGTGTGGCTCCCAGGGGCCTCCCCGCGGCCAGGCCTGAGAGTGGAGCCCACCCTTGGGCTCATTTTCCACCGCGCTGAATCCAGGCAGCGGTCCCGTCTCACGACAAAGGGTGCTGAGTAATGAGGTGCTGCCACCAGGAAGAGAGGCAGCAGGTCAGACAGATCTGGAGAATGACACTGGCCTTCAAGGGCCCCTCACAAGGGAAATACCATTAAGTAGCAGATCTGAACAGATATACTGTGTTCCACATTCACGCCGTAAGGATGGGGTTTCCTCGAGCCCTAATCAAAGGAACTCTTTCACCTGAGATCACTTGACCAATCAGTGACTCAGTTTCCTTATACTAAAAATGAGGATAACAATACATCACAAGATTGTTTTGAGGAGCACACACGTTACAAAGTGTTTAGAGGCACCTGGGTGGCTCAGTGGGTAAGCATCTGACTTCAGCTTAGGTCATGATCTCATGGTCCTGGGAGAGGGCCGTGTCAGGCTCCTTGCTCAGCGAGGAGTCTGCATGTCCCTCTCCCTCCCTCTTCACTTCCTGCCCTCTCTCTCTCTCTCTCAAATATATAAATAAAATCTTTAAAAAAACCGAAGTTCTTAGAACACGATATGCACATAGTACAGGACACACAAGCACTTGTTAAACAGATAAAAGGGTACAAGAGGTTGGCTTCCCTTCAGATTTCTAATAGGCTCCTGTCTGGGGGTCTCTAGCTCTTAGGAAGTGGGGAGGCCTCAGAAGCCCAAGATTGTAGAGTTCCTCCGAGGCCAAGTTCAGTTTTCTATGCAGGACAGAAAACCTGTAAAACACATCCCAGACTTGCTTCGCTGCCTTCCTAGTAGGGAATCCGTTCCCTCAAGAGTGGTCCAACCTCTCTTCCACTATTTGGGATGTAGAAAACGTTTAGACATTTCTCCATTGGTGCTCATTCCATCCTCATTTTTAACAATCTAGCTGTGTGTTCATCTGGTCTTCTGTTAGTTCCTTTATCCAACAAACATAGAGGACTCACCGTGTCCTAACTGTGACCAAGACATCCAGCATCTCATCCCACAAAGGAAACATATTAGCAAATGTGGCAGCAAAGAGGGATGGGGTAAGGCAGTGACATCTGAATCAAGATCAAACTAACAAGCAGAGCCTGCCATGAAGAACATTCCAGGTATGGGCCCCATAGGCATGAAGGCGGAAATGAATAGATTATGTGCAGACAGCAGGACAGGGGACTAAGGGGACACTGGAAAGGAAGGCTGCGGAGCAGCTGTTGGCATTGGAGGCCTTGCGAAGGACTCTGGAATTCCCTTTGGTTTCAGCCAGAAGCTACATGAAGGTTTAAGCAGGGAATCATCAGATTAGCTTATATTTGTAAAAGATCGCTCCTCTTCCACAGAAGACATGGGGATGGGGTGGGGGTGTCCACGAGCCTAGAAGCTGGAAATGGAAGCAGATGAAGTTTCCAATATCCTGGCCAAGGAGTGAGTCTGTCGCAGTGAGAGTGTCAAGATTTGCAGTTCTAAACTTTTTAGTAAAGTGGCTTATTAAACACACAGCTAACTATTGCCCGGGGTTCCTACTTTTGTAATAAGTTTTTTCTGAAACTCAAAAAGGGGAGAGGGGCTCTCTGCACCACGTGCCAGTCAGGGCGGAACATCATCGTCACATTACAGGGTGTTTTCAGAGCCTGTTATCCTTTTAGTACGACATCCCTCCCACCCCGAGACAACACCGTGCCTCTTTCCGCCAACAGAAGTTGAGTTTTTCCCTTTCCCTCTTCCTTCTTTCGAGGGCAGAGCTCAGGGCTTCTCCAGAGATTCCATCCTAAGTTCATAGATCTCACCGAGCCGACCACATTCCCCTCCCTGTGGGCGCCAGGAAACACTGTAAACATCTGTATCTGCACCTGAACATGGGACCTTGGATCCCAGCTACAGTTACTTGTGCTGTGGTAACAAGGACATCATGTCGCGTTTCAGGACATTTTCGTATATAAGGCCTCGGGTCGGGATGCTCAGGGTAGGAAAAGGGTGGGTTCACCCCTGGGCAGAGTGGCATACCTTCTCTCTCCTCCTGGCCTTTGCCCGAGTTGGAGATGCCCTGTTCCTTCCTCTTCACCTGAGTAATCATTATCTCTGCTTCCAGAAGCAGCTCAGGGGGCCACCTCCATCCGAGGGGCCACCTCCTCCCCAACCCCGCTGGACCAGGTGACTCTCCCCAGAATTCCATATAAATCCCTGTTAACGTTGATCCCACTGCTTCCCAGAGGCTCTTTCTCCTTGTCTTTACTTTGTCTCTCCTGCTGGACCCCAGGAGACAGGTCTCACTCATCATTTTATCCCAGCAGGGTTCAGTATGTTGCTGAATTAACACATGGCATGTCCCGCACATCGCTGGCAGCTGGATGAACTGGGACACAGTGTGGCAGCATGTACTGAAGCAGGGGTTCTCAGAGCACCAGGGGATTCAGTCGGTGAAGCATCTGCCTTCGGCTCAGGTCATGATCCTAAGGTCCTGGGATCCAGGCCTGCACCGGGATCCCTACTCAACAGCGAGTTGGCTTCTCCCTCTCCCTCTGCTTCTCCCCTCCCTCTCAAATAAATACATAAAATCTTTTCAAAAAATAAATTTTAAATAAATTTAAAAAAAATTAAGCAGTTGTTCTCAGCTGCAGGTGATTTGGCTCCCCAGGGGACATATGGCAATGCCTGGAGAAACGTTTGGTTGATGTAATTGGAGGAAAGGGCGCCACTGGGCATTTGGTGGGGAGAGGCCAAATGGAGGTGGCCAACATCTGGCCATGCACAAGACAGGCCTCAGCAAAACATCACCCAGTCCACGAGGTCGACAGGGGAGACCCGCATCTAATCTAGGACCTGGAAAACCTTTTCCTAGGTTTACATGATCAAGGGAAATGTATCTGTCCATCAAAACCACAGGAATGTCTAAAGCAGCTTATCCTCGGAAGCCCCAAACTGGATGCCATGTAAAAGACCATTAACAGGAGAACGGATAACTGACTACAGTACCTACGTGATGGAAGACAACAGACGATAACGAAATTTAAGATGCCACATACGCGACAACAAGAAGGAATCCACAGATGTCCTGAGGAACCGAACCACCAGTGCAAGGTAACAGGCAAACTTGATCGCTGGTGATGGAAGAGAAGCAGGGGGCAGGGAGTGACTGACTGGGAAGGAGCAGGAAAGAACCTCTGGTGTGTTCAGAATGTTCCTGATCCTCATCTGGGTAGTAGTTACACACAGCGTGCCGCATGCTAGGACTCATGTGCTGTGTGTGTGTATTACACCTCAGCAAGCTTTACCAAAGGCAACGGTCCTCTAAGAGCCCCGGCGGGCAGGATTCACACACTGGAGCAGGTCCTCCGAGCATGACTTTCTAAGGATTTCTGTGCACAGTCGGCAGGAGCATTGTAGATATGTTTATGGAGACCTATTTCACCACAGACACCAAAACCCTTACAGTGGGTCCTTGATTCAATTCTGCTTCGGTCATTTTCTGCTAAGGATTGTGCTACAGATGTGCACACAGACTTAGGTTTCAAGAATATTTATCACAGCAGAACAAATACAAGAGGGAGGCAGCAACAACACGGACCCAGAGGAAACTGTGTGATACCGCGGACTCATTAAAATCGACATTTAAAAATGTAAATGGAAAACGACTACAATATATTAATTACAATTAAAGAGCAGGTCACCCAACAAGCTGACACCTAAGATATATGAAGAATATACTCAATATGATTAACTATGATTAGCTAAGGTCATGAGGGTTTATGGGATTTCTTAAAATTTTATCATTTTCCCCTAAAATGTACATATATTACTTATTAATAAGAAAAAATACACAATCACACTTCTTAAAAATAAAGGTGAGTTTTCAACTCTAAAACTGAGTACCAGGGGCGCCTGGGTGGTTCAGTGGGTTAAAGCCTCTGCCTTCGGCTCAGGTCATGATCTCAGGGTCCTGGGATCGAGCCCCGCATCGGGCTCTCTGCTCAGCAGGGAGTCTGCTTCCTCGTCCCTCTCTCTGCCTGCCTCTCTGCCTACTTGTGATCTCTATCTGTCAAATAAAATAAATAAAATCTTTAAATAAATAAAATAAAACTGAGTACCAGACCCCACACAACTCCCAGATTCCCCATGGATTCAGAGCCCTGCTGCCTGCAGAAGCGCTCTATCGACGCTCATCACAGTGGCTGAGACAGATTAAATAAAGAGATAACATTGCAGATTTCCTGTCTCTTATCCGACTGTGCAGATTGGTTAAACAAATCCAAATCCATACATGCATTAGATCTCACTGAACTGCGTACGCCCTGAGAAAAAGACCCTGTAAAGCAATTCCCTGTAAAAATACGAAAGTATTTCTGACAGCAAAAGTTTTCAGATTGCTGTAACGAAAAAAAAAACTAAAAAGGCACGACCTTCCCTGATTAATTAAGTCTCCCTCGAGAGAAGGCTACCACTTCCCCAGGTAATCTCATCGCCTCAGACGAATCCATGTTTCTCTGTGAAGTGGAGGTGATCGCAGCTCTCTCGGAGTACTCACAAAGGTTTGGCGTGATTATGAAACGGAACATTATGACCGGGGCCCGCTGGTTGTGGTCACCGTCATGCCCACAGCCTGAACACCACCTCCCTCCAGGAAGCTCCCTTCTCTGAATTCTGTGTGGTAGGGGCACGTGGCTGACTATTAGGGAGCACTGCATAAGGCGTACCCTGTCGCTCGCCCAGACGCACAGCTCCTCCCGTAGCCACCGAATGCCACCGAATGCCGTACAGAGCTAAAGCTGGGAGCAGTGGCTCACCGTGGACACCAATGATGAGGGCTCAGGTACCTCAGCTCACAAACCCATTACAAGCATATACATTTAACTCTAGCTTTAAGATGTTTCTCCTCTTACTTCTCAGTCAAAAAAGACTTTAAGCTGAGTAAACCAACAACAAACCCTAAGATAAAACATTTAACCGTGTTAACTTCCTAAGGCCTACGGTCGTCTTCAGCTTCTCAAGGTCACACCTCCCTGCTGAATGATTACCGAGGGTTGCTGACACGGTACACAGAAAAAAAAACTCTTAGGATGTCCAGCCTCTAAGAGAAAAAGCAAACAGCTCAGAATGCAGCCAGCCATGGCAAAGGAACCACCGACAAAGCCAAACACAGAGGGGCCCCTGAGCATCTGGGAAATCTGCCTGTTCCTTTGCCTCCTCAGAGGAAACGAGTCACAAGACTGCTCAGAATGGGAAATGAGAAGGGCAGAAGCCCAGAAACCAGCGCGTCCTGAATTTCGTGCTGCTTCCAAGGAGTGAGCCCGCCTGCTGTGCTGCTGTGTCAGTTATTTACACAGTGGGCAGGTGAGGCTGACAGCTTGAAGGGGTTATTTTAGAGGGAGAGCTGTAAGTCTGATGAGGAGAAGGTTCTGGACCCTGGGGTCCCAGCACGCATCTCCAGCTTCCAAGCTGACCCTCCCTTCAGACAGGGTTTAAGAGGCAGCAGGGCAAGCATGGTCTTTGTATTTAAATCACCTCAAGGGGGCCCATATCTCCAGGCACAGGGAGGAGAGGGAAGGGGGAGAGGGAGAGGGTACCTCCACTCCTATCTGCTGGCTGCACTTCTGGAGCGCCTGATCCAGGAAGCTAAATGTGTGGACAGAACAGAAGGAAGAATCTGGGAAGACTGGAAGACTAGAAGAGCTGTTCGTGGACTAGTCTCAACCTGAACCACAGAAACACCTCTGCCTCCCTGCCCTCCTCCCCTCGGCTGGGCACCAGGTGCCTCCCTACTGCACTCCAGATGCAGATCCAAGCTCAGGGGTGCCCAGTGCCGATGCCTCTCTCCAGCGCAGGGACTCTAGGGCATCAGCGGGACTCCTAGACAGCACCTGTGATCTCTAATTTAAAACCAAAACCAAAATCCCCAACCAGCCCAATCCCGCACAAGCAATACATATTTATGTGTAAGACACCTATGCACACATACACATTCACTTATCTACACACACACACACACACACACACACACACACACGCTTTTGCAGCAGAAGGCAGGCATGAAACCTGTTCCCTAAGTCCTTTGCTTTCCTCATCTGCTTCTAGCAGCAACAGCCATTTCTGCTACGGATTTTCCTATTCGAGGGTTGATCACAGATCCAAATGCCACCATCCTGTTTGCCACCCTTTCCTACCCCACCGGCCCGCTGACGTCTGTCAGTGAACCAGGGAACAAAGATGGAAGACAGGCCCAAGCTGCCTTCCTAAAGTGGGGTTATATTTGACACTTTAATAAACCTCAGAGCCTGAGCCTCTCTGCTCTCAGACTGGCCAGGGTGCAGCTCTCACTCTTACCAAACCCGTCCATCTCTCCTCCCCCCACCGCGGGGCACAAGGGTTTTCTCTGCCCGGCATCTATTTCCAGGCCCCATAAATCATATCCCATTGTTCCAGGCCATCTGAACTCATGCTTAATAAACCATCCACCTCACCCTTCCGCCACCACCCCGAATTTCCCACAGGGAAAGACTGTTTCAAGAAGAAAAGGAAATTCTTCATTAGGGCTGGATTTTAAAAGCAAGCTTCCACAAAAAACCAGAAAACAAAATTGGGTAAAAATACCATCCAATAACCACTAAATGTCTTTGGTTAAAGCACCTGCCTGCCTGTGATTCTCAGGTCCAGATGTGAGCTCAGTGCACATCCAAAGGAAGCAGAATTTGAACCTGATGCTAAATGACAAATGATCCTGAACTTCATGATCATTTAAGTGCCACAGTGGCTAGACTAAATTGCTCTGATGCAGAATTTCTCGCAAGTATAGGTTACTGAGAAACATAATATTGCTTGAAAATGTATTTAGGTGCGCTCATCCTTCTCAGACCAACACTCATGGGCTCTTAGTCATAACCAGGCTTAAGCTAACATGATTCCCCTATTTTCCCCAGAGAGGGAGGGAAACAAGAGGACATGTCTCTCATGTTCCAAGATCAAAAACTGGATCACAGCACTCACAGCATCAAGTCTGCCAAACCAGAGCTCTGGGTACGTACAATTCTTAAAGAGCTAATTGAATGGAAAACAGCCATCTGGGGCTGGAAACCCTTATGACATTCTGGGAAATGTATGGGCTTTAAAAGGATTATGCAGGGTGATGGGACTTTCAAAATTCCCAAACTCTGAACTGAAGCCTAAATGAGAATATGTTAAATTCACCCATTCCAAAACACAGCACAGTTGACTCGGACCCTAGAGCCCAGCTGTAGCTCAGGGTGTCCACACTGCAGCCTGTCTGTGGGAGGTCTGCAGACCACTCCCTGCTGAGAGAGTCCAGCCAACCCAATCAGCCTACCAGCAGGCTGTGGCACAAGGTCCAGATCCTAGCCCAGGCACCAGCCAGGGTTCCCTTTGGCCTGCCCTCTTATGGTTGAACAACAATCATGGAGAGCCACAGGGAGAGCGGCATTGGGTCCAGTATGGCCACTCCCTGGTCCTCCACAACACTGGTTGCACACTCTTCAACACAAGAAAATGGTGTGCAGAAACAAGGGCCTGCCACAGTAGGCTGTCGAGCAAGAAACAGAAAGCATCAGGGGACAGGTGGGACTGCTGGCTGGTCTCCACCTCTCCCAGAGGGCAGAGGCTGCAGAGCTTCTGCAGGCTAAGCAGAGACGTGTCAGAATTACCTTCCCAAAAAGTAGGCAGTAAAAGAGGATTTCAAGCAGCCACAACCACCAGCAGGCCTGCGACCTCCAGATATCAGGGGCTTGACCATGACCGTGTCGGTAAGCAGAACACACAAGTGCCTTCTGGAGCGAGAGAAGACAGCTTAACGCTGATAACTGGTCCTCTCACTCTTCTCTGCTCTCACCAAGTGATCCTGAAAGGGATGGACAAAGTTGGTCAGATTCACTGGAGAAAACACGAGCCAGTGAAGACGTCCCGGCTCGCACTAGGCCTCCCTCCAAAGGCTGGCTGCCCCACCCCTGGCACCTGGGTAACGCTGCTCTGGGGCCATCCACACAAAACGATTTACGTACCCCCCACCCGCAACAAACACACACAGACACAGACACAGACACACACACACACACACACACACACACACACAAGCTGCATCGGGCTTTAGGAACCTAACTCAAACGCACCCCTAACAACAACCCCACAGGTGTGACTGGGTTGGACACTCCCAGCAAGGGAGGGAAGGCCCTCCCCTTGGGTCCTTGCCAGCGGCAGGGTGCCACCTGGGCCTCCGCCTCATCCTCTCCATCCGCGAAGAAGTCGGAGCGGCCCCCACCAACCACCACCACGCAACCAGATTCTCGCACTTCAAATCCCCGCTGCCAGGGCCCCATCTGTGTGCTGACCGAAAAGCCGCCCTCAAGCAGCCAGCCCGGGGAGCATCCGGAGTTCTCCCAGCCCCGCGCTCACGCCTCCCCAGGCAGCCCCCGCACCCGCGGGCCGCGCCTTACCGCCAGTGTCCACGAAGCGCGGGGGCGGGCGGTACCGCAGCGTGGCACTCCAACCCGCGCTGGCCTCGTCCTCGTCGGACTCCTGCCCTTCGGGGGCGTCGGGAGGCAGCAGGGGGCCGGGGCCCTTGTGTTTGGCGTCCGAGGAGGCGGCGGAGGAGGAGCGCGAGGCGGCGGACGTGGAGCGCGAGGCGGCGGACGTGCTGTAGAAGGCGTTCCCGCCGCTGTCCGGGCCGGACTCGCCGAACACTTCGTCCCAGATGTGCAGGCTCTCGTGGCGCGCGAGGGCCGCCTCGAGCAGCGCCGGCGCCCTCCTCCGCGCGCTCCCGCCGACCTGGGCCCTGGCCCCGGCCGCCGCCCGCGCGCCCGCCCCCCAGAGCGCCTCCCAGCCGCACGCGCCGGGCACCTGGCCCGCGCCGCGGCCCGCCGCCCCCCACCAGCGCAGCCCGCAGCACAGCGCCTGCCGCCCCACGCCCGGCCGGCCCGCCATCTTGGCCGCCTCGGGCCCAGCGCCCTCGGAAGCGCCCTCGGAGCTCGGGCGCCGCAGGCTGCAGGCCGCGGAGGGACGCAGAACGCGAGGGCGGGAGGCAGGGGCTGCGGCCGGGCCCAGGTGCCGCCGCTACCGCCACCGCTGCGTCTCCTCCGCGCCCGCTGCGTCCCCGCGCGCCCTCCCGCCGCACCCCGCGCTCCCTGGCCGACCTTCCCGGGCGCGAGCCGCCAGAGACGGCCCCGCCTCCTCGCACATCCGGCCTGCCCGCCGGCCAATGGGGAGCAGGCCGGGGCGGGGCCCGCGCGGGGCACGCCCCACACCCCTCGGCCGAGCCGGGCAAGGAGAGCAGCTGCGGCGGCGGTGGCGGCAGGGGGGAGGGCGGCCGTGGCTTCCTCGCCTGCGGGACGTGTGGCCCGGGACGGCCACCCGCAGGCCCCGCGCGGCCCCGCAGGGGGAAGGGAGGAACCGAGTGGGTGTCGGGGGTTGGGGGGGACGCAGCCGGTCTTCCCGCCGCCCCAGCCGGCTCACGGAGCGTGAAGCCCGCGCTCTCGGTCCCCTTCCGCAGTTGGCACCGGCGGCGGCGGGGAGCTGTCCGCCCCAGTGGTTCTGAACCAGGCGCTGCGGAAATTCCAGGTAGGTGCCGGGCCTGAGGGTCACGATTCCCGTGGCTGCTGTGGCTGCTGCTGCTTCGGTGCTCCACAGCCGGCTGTACCTTGAGCTCTTGCAAGCACAAGGGCTATCTGGCTTCCGGGAGCCTTGCTCTAATAAGGAGCCCTCCTCGCTGGTTCATTCCTGGGGTCAGGTGGTGACTCAGTCTCGCTTCAATACCCCTGTAATTTGAGGGGGTCAACATCCGATCTTAGTCATTCCTTCCGTCTTTGACCTTTGACATCTTTAAAATCAAAATATTCATTACCTTCCAAATATTAATTACTCTAACACCACCACTGCAACATCTTCACCCATACATTTGACACACTTGTCTGTTAAAGTACGGCACAATCACCCAGGCTTCAGTGTTCTGATAAACAATAGATCAGAAAGGTTTCATCCTCTGCCTTGGCCAGGAGTGAGTGGCACTCATTCCATTGATGACGATACACGTGATCAGGCGTTTCTTGCTCCTCTCTCCCTCCCACAATAATGCAATAAGTCACAATGATGGTAATTGGGCCATAAAGTCACTTGCACTCTGAAATAAAATAAATCCACAGAGATGTGAAGGGCTTGCAAATCCTACTGGGTATTAACTAAATAAGGATTACACGACAGGGAAAGGCATATTGCTATTTCATGCATAAAGGATGCAGATGCATAAAGGGTGAAGATGTTGGTACCACCAGCTAAAGTCGTTCTAACAGCAGGTGAGCAGCTTCTGCTCTCGGCCTCCCCTCGCAAGCCCCTGTTTCCTCCTCCCAAACCAGAGTCTCTGTACCAGCATGAATTCCTGATCATCACTGAAAGATGATATATAAAAAGGAAAGGATTCACATGACATTGCTTTGTATATGAATTGGCTGATATACGTGAAATTGTTTGCAAAGCATTTCAACTCCGTTGGAAGAATTGTGTCACAGAAAAGAACTGGTTTCCAGCACTTCTCTATACTGTGTTAACCAGGGAAAGATTCTGAAGAGAGTTCATACAGGTAATCAGACTTAAAAAGGTCATTGACACATAGATTAAAGACGAAAAGTAAGATTGCGTAGCTCAAGTTCAAATTCTGCAATTAGGAATTCTGTAATACTCCTGTTAAATTTAATGACATATATTTTAAAAAATAATTGAAAGGGATCAAAACACTGAAATACATAGGCAAGAACTCCTCTTCTCCAGGCAGCCAATGAAAAAGTCAGCAGCTAAAGTAAGTATTTTAAAAACAGTGGCTAGCTTTGCTACCCAGAGGAAGCAGGAAGTAGAGCAGTAACAGTTACAAGGATGGAATCAGTCTTCCATTGTGCCAAATCTGCATTTGTATGGTGCTAATCCCAAAGAAACCTTAGAGTCTTTGTGCTTCTGAGCTCTCAAGTGCTTGTAGCTCACAGAGCATGCAACACTGGGAGAGGATTATATGGTCACAAAAGAAACAGACTGGGAAATCAAATTGTTATCCAAACCCTGGCCCAACAAAAATGAGATGGCTATGTCCATTTAGAATCAAGGGTTTAGCAACCAAGTGCTACTTTGTTTAAACAAATGTTTCCGACCAAGAACAGTAAAAATACTTCAGCCTTTAAAAACAGGTGGCTGATTCTCCTTGTGAAAGGAGGGGAGGAAAGGGAAGAAAACAACTGGAAAACAAAAACCAAAAGACTTTCCCATCTGCTTGGCAACCTCCTACTCGATGCTATGATTATGGTTCTACATCATTAAGTTTTACAAGTAATGTTTTCTGGGAGGATAATTATAGAACCAGCATTATACTGAGATCTTTTAACTTTGAGTCATTTAAACACATCTTCCAAATAATACAACTTTGTAATATAATTAATTTTAAGATTAATTATAATTAATATTGAGCTTTTGGTTCATAGTCTGCACAAAAGGCTCCAGGGTAGTAAGAACAACCCATTTCTGTAGTAGATTCCTTAGGCTTTGTTAAGCCAGAGAGGTTCATGCTCTTGTGAAACTGGGGATAATAGCCATATTTCATTGAGTCTTGGCCTCCTTTCCTGGTATAGTTTAATAAGAAACAAAAAATGCTACCATTCAAACTATGATACAATGTTTTCTTTTCATTAATATTTTAATTTAAATGTATTCAAAAAGCTCTTTGGTAAGTATTTAGACAGATTTTTATTACATATGGCCTTAATGCATACATAAAATAAAAGTTAAAATTTTGGGTTAACGTTTTTCCAAACCTCACATTAAGAATCTCACTACTTTTATTTACTTTCTAACTGAGAGATTTCAGTGCCCAGATTTTTCTCACAATATGTTCCTCTGAGCCACCCAGAGCTTTTGTCATGCTGCACTTAAAAAATTATTATTAGACATATACCTGACATTCAATGTTAAATTAGTTTCAGGTGTACAACATAGTAATTTGACAATTCTATACATTACTCAGTGATCACCACAGTAAGTATATCATCACATCACCATATAAACTTATTATAATATCATTGGCTGTATTCCCAATGCTGTACTTTTCATCTCCAGATGAGAACAGGAAATTATTTTATTTATTTTATAACAGGAAATTTGTACCTCTTAATCCCCTTCACCTATTTCACTCATCCCCCATCCACCTTCCCTCCCATAACCACCAGTTTGTTCTTTGTATTTAAGAGTCTATTTTTGTTTTGGTTTTTTTGGTCTGTTCACTTGTTTCTTTTTTTATATTCCATATAGACGTGAAATTACAGGGGCCCCTGGGTGGCTTAGTGGGTTAAAGCCTCTGCCTTTGGCTCAGGTCATGATACCATGTTCCTGGAATCGAGCCCCGAGTCGGGCTCTCTGCTCGGTGGGGACCCTGCTTCACCTGCCTCTCTGCCTGTCTCTCTGCCTACTTGTGATCTCTCTCTCTTTCAAATAAATAAATAAAATCTTAAAAAGAAAAAAAAAAAGGAAGTGAAATCATATGGTATTTGCCTTTCTCGGTCTGACTTATTTCTCTTAACCTAATACCTTCTAGATCCAGCCATATTGTCACAAATAGCAAGATCTCATTCTTTTTTATAGCTGGATAATATTCCATTATATATCTATATACACCATATCTTTACCCATTCATCTACTGATAAACACCTGAACTGCTTCCATATACTGGCTATTATAAATAGTGCTGCAGAAAACCTAGGAGGGCATATATCTTTTTGAATCAAGTGTTTTTATTTCCTTTGGGTAAATATCAAGTACTAGAATTACTAAAGCATATGGTAAATCTATTTTTAATTTTTTGAGGAACCTCCATACTGTTTTCCACAGTTGTTGCACCAATTTACATTCCCACTAAAAATGTACAGAGGTTCCTTTTTCTCCACATCCTGGCCAACACTTGTTCTTTCTTGTCTTTTTAATACTAGCCATTCTGACAAGTATAAGGTGATAGATCTCCCTGTGGTTTTGATTTTATTTTCCTGATGATGAGTGATATTGAGCATCTTTTCACATGTCTATTGGGTGTCTGTATGTATTTTTTGGAAAAATGTCTATTAAGTCCTCTGCCCATTTTTCAATTGGATTATATGTTGGGGTTTGGGTTTTTTGGGGGTTTGGTGTGTGTGTGTGTGTGTGTTCTTTACATATTTTGGTTATTAATTCTTTATTTTATTTATCATTCACCACTGTCTTCTCCCATTCTGTAGGTTCCCTTTTGGTTTTGTTGCAGGTTTCCCTTACTGTGCAAAAGCTTTTTATTTTGTTGTAGTCTTAATAATTTATTTTTGTTCTTGTTTCCCTTGCCTAAGCAGACATACCCACAAATAATGTTGCTAAAACCAATCTCCAAGTGATTACTGCTTATTGTCTTTTAGGAGTTTTATGGTTTCAGGGCTCTCATTTATTCATTTAATTTTTTTTTAAAGTAAGCTTTACAGTGAATGTGGGACCTAAACTCACAGCCTCAAGAATAAGAGTCACATGCTGTAAAGGCTGAGCAAGACAGGCACACCTCACACTTCACATTTAGATCTTTGATCCATTTTGAGTTTCTTTACGTGTATGGTAAAAGAATGTGGTCTAGTTTCATTCTTTTGCAAATGGCTCTCCAGTTTTCCCAACACTGTTTTTGAGGAGACTTTCTTCTGTTACATATACTTGCCTCCTTTGTCAAAGATTAATTGACCATATAATTGTGGATTTATTTCTGGGCTCTCTATCCTGTTTCCGTTGATTTATGCGTATATTTTCTCCCAGTACCCTACTGTTTTGATTACTATAACGTTGTAGTATATCTTGAAATCCAAGAAACTGATACCTCCAGCTTTGTTTTCCTTTCTCAAGATTGTTTTGCATGCTACACTTCTTATAAAAGTATTCTGAGGTCATCCATTCTGCTTGGTTTGATGCTGGTAGGGTTTCTCTTTTTCTTTTTTCTTTTTTTTTTTCCTTATCTGAGATTTTCATATAATAACCAGTTTATTTTCTTTCTTTAAATGGTCCTCAAAAGGCCTGTGGCTTGGCATGCCAAGGGATGTAGATGATCAGTTGTGCCCTAGGAGCAGTAACCACATGGCACAGGGTCAAGCTGTGGTAACTTTATAGGGACTTCCACCTGCTCAGCCCCAACTATAAGACAATTCCTGACATTGGAGATGTGAAAGAAAATGGGAGGGGAGGGGCATCTTAAAATCCATAAAATATGGCATATTGTCTCCTGTTTGTACTTTTACAATTTCTGATTTTGCAAATGGCCAAGCTGCAGCAGGGAACAAAAATGAGGTCCTAAGGTGGCAGAGACTGACCTGGTCAGCCCTGTACTGCACAGGCTATGCGTTACTGGATCAGTATGAATGGAGAAAGCAGGGGTGAGTCAGGGAAGCTGCTGCTTCTCCCTACATTGCCTTCATCACCCACAGGAAGGGGGCCCAAAGCCAAGGAGGACCTCCTGGAATTGAGACAGGGGAGGGGAAAAAAAAGCTGAACGATGCCACAGCTGCTGAACCATGACCAAAATATGGGGGAGAAGGCTGGAGGCAAATGTGCATGGTACACCGTGACATTTGGAGTCCTAGGTGACATAGAAGCTTAAGGATCCAACCTTGCTCAAACTGATTTTACACGATGATTTTATCTAATAATCAACCCAGAGATGCAGAGAATGAAATAGGGCAATACTATAGAAAATGCTTGATAGAAATCTCTCTTATGATTGAGATAACCTGATATTTCCATTGATTCATTCATTCATTCATTCATTCGTTCAACAATTATGTACTGAGTATTATGTATCAAATCCTCTTCTGAACACAGAATAAATAAGGAAAAAAACCCACAAATACCATTTTTATAGCACATGCATTCAAATAGAAGAGAGAGAACAGACAGTAAATAAATAAATATATAATATGTCAGCTGTTGATAAGAAGTCAAAAGTAGAGAGGGACAGAAACTATGTTGATTGTGATGGTGCTGGTGCTGGCTGTGTGTGCAGTTAGGGGAGATTACTCTGATAAGAAGACATTGGCAGATCCTTGAGTGGATTCAGAGAACAAGACGGGTACATTTAAGAAGAGGAAACAAGTGCAACGCCCCAAGAAAGGCACGCACTTGCTGTACTCTGTTAAACACTAAGGAGGCTGGTGAGCGGAGGCAGAGACAGCTGAGTGAAGAGGTAGGAGATGAATTGAGAAGGAAGTTGAGTGTTAAATTTTGTAAGACTGAATTTTGTATTGAGTGAAGTGGGGAGCCATTGGAGATCTTAGAGCAGAGAAATAACAAGGTCTGACTTTTGTCTTAAACGGATTGCTTTAACTGCTGAGTGGAAAATAAACTAGAACAGAGCAAAGATGGAATCCAGAAGACCAGATAGGAGACTATTACAATAACTCATAGAAGACGGTGTTTTGGACCACAGTGGGAGTAACTGAAATGTGGAGAACTGGTCAGATTTAGAATATATTTTGAAGATAGAATCCACAGCTTCTACCAAAGAATTAAACATGGGCAGTGAAAGAAAGAGATGAATCAAGAATGACTCTACAGTTTCCTGTTTGAGCTATTGCAAGACCAGCAGAGCTCGAGAAGAATAAGAGCTTGGTTTTGAACATGTTGGGTTTAACTCATCTAGGTAGATCTGGAAAGCAGGCAGTGGAAGAAAGCTCAAAATCCAGGTCTGGACTGGAGGTGGAGATGTGGAGTCATCAGGAGATAGATGGTAGAAGAGGGACAGTCACCAAGGACTCAGTGTAGACAGAGGAGAAGTCTGAGGTTGGGTCCTGGAGCACATTCATACTCAGAGATCAGGGAAATGAGAAGAAACTCCAAGTGGAGGGGCTTGTCCTCACTCAGAAGGGATTGGAGTAAGGGTTCCACCCAGGTAAACTTAGTGGGATTCTGTGGGTCTTCTTTCCTTACCGATTTTTCTTTTCAAGATTTATTTGAGAGAGAGAGAGAGAGAGCAGGAGCACACACATGCAGGGGGAAGAGACAGAAGGAGAGGGAGAGAATCTCAATCAGATTCCCCGCTGAGCATGGAGCCTGACGTGGGGCTCAACTCCATAACAGTGAGCTCATGACCTGAGCCAAGATTCACACGCTTAACCACTTAGCCACCTAGACACCCACCCAGTTTGTTTTTCATTCTTTTTTTAAAATAATTTATTCATTTATTTATTTGACACAGAGAGAAAGAGAGAGAGAGAGAGATCACAAGTAGGCAGAGAGGCAGGCAGAGGGAGAGGGAGAAGCAGGTTTCCTGCTGAGCAGAGAGCCTGATGCGAGAGCCCGAGACCCTGAGACCAGGATCTGAGCTGAAGCCACCCAGGTGCCCTTAATTTACTTTTCTCAGTGAAGTCATCAGAATGGTCGGTCATCAGCTGTATCTGATGGAAGGTGTTCAATTCTCACTCTGAACAAAATGGCTGTACATTAGAATCACTGGGAGAATTTTAAAAGCACACTTATATCCAGACCCTAATTGGATATTAATCTAATTGGTTCTACACCAATTAGATCAGGTCCTTTGGAGGTGGGCATTCCTGTGTTTTAAAGTCTTCCAGGTGATTCAAAAGTGTGGCCAGTGTTGAGAAGCCCTGGCTTAAGGTTGGAGGAAAGAAGATGTGAAATAGTCAAAATATTTCACGAGAAGAATGGAGATTCTGTCGGTCAGAGAAACATACTTGGATTTGTGGCTGAGAATTTAATGTGAAAGGGGCGCCTGGTAGGCTCAGTGGGTTAAGCCGCTGCCTTCGGCTCAGGTCATGATCTCAGGGTCCTGGGATCGAGTCCCACATTGGGCTCTCTGCTCAGCAGGGGGCGTGCTTCTCCTCTTTTTGTGATCTCTTCCCTTCCTCTCTCCTACTGTGATCTCTCTCTGTCAAATAAATAAATAAAATTAAAAAAAAATTAATGTGAAAGCTTCCAGCATTGTTGCTTTTCTCACCAACCACCTTCAGCTGCCAGGGGCCGACATAGGGTGGACAGAAGTTTGGGTTTTTACCAGGGTGGGGTTTTATCAGGTATGTATGATGTATGATGGTGGTGAGAGTATGGGACAGGGATTATAGTTATGGGAGTGGACTCTGTACCAGCTGCGGAGGCCTGTGAGAATTTGGGGTAAGGATCAAGAACCACAGAAAATGAAATAGGGGACGCATGGATGGCTCAGTTGGTTAAGCAGCTGCCTTCGGCTCAGGCCATGATCCCAGCGTCCTGGGATCAAGTCCCACATCAGGCTCCTTGCTCGGCAGGGAGCCTGCTTCTCCCTCAGTCTCTGCCTGCCACTCTGTCTGCCTGGGCTCGCTCTTGCTCCCTCTCTCTCTCTGACAAAGAAATAAAATCTTAAAAAAAAAAGATTCTCTTCAAAAAAAGAAAATGAAATAGGTAAATGGATTCTTCTGAGTGACTTAGATAATTAATACTTCTTGAAATAATTTAGTGCAGCCAGACCCCTGCAAAGCAGCACAAACAACTCTGATGAGTGTTTCAATCTACCACTTCTTCCCAGGGCTTCAATCAATTGCTTTCAACAAGTGAATATTGAAATATTTAGAGCAAAGGAAAAAAAATAAATATTGGAAGTTCGCATTTTTTTTAAGATTTTATTTATTTATTTGACAGAGACACAATGAGATAGGGAATACAAGCAGTGGGAGAGGGAGAAGCAGGTTTTTCCTCTGAGAAGGGAGCCCGATGCGGGGCTGGATTCTCAGGCCCCTGGGATCATGACCTGAGCCAAAGAGCAGATGCTTAACAATTGAGCTACCCAGGCTCCCCTGGAAGTTAGCTTTTTACATTCTTGGAAAATGGGATTTTGTACATTTATGTCCTTTTTCTGTCCCCTTGTGGATATTTTCCCTCTTGAAGCACACCCAACCCCTGCTCCACAGTTGTCCAGTAAAAGAAAGGGATCTGAGTGCCGTCCCCAAAGTTCACTTGCGTTTAAAGGAGAAACAATTTTGGGAAGCTGTTTTACACAAAAGAGTAGATTGCTCAGTTGTAGAAACTCAGCTATTATAAGAAAACGGGAGAGATATTCGTTACTAGAAGGGGGACTTGCTCAGCGTTTCTAAATTCACATTGGTAGATTGTTGAACTGTTGTAGGCTGAGTGTTAAAATCACATCTTTCCCTCCGTTTTCTTACAGAGACAATGATGGTTCTTCCAAGATTGTCTGTGAAAGGCTAGGCACCTGCAAAACCACACATTTGACCTGAGCCATCACCCAAGTAGAATGTAATCCGCTCTCAGATCATAGGAGAAAAAAGAGAGAGAGAGAATCCCAAGAAGAAACACTCTCGTCAGGATTTTCATCAAATTTAGTGCACGTCTCACCATTTATCTTCATTTGCGGTAATTTTTTAAATAAACACTAATGTCGAATTGCCCTGCGTTACAACGAGCAACTCAATTATCAGAAAATCACGAGTCTCCAACGTTTGTTCTAATTACTAAAGCAGAAGAGTGGACAGAGTTTAGAAAATTTTCAACAAGGCTTAAACAAGAGAGATTTTCCACTTTTTTCTAATCAGGTCAACATAGATACCACTTTCCCTACAACCTTGTAGGCAGTTGGTATTTTTCAGAGATATCATTTGGTTCTTTATAGAAGGCTTAAAGTTGGAGGTCCATAAAAACGATAATCAACTTTTGTGTGTGCCTTCTATAGGCCAGGAACTGTGCTAAATGAACAGTATCTAATTTAATCCTCCTAACAAGCCCTTTGAAGTCAATACTACTGACTATTCTCACTCCAAGGGGGGGGGCAAAGCAGATGCTTCGAGAGTTGAACTCAGTTTTCCTAGTTCATACAGCTCGTATATGATGGAATCAGGACTTGAGCTCAGTCTAATGCCAGGTTGGACCCTCAGTGGCAGCTACTGTAGTTTTTTTGACCGTCACCTGCTTCCCTCCCCCACCCCCGCCCCCATCTCATTCCCATTTAGGGATAATCAGCCATACCTAAATGACAGTGGCCAGGCAGGAAGGGTGGCTACTGGGTTTAATTATTTATATCCAGGGGGAAGAGCCGCCTCGCCCCATACGTTCTGCTTTAGCTCTTGCCCTGCCAGGGGAGTAGCCATCCTTCAAACCATCAGTGTTAATGGCTGGTGAGGGATGAATTAGGCAGCAGGGGTCACACACAGTTTACTAGTCATGCATATTTCTTTCAGAATACCTAAGTACCATTCCCTTGAAGATGAGAAGAAATGATGGGAGGGATGTTAAAAGGGACTCCCAGAAATATTTCTGGACCAGTCATGATCACTAGCCCTTATGATACTCTTGGAGTCATTTTACTGGTTCTTGAAATGAGTGCACTTGCCCTAGGATGGCTTGGCCCCATCCCAGTAATCAGAAGCTCCCAGGATGGGTCAAAGATTACTTTATTTGCTATAATTCTGCAAGTTGAATGTATCTCTCAGCCATTTCCTGTGAATGCTATTATGGGGCAGGCACAGGGGGATGACTATGGGACAGAAACATATCAGGTGAGAGGGATCCTATGCTTTTGTATGAAGGAGAAGCCCATTCTCCTTGGTGATGGGAGTTTTCCTTCTGCTCTGACTCCTGCCCAGCCGGGATCAGTGGGGAGCCTCCTCCTTTGGGCGACAGGTCTCTTTCTTTCTAAATCTTCTTTTTTTGGGACAAAAAGCAAGACTACCCTTCTTTTCATCTTTCAGCTTTTTCATCCTGGCCAACGACACTCAAACACCCTCGCCCCCAATTTTGGCTGCTAGACTATGCCAAGAGGCCACATACTGGATATATTACCTCAGGCCCAGTGTTTGGACTTCACTGAACCTTAATTGTAACATCTGAGAAGGGTTGGGGAGGCGGATGTTGTGAGGATTCATTAAGACAATGTTAAATTTTTATCACGGAGTCAAGAAAGATCTCTTGTTAGGAATGTGTTCAATCTTACCAGGATAGAGGGCAAAATAGCATTTTACATATATTTTTTTAATAAAGTATTTCTTTTTAAAAAATTATTTATTTGACAGAGAGACAGAGCAGGAATACAAGCAGGGGAGTGGGAGAGGGAGAAGTCTTCCTGTTGAGCAGGGAGCCCAATGTGGGCCTCCATCCCAAGACCCTAAGATTATGATCTGAGTGGAAAAACGACGCTTTCAGGACTGAGGCACCCAGGTTCCCTGCAAAACAGCATTTTTTTAAAAGATTTTATTTATTAATTTGACCGACAGAGATCACAAGTAGGCAGAGAAGCAGGCAGAGAGAGAGGGAGAAGCAGGCTCCCCGCTGAGCAGAGAGCCCAATGAGGGGCTCCATCCCAGGACCCTGGGATCATGACCTGAGCTGAAGGCAGAGGCTTTAACCCACCGAGCCACCAGGCACCCCGGAAAACAGCCTTTTAAACAATATTTTTATTTTTATTTTATACATATATATGTAAACAGAGAATTGAATGTATACATATAAATATAACTTGTAAACACATTTGATATATATTTATGTTTATCCTAGGACGCAACACTGCCCTCCTGAGCAGCGCAAGAGGGTGGGTTTTTACAAAGAATCACCAAACAGCTTGACCCAACTGAACGGCCTGCCTTGGGCTGCTGCTTAAGAGAAAGCCTTGAGTTGGTTAAGGTTTGACAAATACTGAGAAAAACCAGTCAATTAATATGTTAAAAACACTACCCAACCACAGTATGAACCATTTAGACATATGGCTTTAATTTTGACTTTAGTCTCCAAAGCCTAGGGGTCCCTGGGGAAAGGGGGCAGAGGGAGAGAAAGGACCAGCTTCTCTGTGGGCCAGGTTTCTGGGGTTGCTCCCAGCCCTGCCCCCAGAGGGAATGCCCCCACCCAGGGCTTTGCTCCCAGAAGGGACCCTCCCCCAGAAAGCCCCTTCCCAAATGGCCCTGACCTTTGGCCACACCCTCAGAGGTCCCATTATCCACCCCCAACCCCCTCACACCCCCCTACCCTGCCAAGCACCGCCCTCAGAAGGGTTCTAAGTTGAAGTCAGTGTGCTTCTCTCTCAATGTCTAGGAATTACTCAGTTTTATTTTTGACTTTGTGTTTTTTGAGCGAAGTGGGTGGTGTAAGGACCTACTTTATATTTTTATATTTTAGCCAGAGGCTTCCATTGAGGTTACACAATAACCTTGTTGTTTAACCCTTAAGCTGTCCCTGCTCCCCTTCTCCCAGGGGACTTACTTAAAAACAAGTCCCGGAAATCAACCTCAGGTAACAAAGCCCAAATACAAGGGTGGGTCAGGCCAGGTAAGACATCTGATCAGTGGAGGGCTGCATACTGTCTCCCTAGCTACCAAGGAGTATGGGTCCCGCCCTTTGTGAGTCTTTTGGGCAAAAATCCTAACCAAGGTGATAGGCTAGGTCAAATATCTACTAAAAGGTAAGTTGTAATTCAATTGGTCACCTAGCATCACTGTGCAGCTTTCTCTGTGTGTTACAATTTCATTGGCCACCTGTGCATGACCAGGCCCAACCGCATGGCCTATGTCCTTAAAAGCTAGTCTGTAAAGGAGAGAGGGGTTGACTTCTCTGTAAGAAAAGCGGCCCTGGCTGGTCAGTTTGATTCTTGATGCTTGGTGCAAAATAAAGCTTTGTTTGACCTTCGCTTTGTATCAGTCTCGCTCTTTTAATCATGGACCCATTATTGGGGCATAACAGGTGGGATAGTGGAGCACGTACATAGTGGAGGGGACAGCCCACTGTGGGTATCCACCATTCCTTGCCTGTACTGCTCATTTGCATGTACTGCTCGCCCTGCCCGGTGAGCACAGCATGGAAATGGACACTTCGTGAGTGGTGGTCAATGAGACTCACTGACCACGTGATGTCTATGACCGAGTCAACCGGAGCTCGCCTTCCCTACAGACCAGAGCTTGCTCTGAGCACCGGCAGGAGGCGGTGGCCTCTTGTGAGCAGCCCAGAACCCTGTCTTGTCCTTTCTCACTCATGTCACCTCCCTGTGTTAGCCAAGGCTTGGAAGTGGTGACTTAGGAGGGAAGGGAAAGAAAGGCAGCCCCTGGCTCCTGATCCTGTCAAGTTCCGTAATCATCAGGAAGCCGAGGGCAGCAGGGTTCGTGGAACAGGTGTGAGTCCCCAGGTGAGGTAAAGATGGCAGAGCTGGTCTTGAGCAGGATTTCTACGGTTCTGATAAGAAGAGGGCACGTGGGTGTGCCCCAGCTGTGGAATTCCCTGCGTGAATTATTTAACACTGACATTGCACCCTGCGAAGATGAATGGCATAAATCATGCCCATAATCACATTATAAAATTTTTATTTGCTTGGAATGACATTAAATGCAAATAGAAAACAGCAGCCATGCCCCTTCAGAAGACAGATGGTGGAGGAAATGAGCTTTCTATTTTAGTACCTTTAACAAACACTTCCTCCCTGTTTTTGCCCAAAGGGCCCTATATCTTCATTTTGCATGGGGCTTGTAAATTATGTAGCCAGCCCTGGGGACAGCTGTGCAGTGTCTCAATGACCCAGTGCAGGGAATGGCAGGAGCCTCCCTCCTTGATACAGTAGTATTACACAAGCCCCTGAAGCTGAAACAGAACTTCAGGATAAAGTCTGGGGGGGAGGTCCTCAAATTTCTGAGTCATGGGCTGTCGTAAACAAAATAACAGCCGGGTGGCTTAGGCAACATACAATTTATTTTCTCATGGTTCTGGGCGCTGGAAGTCCAAGATCAAGGTGGCAGTAGGGTTTGATTCTTCAAACGTCTCTCCTTGGCTTGCAGATAGCTGTGTTCTCCACTCTGTCTTCAAACGATTGTCCTTCAGTCTGTACTGTCTGTGTCCTAATCTCTTCTTCCTGTAAGCACACCAGTCCTGTTGGCTTGGTGCCCACCCCCAGTGAGCTCGTTTTCCCTTTATCACCTCTTTAAAAATCCTGTCTCTGAATACTGCCACATTCTGAGATGCTGGTTGTTAGGACGTCAACTTAGGAATCTGGGGGCATCCAACTAAGCCCATAACAATAGTCAAAACTGGATCCGAAACTGAAATATAGACACATTTTAAAATGCTAAAAGTGTATATATATAATTTTTGTGGTAGGCCTGAGATGGTTGGTAGGCTGAGATGTATTTGTAACCTTTGAGGGAAACATCCTTTGGAATGATCAAAGAGCGCTTCTATGTAATTCCATACATCCACAATTAAACCCCAGAGCTTTTTAATTTGGAATTTGGCTGTTTTGTGCTTGGTGGTAACCAAAACCAGCCTAGGGCTTTTCTTTTGTTTTGGCAGAAAAGTAGGAGGCAGAGGACTTGAGCATTTAGACATCTTGCTGCTCTTTGGTTTAATCATACTCTACTGAGTTGCCCGAAACTAATTAAGCTCTTGGCTCTGTAGAGGAGAGATGATGTTCCTTACATGTCATTGGCCACAATGTTCCTTTTTTAAATTGTTGTTAACATTTGTGTTATTTTTCAGTATAAGAGACAAGCTTTATCTTAGTTTGGGCTGATGTAACAAGAGCACCATAAACTAGGTGCTTTAAAGACATACTTATTTCTCTCAGTTCTGGAAGCTGGGAAGTCTACGATCAAGACCCTGGAAGATTCCGTGTCTGTTCAAGTGCCCACTTCCTGGGTCACAGATGACCATCTTCTCCCTATAACCTCCAAGGTGGAGGAGGCGAGGGATCTCTGTGGGGTCTCTCTTATGGAGACACTAATCTCGCCCATGAGGACTCCACCCTCATGACCTAAACATCTCCCAAGGACCCCATCTCCTAGTTATGTCCCTTTGGACATTGAGTTTTCAACTTATGAATCCTGGAGGGATACACTGTCTACAGTGAGCTTCGTCAAACATCTTTTATGTTCAAGGCACTGTTTTTTGGCAAAATTAATCATTTCCTACACATCCTTTGAAGCAAGAGTATTTCTGCACTTTGCCTTCCTTTAGAACCTTTCTCTAGAGAGGATCCTAAAAAGTTCAGAAAAGATGCAGAAGAAACCTGCTGGTTAGCTCGTTTTTCACAGTAGAGCAGAATTCATTTTGAAGTAGGTTAATCTTAGAAATCCAGGCGAAGACACTTCGCTTGAAAATCATCTCAAATGATCAGTTAGTTTTGTTAGTAGGAGTAATAGTAACTATAAGATCAATAGAACAACTTTTTGTTCTACTGTGGGCCTACTGTGTGCTGGGTACCTCGGAGCACCTGAGTCGAACCATCTCGTGATCCTTTCAACAGCCCACTGAGGGTCACACTGTCTTCTCCTCCACGTTATGGATGAGCCTTAAGTCTGGGCCAGAAATGACACAACTTTCCCAAAGCCATATTGCTACTGAGGGGCCAGCTGGGATCTACGCCCACTCTGGTGCCAGAGCCTGTGATTGCAAACGTGGGCTGCACTAGCTGTTCAGAACAAAGGACTGTTCATGGAGGTGACACAGCTAACCCGTGAGACCCACCACCCTTTTCCCTAAGGTCATCCTGGTACAGCCTGCAGTGATGGCCCGAGTTAAGCATTTGAACTTGGTGCTACAGAGGGCGTGTTTTAGGGACAAGATTGGTGTTAAGGGGGTCTAATGAAGCCCAGAGGGAATGGAAGGAAACAGGACTTGGGGAAATATCTGGGTCCCTGGAGCAGTGATCTCCTTTTATTACTGTGCACCTCTCTTTCACAAAAATAAATACATACATACATACATACATACATACATACAAAAAATATTTGCGGACATAGCACAAATTTAAGCAAATTTTAAATTATAAACTCTACTACTCTACTAAATTATTATAAAAGGCATGCAAAAGCTAAACAGTTAAATGGATGACATGAAATATGAATAAAACTTATAATATTTTCTTCCAGCCCCTTACTGGACTATTTGTCAAACTCCCTTTGGAGAAGACTTTTTAAAGATTTGTTTATTTATTTATTGAGAGAGAGAGAGACAACACGTGTGTGCACATGTGAGTAGGGGGGGTGGGGCAAAGGGAAAAGGAGAGAAGCAGACTCCCCATTGAGCACAGAGGCCTCACTAAGGGCTCAATCCCATGACCCTGAGATCATGACTTGAGCCAAAATTTTGAGTCAGACATTTAATCAACTGAGACACCCAGGTGCCCTGGAGAAGACTTTTTAAGAAAGAGATAGGACACTGGATTTATAGCAATAATTCCTAGAATTAATCTTTAAAAGTGGGAAGATAGAAATGGTTTTTTAAATTTTTTTTAAAGATTTTCTTTATTTATTCATAAGAGATGGGAGGCAGAGACAGAAGCAGGCTTCCCGCAGAGCAGGAAGTCCAGAGTGGGACTTGATCCCAGGACCTGGGATCATGACCCTAGCTGGAGATAGACGCTGGAGATACTGATAAACCAAACTTTAGGGAAAAATACTGAACTTTACTGGGAAGATGAAGCAGAACATCAGCATATGGCAGCAACATGAGTTTTAGATAGTTGTTGGTCGCCCAGAAGGCTTAAGGTGGAGAGAAAAACAAAAGGCTGTAGTGACCCAAAATTGTCCGAGTTGTGACCCAGGAACTTCCGGGTGACATGAAGATTTGTTTATTTATTACACGGACAGCGCCATGTGGGGACAGAGCGAGGGGGAATGAGAATTCCATACAAACGTGTGAGTGGCTCTTCTCCCATCTCCAGGGGGGAAGGAAGAGATTGGGTTTACTCCAGTAAGCATGGTGATGAGTTGGTGAGGTAGGTTGACTAGATGTCTGGACACCTGAAAAAGCCAGCTAATGGGGCTTCCTGGCCATCTTGTCAGTGTCTTATTGAAAGCTTGTCATGTGCAAGACTTTCTTTTAACAGGTTGCCAGGTGAATTGATGTACAAATCAGACTACCGGCCGCCATGTGTCATTGCTCAGGTGGTCCATGACACAGTGCCCTGCCACTAAGGGGATGCACTTAGCATTACAGACATCGTTCTGTCTTTGTTATTTTGAAATTTAGAAAATATCTTATTAATTTGTTCACCCCAAAGAGGCAATTTATTGCTTACTATGACAGTCTTTTGGTAGAGGACACAAAACTGCTTTCTTTGTTATGAAAATCAATGTGTTACACCAATTTTCTGAAAGATAGAAATGAATTGCCTCCTTCCAGCTGGGTCAGGACATAAGTGTACCCTATGTATTGGTTTTTCAATAGATTCCATTTACAGATTGTACATGTCTCTCAATACAGAAGACATTTGCTCACATTTATGTGTAGAACATTCCCGAACCTGGTCCAGGTTGCGGATGAAACCGTCACTCTGACTGGCAAGGCATAACGAAGAAGAGTTTTCCTGTAAACAATATGTGGTCATGGAAGGAATCAGCACTGCAATTCGTGGCTGATTCCAAAGGCTCTAAGAGGTGGTAGATGCACAGGCAAAGTGGTGACTTTTGCAGAGGAAGCAGGCTGGGGAGAGATAGCAAAACAGAAGTTTGAGAGGGCCCTAAAATCTCCTCCTGTGGGATTATTGGCCATTGAGCTTGAGAAAGGCTATGGTGAAAACTTGAAAGAGCATCAGATCAAACCCTTGGCCACTGGAGGTTGAAACTGACATGAGCAGCACTATCTCTATTCTTGACCCAAGGCCACAGGATGACAAGCTTTGCTTTTTCAATGTGGTCTCAGGTCTCTATACTGCCCTATAAAGAAAATAATACAAATAAATGCTGAGAGTGTAGAGTGTAAGCAGAGCTCCCCTTGGCCATTTCCTAAGTTTTGTCCACTCCGAAGTGAGTATCACTTTGGTGAGTGCATTGCAGGAAATGGCCTTAATGATCAATGGCAGACCTCCACTCCAGAGTGACATAAAAAGCAATCTGCACCTCCTTCCTGATTTGTCTGTAATGAAACTTGCTTTCCTCAGGTCCCAGCATTCGAGGCAGATAAATATGTTCCCTTTCGTTGGCTCTTACTCATACTTCAGCAAGATTTCCCATGTGCTTTCCTTGGCTGGCTGGGAAACTGGACGACAATTTATGGGATCTTAGGGGACAGGCACGTAGAATTCCAGTGGGATCCCGGAACAGAATTTAATTGGAGATTAGAGACCATTGCGGTGCAAAGCTTTTCTTTGAGATCGAAAGAGGTGCATGTTATGCAAATATTAGCAAGTGTAAGTTCACACTGTCTATTGAAAATTTATAGACTCATTATTGTCACGAAGGCTGGAAGATAAGTAGATTTTGGGAAAGATTCAGGTAAATTCAGGGAGGTGGCAAATTACCCCAGGGAAGGTAGAATGGCTAAAGAGTATGGCCCAAACTTTTTAAAAAAATTTTATTCACTTATTTGACACACAGAGAGCCAGAAAGCACAAGTGGGGGGAATGGCAGAGGGAGAAGGGGAAGCAGGCTCCCCGCTGAGCAGGGAGGCAAATGTGTGGGACTCGATCCCAGGACCCTGGGATCATGACCTGAGCTGAAGGCAGACACTTAACCGACTGAGCCACCCAGGCCCCCCCTGGTTCCAACTTCCAAAGATGGTGTATGAGATACCTTTGGTGGGAAGGAATGAAGATCAGCAACTGTCCTTGATTCTGCTTCTCAGGAAGGCATTGTGATGTGGTGCCCAGGACTTTGGAGACAGACACATGCTTGGTGCCCTCCGGCTCTGAGGCAAAAGCAACACCTTCCAGAGGGCAGCTGCAGGCACCTGGTGGCGTCACACAGGGTCAGACCCGGGAGGCACTCAGCCACATACCCATTCCATTATCCTGCTGGGTTTGGAAGAGCGCTATCAAAGTCCCTGCTGCTGAAGGACCATCCAGAGTGACATGTTCCATGGGGCATGCCGGCATTCCTTTACCCCTTCAGGTTATTGGCAGCAAGGCTGGAAATTTTTTTAATTGCCTGGGAAAATGATAGCAAACAGCTCCAAAAAGGAGTTTCAGAACGCAGACTTCATACTATGTTTTGAGTACATTTCATTCATTTGGCAGGTACTGACAGGGTGCTTAAGTGCCAGGTGCTGCTGCATTAGAAATGAACTTGAGAAGTTAACAGGAGGGGGCTCCAGCCCTCAACCAGCACAAAGTTGAACAATGGATGCATGTGACAGACAGAGCACTGTGACGGGGAGTACTAGGTGCTGTCATAAGAAGGGTATGCCTGGAGTTAAAGGAACACTCGGGGGGAGCCAGCACCAACACTCGGGGAGAGCTGTGGGAAATATGATGGATGCATATGGCTCCAGGGGAAACCAGAGAACTGCTCAGATCCCTGCTTCTTAACAGCTCCAAGTGCCCGCCGCTTCAGAGTGGGGGCTGGGCGAGCAGGGAGCTGGGGTGGGCGCAGCGATGCCTAAGTTCCGACCTCAAGCCCCTGCGCTGTTTCACCTGTCCCTTTAGGAGTACAATGACATAGGATGTCACCAACGGAGGATCTACCCCTGCATCCTGGTACTGGGAAAGCACGCGAGGGCTGCGGAGCTGAAAGCAAGAGTTGGTAGTTCCAGTAATGTGTGCAGGGTTTTAAAAAACTATATACCCGAAAATATCCGGTCTTATTTGCATGTGTTTGTATCATGCACAATTTTTAACTGCAATCCTCCTTTTATCTTCTTCCCTGTTGTTAAGACTCTCCTCTCCTCACCGCTGCCTTTGTCCCTATAATACCTGTTGACAGCCTGGTGCTCATCCATGAGCTCATTCGCCTCTATCCACGCACGCATGGGGCTCTGTCACTGTTTAACAAATATGGGCTCATTTTATCTACCTCTTGATCTAGTGCTTCCCAGTTAATAATCCCTCCTGCATGACGTCCTTCTGTTTTTATCTTCATTTTTATAAAGAATGGCTGCTCACCTTTTATCAGCTGCCTTTATTTTTTTTTATCAAATGCATTTATTGCTATGGTCTTAAGAGTTTTTTTCACAGTTAATTTAGTGATGAGGTAAATCTTATTGATTTTCTGGTCTTGAGCTCCCTTTATTTTCCTGGAATGAATCCAAGTTGGTCTCAGGATATAGTCCTTTGATAGATGCCTGACTTCTGTTATTTGCTAACATTAGTTCAGTTTCTGTTAACTAATCTGTCCTAAGCCAGATTTGTTAATAGCTTCCCCGTTCCTCCCTCTCAGGTTTGGGTATTAAAATTGTGCTCAGCTTCATCAAGTGAATTGACTTATTATTGTTTAATTGCCTGTTGCCATTTAACAGTAGAATGACAGTTATCCAGTTGCAAACCTGTCTGATCTTGGAACTCATCTTCTTAATTTTCCATTCTTGTATCATTTGGATGATTTTGTTTTCCTAGGAAATCATCGTTTCTTCTAGGTTATCAAATTGATTAGTATAAAGTGCCTTCCAGTTTAGTGATTCTTTTATATTATGCATTTGCTTTTATATATCTGTTCCCAATCCTTATCTGTTTTGCAACTCTCTCCCTCTCTCTGTCCCCTCCTCCCTGAAACCCCCCTTTCCCCATTCCCCTTCCCTCTCCCCACCTCCTCCCACACCCCATCTTCCCCCTCTCTTATCCTTAATAGGGCATGTGAAGTTTTTTTTTATTATTATTATTTCATTAGTCTTTCATAGAAACAACTTTGAGTTTATTTGCCCCTGATATTTTTTATTAGTTTAAAAATTTATTATTATTATAACTACTTCCTTTCTTTGGATTGAGCTGCCCTTCTCTGATGGGTTTAAATGAGTACTTTCTTTTATTTAAAAAAATGTTTGAAATTGAAGACATTTGACACTAAAGTCTCCTTAGAGTATAACTTCTGGTGTCTTCTGTAAGTTTTGGTATGAAATAGTCTCCTTTCCATTGCTTTCAAGATTTTCTTCAGTCGTCTTATGATTTCTTCTTTGACTGAAGACTGTATTTCTTAACTTGTATGTAGTTTCAATTTTTTGTTACCAGGTTATCTAATTCTGATTCTACTGGATTGTGATCAAAGAACTGTTCTTTAAATCTTTAATTTGGAAGGCTTGTAAAGGTTTCCTTTGTTGCCTAGTATGCAATTAATCTTTACAAACATGGCTTTCCTTAGGTGTAAGAAAGAAATGTTTTCCGAGGGAAATAAGGATGTCTATTTTCTTTTTTTTTTTTTTAAGATTTTATTTATTTATTTGACAGACAGAGATCACAAGTAGGCAGAGAGGCAGGCAGAGAGTGAGAGAGAGGAGGAAGCAGGCTCCCCGCGGAGCAGAGAGACCGATGTGGGGCTCGATCCTAGGACCCTGGGATCATGACCTGAGCCGAACGAAGGCAGAGGCTTTAACCCACTGAGCCACCCAGGCGCCCCAGGATGTCTATTTTCTGTGTGTCCTTGTTTTTCCCTCCTTCTAGTAGATACTCCCATTTGAAAAGCTAAAATTTTACCTTGTTATTGCATTTTTAGAGTCTTCAGGTATTATGTTGTTAGATGTATACCTGCTTATACCTTTTACATCTTCTTTCCAAACTCTGCCTTTAAAAATGTCCCTCTTCATCTTAGTACCTATAACTTTAGACCCAACTTGTCTGCGATGAATTTTGCCATTCCGGCTTTCTCTTTTGCATGGTATCTCCTCACCTGATACATTCTCAATCCCTTTTGCATTTTAAGTATGTTTCTTGAACAGCGTGGATCTGTAACCTCCTGATAGGCGCTTTAATAGAAAAAGTCAGTCTGTACACATTTAAATTAATGATAAACAGTCATAATTTTATTCCTCCCATCTTATTTTGTTTTTATTTTCCCCATTTTTGATGTTTTTAATCAAGTTCATTCTTTTTGTACTTGATAAATAGAGAAGTTCTTTGCATTTTTCGATGACAGCTTAATTGAGATATAATTCACAGGCCATACCACTCACCATCTAATGTGGACAATTTAATGGCTTTCACTATATTTAACTATACTATACTGAACTACCTACACTTTTTCATTATCCTCAAAAGAAAACTTTAGCCATCACCACCAGTCTTAGGCAACCGCTAATCTACTTTCGGTCTCTGTAGATTTAGCTATTTTGGAAATTCCATATAAATCAAATTATGCAATACGTGGTCTTCTGTGACTGACTTCTCTCAATCAGCAGAATGTTTTCAAGGCTCCTCTGTGTCGTGGCACATATCAAAATTCTATTCCTTTTCAAGGCTGAATAATATTCCACAGGCTGGATGGATCACATTTTATTTATCTCTTCATCAGTTGATGAACATCAGGGTTGTTCTCACCTTTTCGCTATTACGAATAAACCCTAAACCTTCATGCACAAGTTTTTGTGTGGGCATAGTTTTTTCTTGGCTCTATACACAGGAGTGATATTGGTGTGTCATATGGCAACTCTGTGTTCTGCATTTTGAGGAGCTACTAAACCATTTCTAATGTGGCTGCGCCATTTTCCAAGCCCACCAGCAATTTACAGGTTCCAGCTCTTCACATCCTTCCAACACCTGCTTTTGGGGTTTTTGATAGTAGCCATCCACGTGGGTGGGAGGTGGTATCTCACCATGGTTTTGATTTGCATTTCCCGAGTGATTAGTGATGTTGAGCATATTTTCACGTGCTTATTGTCCCATATATTTTATATATACCTTATATGTATCTTTAAATATATATTATATATTTCATATTTTATTGATATTTAAATACATATTTAAGAATGTAAATATATTTACATAAATATGTTTATATAAATATATGATCATGTAAAATATATTTATATATACATTTATATATTAATGTATACATTTGAATATTAGAGAAATGTATATTCAAGTTCTTTGCTCATTTTTTAAGAGATTTTATTTATTTATTTGAGAGAGATTTATTGAGAGAGATCACAAGCAGGCAGAGAGGCAGGCAGAGAGAGAGGAAGAAGCAGGCTCCTTGCTGAGCAGAAAGCACGGGGCTCGATCCCAGGACTCTGAGTTCAAGACCTGAGCGGAAGGCAGTAGCTTAACCCGCTGAGCCACCCAGGCGCCCCTCTTTGCTCATTTCTTAACTTGGTTGTCTTTTTATTTGAGTTGTAAGAATTCTTCACACAGTCTGAATGCATGTTCCTTATATATGACCTGCAAATATTTTCTCCCATTTAGTGGCTTGTCTTTTGACTTTGTCAATGGGGTCCTTGGAAGCACAAAACTGGGATATTTTGGTTGAGTCCCATTTATTTGTTTATTATTTTTTTTAAGTTGCTTGTACTTTGGTGTTTGGCTGAGGAGCCGTTGTTAGATTCAAGACCACTAACATTTACCTTTGTGTTTTCTTCTGAAAACTTTATCATTTTACTTTATTTTTATTTTTTAAAAGATTTTATTTATTTGAGAAAGAGACAATGAGAGAGAGAATGAGCGAGGAGAAGGTCAGAGGGAGAAGCAGACTCCCTGTGGAGCTTGGAGCCTGATGCAGGACTCAATCCAGGAACTCCGGGATTATGACCTGAGCAGAAGGCAGCCGTCCAACCAACTGAGCTACCCAGGCATCCCGAACTTTATCATTTTAATGCTTACACTTATGTCTTTGATGCATTTGGGGTTATTTTCTCTGTATGGTGTGAGGCAGGACTCCTGTTTCATTATTTGCATGTGGCTGCTTGGGAGTAAAATACTGTTCTTACCCTCATTGAATTGTTTGGCACCCTTGTCAAACATTAGTTGACTGTAATTTATTTTCCTTTTTTTTTTTCCCCATTGTGGCATTTCATGTGCCATGTATATTATATTTCTAGGAAAAAGGAATCCCAGGATTTTCCCTCCTGCCTGGATTCTTCCTTCTTCATGGTGCATGATGCCAGAAGAATTTTTCCATGCAGTGAAACCAAACTGAGGGGATGGACATATTCGGCCACTTTTCTAGATCTTTCAGTTATACAAGTCTAGGGCTGGTCATGCCACACTTGTTTAACTTGCCCGTGAGGTTCACAGCAGTTTTCTCAGCTCTGTGGTCATCAATAATTTCAAATTTGCCAATGTACTCATGCTTCGTCATCACAGTGAGGAAACGGGACGATGACTTTGGTGCAGGGCCTCCTAAGAACCTGGCCTTCGCCCCCCCTTTCAGCAGTGTTAATGTTCTTGAGGGCATCTGTGGGACATTTGTTCACACTGTTACTGTGGCACGGAAACATGGCAGAAAAAGCTTTTTTCCCTTTTATTAATATTTGGTCTTGTTCTCCTTCCCTTTCTCATAACTGAATGCGTATTTCCCCTTCGTCATTTGAAAACTGCATACTGTTCTCCAGCTGTTTTCCCCAGACGAGACCTTGTGTATTAAGAATCCTTATTTCACGGTTATTATACACAATCTTAAAGATTTATGACTGTCCGCTTATTTTACACATGCATACACACGAAGCACTAAATACGGACTTTATCTGAATGGCTAAATGTTGGCCAAGACAGAAGCCAGTTGTAGTGGGAACTGATAGGATAAAGATATAGTCTGAAGTTTTTGTTCTTTAAAAAAAGCCTTCATGGGGCGCCTGGGTGGCTCAGTGGGTTAATCCGCTGCCTTCGGCTCAGGTCATGATCCCAGGGTCCTGGGATCAAGTCCTGCATCGGATTCTCTGTTCAGTGGGGAGCCTGCTTCCCCCTCTCTGCCTGCCTCTCTGCCTACTTGTGATCTCTGTCTTTCAAATAAATAAAATCTTAAAAAAAAAGGCCTTCATATTTTATTTAAAATTTTAGGTGTCCGAATTCAAAAGGTTAACAATATAGTATATTAATAATAATAATAATAATAATATATCATCTAATAATAAAATAATAATAATTTCTCCTGCATAGTCACTGCTGCACACTAGTAAAATGAAATGTTTCTTTTCTTTTCTTTTTTAAAGATTTTATTTATTTCATTTATTTGACAGACAGAGATCACAAGTAGGCAGAGAGGCAGGCAGAGAGAGAAGGAGGGAAGTGGGCTCCCCGCTGAGCAAAGAGCCCGACGTGGGGCTCGATCCCAGCCAAAGGCAGAAGCTTAAACCACCCAGGTGCCCCGAGATGTTTATTTTCATTTGGGATTATGGAGGGGCAAGGTGTTTTTGGCTCTCCTGCTGAAGTAGGGACTCAGTCAGTATTGTCTCCACCTTTTCCCCTAATAGTAGCTCTGGAAGATGAAGACGTCCCTCCATCTCCCAGACATGAGGGTTTGACCAGGACATGGGATGGTATAAGCTCATTGACATAGTCTCATGAACTAAGCCCTGGTTTATTGGTCACAGTCATTCTCCAAGTATTTTCAGGAATAAACTTCAGGTGTTGCCCTTACTCTAATTTTTCTTTCTGAGATTTCTGACTGCAATCGCTACTTCCTGCAGTCACTCAAGGAGAAACGAGGCATGTGGCAGCGCAACAGTGTGTTTTTCTTTCAAGATGACAGAACCACTCTTGATTTCTGTACGCATCTCGGATTTTCATATATGAACATGGATTTTGGTGTCTACCCTGAGGAGATAATACATATGGTGTGAGCTACACATGTATTCTCATGACACGTCACCTGGGTTACCCAGAACTTTCTGGGCCCGGCAGAAAGGCAGAAACCCAGGTGAATTCCTCATTGTTCCAGCAGGCTGTCAACCCTCAAAGGCCTTCTGGATGTGTTTGTGCATCGCAATGTCTGCTGTGTAAGATACAGAAAGAGCACAGTAGTTCAGGGGGAAAATATTTAGGAACACATTTTCCAGGAGGAACCAGGATTCAGTTTGGGTGACTCTTGACCATTTTTCATCTTCTGACGACTGAAAGTGGTAGTTAATCTACAGTCATGGTTTTAACATGCATTTCGAATGTAATGTGAGTTTCTATCAACATAAAACTATAAGAACTGTCTTCCTAAAGGGCATTCATGTAAGGCCCGTTATTTTCCAGCTTGATTAATGAAAACAAAATTTTTCTGTAATGCTTTCTTCCTACTCTGTATTAGTTTTCAGGACTGGATTGAAAGTGATTTATTGTGGATAGGGTTATACCTGCTCGTGGAATTTTTTTCTGTTCCTGGGTTTTTAAAGGTGGCAGAGTTGACTTTCTGATTTTAATTCATCTTCACTAGATGAAGAATTCACAAATAGGACTTTTTCTTGAAATAACCATAGCCTGGGGGCGCTTGGGTGGCTCAGGTCATGATCTCAGGGTCCTGGGATTGAGTTCCACATCGGGCTCCCTGCTCAGTGGGGAGCCTACTTCACTCTTTGCCTCCCCCTCTGCTTATGCTTTCTCTAATAAGTAAATAAATAAATAACCTAAAAAAAAAAAGAAGTTGTATTTGACTGGAGCTTCATGTGGAGTGACAGATCAACAGAAAGACAAAGGAATAAGAGACAGGAAGCAATGAAGGAAAACACAAAGGTGCACAGTATAGACAGATGTTCCTCGGCTTATGACGGCCTCGGCTTCTAATAAACCCATTGTTCAGCTGGAAATCTCTTTAGTTGAAAATGCATGGAAAACACCTAAGCGACTGAACATCAGAGCTTAGCCCCGCCAAACTTAAATGTCTTGAGAACACTTACAGTATTGCACAGTTGGGCAAAATCCTCTAACACAAAGCCTATTTCACAATAAAGTGTCTGGTATCTCATGTAACTTACTGAACACTGCACTGAAAGCCAGAACAGGACGGTTCAAGTGTGTTGGTTGCTGACCCTCGTGATCACGTGGTTTGCCTGGGGGCTGTGCTCGCTGCCCCTGCCCAGCATTACAAAAGAGGACCCTACTGTAGATCGCCAGCCTTGGAAAAGATCCAAACTAAATGCATATCACTTCTGCACTATTATAAAAAGTCAAAAAACCATAAACTGAACCAAGGTGAAGTCAGGGATCTTCTGTACCAGGTGTGTTAGGGAAGGTCACGTGCTCCTGTCTGGCCAGGAACCATAGTGGTATGGGGGAAAGTTCCACAGTAGAAAGTTCTACAGCGGAGAACCACTAGGACTCAAGCACCAACGGTCACAGGTTACACCAGGAAGACTGGATGCTCTTCTGTGGGTGATGAGAAGCCACGAGCGACTCAGGAAGGCTGAAGAGCTCTGGGCAGGTGGGACAGCTGAGGGCTGCAATGAAGAGGGACAGGTGGAGCTGGGAGACCAGGTGGGGAGAGCCCGCTACCCTCGAACAAAAGGCAACAAAGGTCTGGACTGGGATGACGGAGATGGTGGAAGGTAATGGGATATTCATGAAGCAGAACTGGAAAGCCATGGAAATGAAATAATAGAGGGAGGGAAAACCGTTCATGACTTTAATTGCCATCAGTATAAAACATGTTGAATTAAAATGAATTGGTATTTCTAGACCGATGATGACATCACAATAATGGAAGGAAACCAATTTTGATTTTGAGCCTGGTTAAGGAGACAGTATAGACAAGAGAAAAGCAGAGGCTCTGGAGTCACACAAATGTCACCATTGAGATTCGTCCCCACTCTTCATTCCCTTCCCTGTAAACCCAGGCAAGTGACACCTGCCTCACAGCACTGGTAACAAATAGGGAAGAGCACACGTTCCCACGTTCCCGGGTCAGACAGGACAGCCAGGGATCAGCGGCACATGAGGAGGTGACAGGTGGTCACTAAACTGAGCTCAGGTGCATACACAGCATTTTACGTCACCTTGAGATGGCTCCTCTTGTGACCTCTCGAAGAAGGTGGCAGTGGTGAGGAACGAACTCCAGGAGCTTATTAGCATACATGATCTTCAGGCCGTCTGGATGAGACTCAACGATCTGCTCTACAATCACCTAGCAGAAGGAAGAGCGTTTTATTTTTATTTATTTATTTATTTGTTTGTTTGTTTGTTTGTGTTTTTGTTTGTTTTTAAAGCACCTAAAAGAGAAGTATGAACTATACACTACAGAGAAAAGAATCGTGTAAACCTTAAAAATGCACTTCGTCCTTCCTCCTCCCCACTCAGTATGCTTTCTAAACAGGAGGTAAGTAACAATGGCATGAAAATCTAGGTCCCGGGATTTGGGAATACTGCTCCAACCCTGGGGGACACAGAGGCTGAGGGACAGAGACTGGCCTGAAGCTAAAACATCACACACACTCATCTGCTTCCCTTCTGAGCTTAAAAGCGAAATACTGTATCTGCAGACAACAGCTCTGTATCATCTTCACCCTGGCCTTATCCTCTACCGTCTCCAGAACAGGGAAAGGGCTGAGATGGAAAGTGATGGAAGAAAACACATCTTATTTTGCTTTAGTATTTAATTTTTTTTGGTGAGGCTGAGTTGCAGGAGGTGAATGACAAGCATGCAAACTTAAAATACAAACGTGGCCACAGTTCATTTAATGACACGGAAACGTAAAGTACTTCCCTAATTTAGCATATTAGATTCAGTTCAATGAAAAGGGCATAAATTAAATAACTAAAATATTTTCATTTAGTGACAAAGAATAATGTGATCTTTTTCACCCCCACAGAGAGAGCTATGAACTATAATAGGATACATACAAAGAACTGACAGATCATTTACTTTTAGTAGTCTTAA
This sequence comes from Mustela nivalis, assembly GCF_964662115.1. NCBI lineage: Eukaryota > Metazoa > Chordata > Mammalia > Carnivora > Mustelidae > Mustela > Mustela nivalis. The sequence goes on from NW_028135921.1 coordinate 191,272, forward strand.
TGAAGCTGAGAAGATTACTGAAATTAATCCTTCAATTTCACTTCTATCACTGGGATACTGTCTCGTTTTAAAACTGGAAGCCTTTCATCCTGAAGTCATGGTGGGTAGCTTTATACTTACCAGACAGAAAGAACACTCGAACTGGCAGGTGACTGCAAGAAAGCCCTCAAACGCTGAGACTGGCTTCATGACTTCTGTCCGCTTGAACTAGATGAAACCGACGCTCTCTAAGTTGGAAGCTGCTGATTGCTGGCGGCCTCACATGGTGCAGCCCATACTCCGGCCACTCAGAGGCAGGATACACTGACTCCCTGTATTTTACTGTATCCTTATAGGTCAAGAACACTGGGTAACCAAGTTCTGGACTTAAGGTACTACCCCGCTAACTCGCCCTTCAAAGCCCTTTATCTTTGAATATTCCCTCCCTCCCACCTTCCTAGCCTGGCAAACTCCCCCATGGTCTTCAAGACTTAGGCCACATCAATTCTGCGAAGACGCTTCCCCTCACAGACTTTCCCTGTGCACAGAGCTGTCTTCCAGCTCCTCCAGTGGGCACGGGCGCCTTGGTGGGGTCACGCTTTTCGGCAACTTCATTAACGTATAACTTATGGAAATGGAAATTGACCTGAAAATGTTCTGATCCGTACCTTCTTCCTAGGCAAGTCCCTCACCCCTACTAAATTAAGATAATCCCTGAGTTATGGCATCACTGGAAGAGACCAGAGCGCATGCCTGATTCCTGCCATGCTGATGGGCACCAAGCGGGACCAACCTTTTCTTACAACCAGAAGAGCAGGAACAAAGAGCATCTTCAAGGAAGAGCCCTGAGCTCTCTCGCACCCAGTCAAGAAACAAAGCCAGATTAGATGCTCTGTGTTTGTGGAATGAGGTGCATGGGGGCACAAACCTCATCCATGTATGGTTTCACCAGTACTTGACCGACTAACGCCTCTGCATCCCGTGTCTTGTCAATTGTAGCGTAAGTCTGGAGGCAGTGCCGTATGATGTCCACATTGGAAGTCTGAAGCCCTTCTAGCAGCAGGCCTCCCAGGGACTGCTGCAGCATGGCCGTAATGTGGGCTATACGCTGCAAGAACAGAGAGACCAGGAAAGAAGGTCCAGGTACCACAGTTTCTAAAAGCTCAAATATATGTGTATAATTTATATACATATGTGTTATATATATAAAGCGAGCCTCTAATTCTACCAGAATATATGTAAGATTAAAATCCCAACATTTCCTAGAGAATAACAATAAATCTCTTCTCCCCATGATTGCTTTCTTTCTTTTTTTTTTAAAGGTTTTTATTTATTTATTTGTCGAGAGAGAGCACAAGCACACAAGGAGACACAGGCAGAAAGAGAAGCAGGCTTCCTGCCAAGCAAGGAGCCCAAGGTGGGACTCAATCCCAGGACCCTCGGATCATGACCTAAGCCAGAGGCAGTAGCTCAACTGACTGAGCCACTGAGGTGTCCCCTCCCTATGATTTCTTTGAAAGTAAGTCAGCTTCATCAAAGTGAAGTTTAGACAATTACGGAATGACAAAAAGTTATTTGCCTCTTAAGCTACGGAGTAAATCTGACAAACGTGCATTTAAACCCAGTCAAGGGCTTTGGATAAATGAACTCTGACTACATCATATGATGTGTCAAGTTACATGAAATTCAGAATTAATTTTACTTGCATAGTTTGGAGACTACGCTTGTGTCTTTACACAAAATCTATCTAGTGTGACATAATGGAAGAAGGGTCCCAAGCAGGAGACACTGAAAAAAAAAATATTCAAAGCTAGCTTCAAAATCCTGTAGAGTAGCAATTATCAGGGGCAATGCTAGGTCAAACCAAAATCATCCAGGAAATTCGCAAACAGCAAATTGAAAATCGAAACCAACACTTGCTGGTCTTACTTTGTCCAGAAGAGGCATGCCTTTGCTCTGAACAGCATGAAAGTGTAACTGGTTAAATTCTGTGGCAATTCTCTCCAAAATCTGTCTAGTCCAGAGAGGGCTAGTAGAGACAATTAGAGAAATGTAATTCCCAAAGTTAAAAACCTGCCACCCCCACCGCCCCACATGCCTTACAGCGCTCAGGCACCTGCACCTGAACGCCATCAATTTTCATGACAAACTGTCTGTGCAGCAGGCCCCAGTGCAAGGGGTGAGGAGCGGGGAGGTCGTAGAAGCCACCGACGCAGCCTGGCCCGGGCCACAGGGCCCAGGCAAGGGGATGGAGCTATTTTAGGTCAGTGTGGGTACAACTGCATGATTCCTCCACGTTCCTCGGGCTCTCCCATTTGTGCCCTTCTTCTCCCTTCTTCTCCCATTCTCTAACCCCCTCCTCTCTCTTGCCCTGTCCTACCGTTCATACCCGAAGCCCCCTCTTCTTCTCTGCCTGCCTCATTCTCCCTCCCAAGTACCTCCCCAGTACAACTACTGCTGTCTCCTCAATCAGCTAAAACTGACCGCCTAGCAGCAACCTGGGAAATCGCTCAGAGCAGCGGACTCCAAGTTTAAATTTACCCAACGGCAGAAAGAGCAAGCTCGGTGCTCCGGGAGCTGGTGAGAAATCACTCACAGTGCATCTGCCATCAAGTGGACTGGATACACTTCCCTCTTTCCCCCCACATTAGAAAGCGTCAACCCCATTCAAAAGGAAGTCGAACAGTGAAAGAAAAAAACACACACAACAAAGGCCCCAAAGCCCATGCTGGGCTCTATGAGGCATCCCACATCTGAGGATGGGCAGTCATGTAGTGAGGAAACACACTGTAAGAAAACCCAAAATCTCTGGAGACCTGCCATGGTGTGCCCCGTCCCAGAGCATCAGAACTGGTGTGGAGGGAAGGCAAGCGCTTGGCACGAACAGTGCCTAAGCCTAATCCCAACCTCTACTGACTGATCCCATGCGCATTTCCTATTTATCCTTTTCTCGGCATTTCTGGGCCTGGCAGAGCATGATGGATTTACTGTGTGCTGACGCTGCTCTGGCTTTCCTGACTCTAGAGCTCAGAGCTGCTCTTCTGGAGAAAAAAGTCCTCCAAGGTAATTCTGAGCAAGAAAGCGCACAATGTCTGTTTATCAAGGACAGTGTTGCAAAGGGACAGGATTGTAGACACAGAGCTCACTGAGGTGTTTCTATCCGATGAGCACAGCAGCAACAGCAAAGACAGGAAGAACACTGGAGGGCCAGCTCCCCAGGGGCCGAACGTTGACATGGCTGGAGGGGCTGCAGGCACTGCCAAGGGCCGCAGTGAAGCAGAGCCGCTGGAGACACATGGGCTGCAGAAGGGCCGCGTGCAGACTGTCTGCTAAGTGTGGACGAACGGGGCAGAAGCACGAGTGCAACGGGCTAGAGACACAAGCACAGTGGAGGCTGACCACTTAGTTGAATGCCTTGATGTGAAAGGGGACAGAGACCTAGGACCAGAGAATCGCTTCCTTTGGGATGTGTCCGTTCTTAATCTCCATCATGAGACATGTGGAGCATATGGTCTCTCAAGTTCCTTCCAAATCTAAAACCTTAATTCCTAAAATTTAGAAACCTAACTCCGCCTGCAAGGGGAGGGACTGTTAGCATCACACAACAGAGCACTTAGGGCACCAGGCGACCTTGACGCAGGCAGCCCAGCTGGTATGTGTAGGACCAGCCCCGGCTACACCCACTGCACCACTGTGCGTCTCACAGCGCTGACAGCACCTAACTACTCATTTTCTGAGTCACTCATCTACCCTGGCGGATTGAAAATTCACACCAGGAAGGGAACAAGACAATCACAGTATAACAAAGAGAGCCATCATCTTTTTCCTATTTCATAAGTTTTTCCTTTCCTGTTTGTAAATTTCAACTGGATATGTCCTATACTGTTTCATAATAATATAATGCTGGTGCAAAATACATCAATGGTAATACTCTGGGCATGTCTAGGAAAAAAAATGAGATGGAGAAAAACCAAGATGAATGGTAGGTATGCCTTAAAGTTCAACCGGACTTTGCTAGTCCTCAGGGAAGGTGATTCCAAATATACTTTTACACTGCAAGCATAATGACGTGTTGGAACTGTGGTCTATAACCAAAGGGTTTATAGGAACGTGTTATAGATTTCACTATTTCATGCTCTCCACTCTCCTGGAGCTACATTCTAGCCACAAACCTGGATTTTCTTCTTGTTCAGAAATGAATTCTAACTAAGCCGTCCCCGCCTAATTAGATTGGATGTGAAGTATTAATTTATGTGCTACTTAGTTAAAAAAAAAATGCTTAACTGCTTGCTTCTAGTGCAGAGGTTTCTTTCGAACTTTGTGAATTTAAGATTTTTTCAATCTTTTCAACTGATCAAATAACTTGTATAAGCCTCAAAACACACATCTATAAAAATAAAAATTAAGCAAACAAAAAACGTCACCATCTTTACTCTTAATCATCTTTATTTCCCATGCTAAATGCAGGAAAATATAAGACCAAAAGTTAACTTCAAATATATAGGGCATGCTATATTTTGAATATTTCTATGAAACACAGAATTCTCAAGAATGCAAATCTTAGTTCTAGAATAAGCATACTTCCATATTCTATTGCAAGTTTATAGAGGAAAAAAAAAACCCTAGACTTTGCTTTCTCATATTCTATACTCTTATTACTTTTTTTCCCCATCCTGAATCTTTCTATGGGCATTTCTTTCCTATTTTTTTAAAAAAGATTTGTTTATTTGAGAGAGAGAGAGACTGCATGTGCACGTGCAGGGGAGGGGCAGAGGGAGAGAGAGAATCTCGAGCAGACATCCTGCTGAACACAGAGCTCAATGCGGGGCTCAATCTCATGATCCTGAGATCATGACCTGAGCCAAAATCAAGAGTCGGACGTTTAACCAACTGAGCCACCAGGCGCCCCTCCATTTGTTTTCTTATGGCCCTTTATTCATGTTTTAACTTTGGCTTCCGATTGTACTGGCCCTCTCAGTTTACATGTGCATATACCTATATGCCCAAGCACCAAATCATTAAAGACCTTTTACACTACAAATATTATCAAAGAGGTTGAGGGACATTATGAAAACTCTCATCCTTAAAGAACAAAAAAATACAAAGTCATCCATTCAATAAATAATAATGATAATGAACACCCCTGGGAGCTCGATATTCATTCCGATGGGGGGTGGGGGGGGGCACGAGAAAATAAAGCAAGAAATACACCCTGCTCTCACAAAGCTTACTGTTTTGTCTGGAAGCGCACGACAAGCATTCTTTGGACAAAAGCTGTGAGGATATCCAGAGGCGAATTAAACAGAAGGTCCCTCAAACAGGCTTCTCCCCACTGAGATTTTAACAAATATGCTAATAATACACATAGAAAACATTGTACAGAGCAGCAGGCGAGAGTCAGAAGCCCAGACTCCCAATGCCCGCTGTGCCCCTACATCGTTATGCTCATGAATGATATCGGGGACACTTGGAACTGGAGATAGCACTAAGGGGCACACTCCCGGGGTGAGCCCTCAGATGTACAGAGCCGTTGCCTGTCTCACACACCTGAAACTAAGCCAACACCGCATGCTAACTACTGGGAATTGAAAAAATTAAAGTGAACACCAGAACATAAAGAACACAGGATCAGAAAATAACAGCAAACCTACGGCAGAAACCTGAGTTTGCTTTGGAAAGCCCACTTCTCTCCTAGTCTTTAATATAGGCCTATTTTCTTTACAGGGCCGCTGACAATTTATACAGTCGTTAACTGTCAAGCGCTGCACCGACAACAGTTATCACTGTTTCTTGTTCTGGAAAAAGTGGGTGATCTTGAGATCGTGTGGGTACCTCTGAAATTCTGTCTTCTTATTTCAGGTAGATAACGTGACATAATGCATAAAATGCACATGCGTGAGAGCTTTAAAAAAAAGCTAAATTAAAAAAAAAAGAAAAAAAGCTGAATAGTGCTGACAAGTTCACGGAGACAAGAGGAGAGGGCTTCAACTGGCATGCAGCATAAGAAATCTACTGGAGGGTACCTTTTTCTTCCTTATGTCCTCTTGTTACACATTCGTTCATCTACTGCCCGAATTCCTTCACTGACTGATGACCTGAGACTCTTTAAAAGAATAATAAAGAAAATGTATTACAGACATTGTTTTGTCACATTATCAATTTCCTACATCTCATTCAATTCCACAAAAATTAATACCTGTGCACCAGTACTATGCAGATATTGACAAAAAAAAAAAAAAACATGATATACCAGACACAGTTACTGTTGAGGGGACTCATGACCTGGGGGCATAATGACACGAAGGCAGGGTCGCATGGCTAGAAGAAGAATGACATATACAGTGAAAGTTATGGGGATGAGGGGGCTTAGAATGGAGAACAGATAATATGAAGCAAAGTACAGGAGAGTCTGGAAATGCGACGGGGCTCGAATCGGACTCTGAAAGCCATGTGTACACAGCTGCCGAGGTGGGGAGGGGATGGGGAGCAGATGTAAGTGCACACACACTCAGGGGCAGGGTCAGACAGGCACACAGCCATGTGCACTGCAGGCTTCCTTCTGGAGAGAAGCAGAAATAGGAATGGAGGGCCAACTTCACTGAGATGAAGTCTTTAGATTCTGCATATTTTGGAGAACGAAAGAATGTCAAAGCACTGATGCATGATGATGAAATGTGGGTATGGAAATACCAGGAATCAAGAATGAAGAACAGAAGACCAGAAAAAGGCAGAGCACAGAGGTAGAGAAACATGTCCAGAAGCTAATGAATAAAGAGATAATTAGGAATTAGGGCCAAAACAAAGGTTAACAGAAACAACTAGAATGAAGTAGGCAGATCACAAAAATTCCACAGGAAGGTGAATTAATTCACTCCATCAACATTATGAAACACCTCCTGGACGTCAGTATTGTGGCAGCCTACAGGGATGCAATGAAGACAGATATAGTCGTATCCCTCAGTGATCTGAGAATCTCACAGAACAGCTTCAGAGTTGGGACCAGAAAGGCAGGTCAGGCCTGTGGCTGAGCAGGACCAAAGTGGCCATAAAAACAGGCCATGGAAAAGGGAGGGTATATGGTGATGGCAGGGGGTGAGGTGGGACGGGAGCCTGTGTGAGTAGAGCAAATCTGCCTCCAGGGAGGGGGTTCGAGAGAAGAGTGGGAGGCCAAAGGAAGGCTAGGCTTGGGAAACAACACCACTATGAGGCCCCGGGAGGAAGAGGCACACCAAGGAGGCAGTGGGAGAGCCCCACAGCGGCTGGTGTGGAATCCAACAGCGGACCATGAAAATCCCTTCCATTCCAAGGAAAAGTATCTTTAACAAGATTTTGTAAAATTCAAATGAGACATAAACCATGGAAAGTATTGGCTACCTCAAGGCACAACTCAAGATTTTTTTTTTTAAAGATTTTATTTATTTATTTGACAGAGAGAAATCACAAGTAGATGGAGAGGCAGGGAGAGAGAGAGAGAGAGGGAAGCAGGCTCTCTGCTGAGCAGTGAGCCCGATGCGGGACTAGATCCCAGGACTCTGAGATCATGACCTGAGCCGAAGGCAGTGGCTTAAACCACTGAGCCACCCAGGCGCCCACAACTCAAGATTTTTACCTGTTTCACGAACTCTTTCCTGCCTGCCCCTCCCCTAGACTTCTCAGCACTGATATTTCCATTACTTCGCATTTTTCTTGGTTCTAACCATGTACTGTGTCTTCCCTTAAATTAAGTTCTCCTTATATTCTCTCTAGGATGCAGGCACTGTCTTAGGGGAGGGACGCAAGAGGCCACTCAAGCTAGAGGAGACACAAAAGGAAGGATGGTGTCGTTTATGACAAGTTTACGACAGGGCATCAGAATGGACAGAGGCCGTAAGTCAGGGCACCAAACACAGACGGGGGGGGGGCGGGAGGGGAAAGAGGGCAGCACAGTTTTCTGTTAGAAGTGATGCCACAACTGCCCCTCCACTGTTCACCAGGTGGAATTCCTATTCCCAATGGCTTAGAGGTGGGGAGTCCCATTCCCACAACAGAGATTTTTCTGAGAGAACATTCAAATGTAGCATTTATTAAGTATTACATTTTATTTATATTATCCTTCAGTTCCATTAGGGATTACACAATTTTTGTAGATCAGCCCAGGAACCTAACCACACGTAGATTACATGGGGTGGGGGGGGGGATCTTTACAAGATTACAAACTGTTAAAATACAAGTCATTCGTTAGAAATGAATGGTTAGAAACCACTTACATATGACCAAAGTGGCATTAATAAGTTGAATTTGGAAATATGCTTCCTCTCCCCTGACATTTTAAGGTTGTCTACTCTGAGAATATGTCTTCTTCAAATCGAACATGTTTTTTTTAGGTTTTTAGCATATGCAAAAACAAAATCATTTACAACTCTTCTGAAGGTGAATATTATAATCATGAACAGTTAAAATACAACCACCAGTACCACCAAACTAACAGATGAAAAGAATTCTTAGAGAAAAGCCGACGAGGACAAGAGGCGTCAGAGCAGACTGTTTTCATTAATTGGGGACTTACCAGAATTTCTCGTAACTGTCGCAAAGGCACAGAAAGTTGATTGAGGGCTTTGTCCATGCCAACCTAAAGGGGCACTTCCCCTCTACCACTGTTGCCAGACTAACCTTACCTATCCTGCAGGGTCAGGTCGGCCTGGCCCTTTATCTGTTGCTCTCCTCTGAGTGGTTAGTTTTTCATAGAAACCGTGCTTTGCTTTTGTCAGGATTTACCCTGAATTATCAAAACCCTTTTCTTCTGCCAGTGAAGCCCAAGAAACAGTCCTAATGAGAGAACCAGAAACTCAAACAGATCATATTTATCCTGAATGTTCTGTCCAAAATGAAAAATTCATTTCTGAGGTGCCTCAAGATCTCTGAGAAGGGAAGTTTCACCAACTCTGTCATGTAGGGGCATCAATTCCGATTCTGTGTCAATTGTCCTACTTTCCCAGCTAGTAATTCTCTACCTCTCAAAACACACTCTCAACCGTTTCCCCTTTCAAAGGCAGTTGCTCTTAGACTCTGAACAAGGCACTTGGGGCCTGCTGGTCGTTGGCTACTGCCCTCTGTACCTTGGGTCTAACAGCTGCGGGGCATCAAGATGAGCACATCTCTTGTTCTAGGACTTAATATAGTTTGGGGCACATGGTAAGCAATAATCACTTCTTTAGTTGATCCAACTGTTGGATCTTTCTTAATTATTCTACTACCACAATTTACTTGTTCTAAGATTTGTCCCCCACCCCCATTTTAATATCTCTTAAGGTGGCACTCACCTTGCACTTGAAGACATATCCTATTTTAACTGACAGCATTTCTCTTTCTTAGTCGAACATAAACTATAGTGCATCTTACACTTGATAAAAGCTAGGATGCAATTAAATACTCTATTATGGTTACGATTCTGATATTAGAAATCCTCCGGTAGCTCCCTGTGCCCCCACAGTGTAGTACCTCACCTCCTTGCCATAGTATACAAACCCTCTCACCCCCAGTGTTAACCCCGGGGCTCAGCCTCCATCCCCAGGTGATGCTGCCAGATCAGCTGTCAGTTGTCATGAACTTGCTGTAGTTTCCCGAATGCACTGTGCTGCCTCCTGGCCCTTTGAAACTTGACACACTCATCCTCATTCTTCGTTTTGCCCTTGTCTATCACCTCCCTTGAAAATCTGTTCCTAAGTGGCTTTTCCCAGCTCCCACCTACCCTTGGCAGTCTTTTATCTCCCTGTGGTAAAGCCTGTCACACTGCATCATGGACATGCCCGTTGTCCCCCTGAGAAGAGAAAAAGGACACTGAGGGCCCCCAGCATTGCAGCTCTAGTGCAGAGCCCCATGCCTGGCTTGCAGGAGATGACAGATCATGAAGACAAATGGAGATCATCCTCTGGCTAAAACCAGCTCTTCTTTGCCTACCGCAGGATCTGGATCAATAAAGAGCAGCCAGTTATGATTGCTGGTTTTCTAGGGATTTTTACCCCATATATTTCCCAGGTCTTTACTCTTTTTATAGCACTTTAATTCAGGCTTCAACCACTTCCTAGTCAGATCAGGTGAAATCATTTTCCTTCCCATACCTTCGATGTATTTCACATCTAGTAATTCTTTTTTTAAAGATCTTATTTACCCATTTGACAGACAGATCACAAGTAGGTAGAGACGGAGGCAGAGAGAGAGGGGGATAGCAGGCTCCCCGCTGAGCAGAGAGCCCTATGTGGGGCTCCATCCCAGGACCCTGAAATCATGACCTGAGCCGAAGGCAGAGGCCTAAACCACTGAGCCACCCAGGAGCCCCCATATCTGGTAATTTTTAACCAACGTGGATTTGCTGCATCAAATAGTTCCTTCTTCTTCAAATATAAATATATAAATAAAGTGATCAAGTCACTCGCATGTCTTAGGAGAATGTCATACCTTTAGTAGCGAACTTGAAATCTTGGCCATTGGTTTTGATTTTTGTTTTGGTTAGATTTCGTTCGGTTTTTGTCATTTTAAAAATCGCTCCAGCCCTTGGCTCTGTATTACCTGAATGCTTTCAGCTGTTTCTGAAACAAAATTGTCCCGGCAGCGAAAACTCTCATTGTTTACAGTGGCGCCCCTTCTGAACACTCTGTTAATAAAAAGTTTTTTTTGTTTTTGTTTTTGTTTTTCGGCTATGGTAAATGTGGAACAACAATGAGGTATTTCAAAGAGGTGAACCACAGATAAATTTCTCTAAGTGTGGGTGAAGGTTACTCAAAAAGGAACTTGACAAGGCTTTTAAAGATATCGACAATCATTATAACATAACGTGACTGATTGTTACCGTGCTCTTAACTGGGCAAACACTTGTTGGCTTCCAAGAAAGACTAACATAGTTGAGATGGTTCTAGGGGCCTTCTAGCACAGGGTCTCATGAGGCAGGGATTCTAGCCACTGGCTGTGCAAGGTGTGAGGCCTGTTAGTGATTCTATTTTTTCCTCTGCAGAATAGGTCTTTCTACATTCCAGGTCCTTTCTACCCCAATAAATAATGCGGCGATTCTCTCAGTGAGTTGTGCTATTGGTTTAAACAGCCAACTGTCTCTTTAAAAGGACTTTTGATTAAATTCCTTTAAAAAAAAGTCCTTTCAAAGAAATCTTTTTTCTTTATTTTTTATTTTTATCCCATATGTTTACTCTGATCGTGGAACTTTGTCATTTTGACATTATCTACTGATTAAAATATTCTTCATCCTCAGCACCTACTGCTCTCCTCTCCTGGTGGTCTGTCTGGAAAGGGTCTTCTCTAGCTCTTCTAGCAGGAGATGGGCACTTCCCCTCTACCCCTGTTACCAGACTAACCTTACCTATCCTGCAGGGTCAGGTCGGCCTGGCCCTTTATCTGTTGTTCTCCTCTGAGTGGTTAGATTTTCATAGATCCCGTGCTTTGCTTTTGTCAGGATTTACCTGGATTATCAAAATCCTTTTCTTGTGCCAGTGAAGCCTAAGAAACAGTCCTAATGAGAGAACCAGGAACTCAAACAGATCATATTTATCCTGAAGGATCTGTCCAAAATGAAAAATTCGTTTCTGAGGAGCCTCAAGATCTCTGAGAAGGGAAGTTTCACCAACTCTGTCATGTAGGGCATGAATTCTGATTCTGTGTCAATTGTCCTACTTTCCCAGCTAGTAATTCTCTACCTCAGAAAGCCCACTCTCAATCGTTTCCTCTTTCAAAGGCAGTTGCTCTTAGAGTCTGCACATGGCACTTGGGGCCTGCTGGTCATTGGCTACTGCCCTCTGTACCTTGGGTCTAACAGCTGCGGGACATCAAGATGAGCACGTCTCTTGTTCTAGTACTTAATATACTTTGGGGCACATGGTAAGCAATAATCACTTCTTTAGTTTATCCAAGTTTTGGATCTTTCTTAATTATTTTACTACCACAATTTACTTGTTCTAAGATTTGTCCCCCCCCCATTTTAATATCTGTTAAGGTGGCACTCACCTTGCACTTGATGACATATCCTAGTTTAACTGACAGCATTTCACTTTCTTAGTCGAACATAAACTACAGTGCATCTTACCCTTGATGAAAGCTAGGATGCAATTAAATACTCTATTATGTTTACGATACTGATATTTGAAATCATCCGTTAGCTCCCTGTGCCCCCACAGTGTAGTACCTCACCTCCTTGCCATAGTAAACAAACCCTCTCACCCCCAGTGTTAACCCCGGGGCTCAGCCTCCATCCCCAGGTGATGCTGCCAGATCAGCTGTCAGTTGTCATGAACTTGCTGTAGTTTCCCGAATGCACTGTGCTGCCTCCTGCCCTTTGAAACTTGAAACACTCATCCTCATTCTTCGCTTTGCTTTGTCTATCACCTCCCCTGAAAATCTGTTCCTAAGTGGCTTTTCCCAGCTCCCACCTACCGTTTGCAGTCTATTATCTCCCTGTGGTAAAGCCTGACAACCTGCATCATGGACATGCCCGTTGTCCCCCTGAGAAGAGAAAAGGGACAATGAGGGCCCCCATCATTTGCAGCTCTAGTGCCGAGCCCCATGCCTGGCTTGTAGGAAATGCCAGATCATGAAGACAAACGGAGATCATCCTCTGGCTAAAACCAGCTCTTCTTTGCCTACCGCAGGATCTGGATCAATAAAGAGCAGCCAGTTATTATTGCTGGTTTTCTAGGGATTTTTACCCCATATATTTCCCAGGTCTTTACTCTTTTTATAGCACTTTAATTCAGGCTTCAACCACTTCCTAGTCAGATCAGGTGAAATCATTTTCCTTCCCATACCCTCGATGTATTTCACATCTAGTAATTCTTTATTTAAAGATCTTATTTACCCATTTGACAGACAGATCTCAAGTAGGTAGAGAGGGAGGCAGAGAGAGAGGGGGGAAGCAGGCTCCCCGCTGAGCAGAGAGCACGATGTGGGGCTCCATCCCAGGACCCTGAAATCATGACCTGAGCCGAAGGCAGAGGCCTAAACCACTGAGCCACCCAGGAGCCCCCATATCTGGTAATTTTTAACCAACGTGGATTTGCTGCATCAAATAGTTCCTTCTTCTTCAAATATAAATATATAAATAAAGTGATCAAGTCACTCGCATGTCTTAGGAGAATGTCATACCTTTAGTAGCAAACTTGAAATCTTGGCCATTGGTTTTGATTTTTGTTTTGGTTAGATTTGGTTCAGTTTTTGTCATTTTAAAAATCGCTCCAGCCCTTGGCTCTGTCTGACCTGATTGCTTTCAGCTGTTTCTGAAACAGAATTGTCCCGGCAGCGAAAACTCTCATTGTTTACAGTGGCGCCCCTTCTGAACACTCTGTTAATAAAAAGTTTTTTTTGATTTTGTTTTTGTTTTTCGGCTATGGTAAATGTGGAACAACAATGAGGTATTTCAAAGAGGTGAACCACAGATAAATTTCTCTAAGTGTGGGTGAAGGTTACTCAAAAAGGAACTTGACAAGGCTTTTAAAGATATCGACAATCATTATAACATAACGTGACTGATTGTTACCGTGCTCTTAACTGGGCAAACACTTGTTGGCTTCCAAGAAAGACTAACATAGTTGAGATGGTTCTAGCGGCCTTCTAGCACAGGGTCTCATGAGGCAGGGATTCTAGCCACTGGCTGTGCAAGGCATGAGGCCTGTTAGTGATTCTATTTTTTCCTCTGCAGAATAGGTCTTTCTACATTCCAGGTCTTTTCTACCCCAATCAATAATGCGGCGATTCTCTCAGTGAGTTGTGCTATTGGTTTAAACAGCCAACTGTCTCTTTAAAAGGACTTTTGATTAAATTCCTTTAAAAAAAAGTCCTTTCAAAGAAATCTTTTTTCTTTATTTTTTATCCCATATGTTTACTCTGATCGTGGAACTTTGTCATTTTGACATTATCTACTGATGAAAATATTCTTCATCATCAGCACCTACTGCTCTCCTCTCCTGGTGGTCTCTCTGGAAAGGGTCTTCTCTAGCTCTTCTAGCAGGAGATGGGCACTTCCCCTCTACCCCTGTTGCCAGACTAACCTTACCTATCCTGCAGGGTCAGGTCGGCCTGGCCCTTTATCTGTTGTTCTCCTCTGAGTGGTTAGATTTTCATAGATCCCGTGCTTTGCTTTTGTCAGGATTTACCTGGATTATCAAAATCCTTTTCTTGTGCCAGTGAAGCCTAAGAAACAGTCCTAATGAGAGAACCAGGAACTCAAGCAGATCATATTTATCCTGAAGGATCTGTCCAAAATGAAAAATTCGTTTCTGAGGAGCCTCAAGATCTCTGAGAAGGGAAGTTTCACCAACTCTGTCATGTAGGGCATGAATTCTGATTCTGTGTCAATTGTCCTACTTTCCCAGCTAGTAATTCTCTACCTCAGAAAGCCCACTCTCAATCATTTCCTCTTTCAAAGGCAGTTGCTCTTAGAGTCTGCACATGGCACTTGGGGCCTGTTGGTCATTGGCTACTGCCCTCTGTACCTTGGGTCTAACAGCTGCGGGACATCAAGATGAGCACGTCTCTTGTTCTAGTACTTAATATACTTTGGGGCACATGGTAAGCAGTAATCACTTCTTTAGTTGATCCAAGTGTTGGATCTTTCTTAACTATTTTACTACCACAATTTACTTGTTCTAAGATTTGTCCCCTCCCCCCCATTTTAATATCTGTTAAGGTGGCACTCACCTTGCACTTGATGACATATCCTAGTTTAACTGACAGCATTTCACTTTCTTAGTCGAACATAAACTACAGTGCATCTTACCCTTGATGAAAGCTAGGATGCAATTAAATACTCTATTATGGTTACGATTCTGATATTTGAAATCCTCCGTTAGCTCCCTGTGCCCCCACAGTGTAGTACCTCACCTCCTTGCCATAGTAAACAAACCCTCTCACCCCCAGTGTTAACCCCGGGGCTCAGCCTCCATCCCCAGGTGATGCTGCCAGATCAGCTGTCGGTTGTCATGAACTTGCTGTAGTTTCCCGAATGCACTGTGCTGCCTCCTGGCCCTTTGAAACTTGAAACACTCATCCTCATTCTTCGCTATTCTTTGTCTATCACCTCCCCTGAAAATCTGTTCCTAAGTGGCTTTTCCCAGCTCCCACCTACCCTTGGCAGTCTATTATCTCCCTGTGGTAAAGCCTGTCACACTGCACCATGGACATGCCCGTTGTCCCCCTGAGAAGAGAAAAGGGACAATGAGGGCCCCCATCATTTGCAGCTCTAGTCCGAGCCCCATGCCTGGCTTGTAGGAAATGCCAGATCATGAAGACAAACGGAGATCATCCTCTGGCTAAAACCAGCTCTTCTTTGCCTACCGCAGGATATGGATCAATAAAGAGCAGCCAGTTATTATTGCTGGTTTTCTAGGGATTTTTACCCCATATATTTCCCAGGTCTTTACTCTTTTTATAGCACTTTAATTCAGGCTTCAACCACTTCCTAGTCAGATCAGGTGAAATCAATTTCCTTCCCATACCCTCGATGTATTTCACATCTAGTAATTCTTTTTTTAAAGATCTTATTTACCCATTTGACAGACAGATCTCAAGTAGGTAGAGAGGGAGGCAGAGAGAGAGGGGGGAAGCAGGCTCCCCGCTGAGCAGAGAGCACGATGTGGGGCTCGATCCCAAGACCCTGAAATCATGACCTGAGCTGAAGGCAGAGGACTAAACCACTGAGCCACCCAGGAGCCCCCATATCTGGTAATTTTTAACCAACGTGGATTTGCTGCATCAAATATTTCCTTCTTCTTCAAATATAAATATATAAATAAAGTGATCAAGTCACTCGCATGTCTTAGGAGAATGTCATACCTTTAGTAGCGAACTTGAAATCTTGGCCATTGGTTTTGATTTTTGTTTTGGTTAGATTTGGTTCGGTTTTTGTCATTTTAAAAATCGTTCCAGCCCTTGGCTCTGTCTGACCTGAATGCTTTCAGCTGTTTCTGAAACAAAATTGTCCCGGCAGCGAAAACTCTCATTGTTTACAGTGGCGCCCCTTCTGAACACTCTGTTAATAAAAAGGTTTTTTTGTTTTTGTTTTTGTTTTTCGGCTATGGTAAATGTGGAACAACAATGAGGTATTTCAAAGAGGTGAACCACAGATAAATTTCTCTAAAGGTGGGTGAAGGTTACTCAAAAAGGAACTTGACAAGGCTTTTAAAGATATCGACAATCATTATAACATAACGTGACTGATTGTTACCGTGCTCTTCACTGGGCAAACACTTGTTGGCTTCCAAGAAAGACTAACATAGTTGAGATGGTTCTAGCAGCCTTCTAGCACAGGGTCTCATGAGGCAGGGATTCTAGCCACTGGCTGTGCAAGGCATGAGGCCTGTTAGTGATTCTATTTTTTCCTCTGCAGAATAGGTCTTTCTACATTCCAGGTCCTTTCTACCCCAATAAATAATGCGGCGATTCTCTCAGTGAGTTGTGCTATTGGTTTAAACTGCCAACTGTCTCTTTAAAAGGACTTTTGTTTAAATTCCTTTAATAAATAGTCCTTTAAAAAATATTTTTTATTTTTTATTTTTAAATCCCATATGTTTACTCTGATCGTGGAACTTTGTCATTTTGACCTTCTCTGCTGATTAAAATATTCTTCATCATCAGCACCTACTGCTCTCCTCTCCTGGTGGTCTCTCTGGAAAGGGTCTTCTCTAGCTCTTCTAGCAGGAGATGGGCACTTCCCCTCTACCCCTGTTGCCAGACTAACCTTACCTATCCTGCAGGGGCAGGTCGGCCTGGCCCTATATCTGTTGTTCTCCTCTGAGTGGTTAGATTTTCATAGATCCCGTGCTTTGCTTTTGTCAGGATTTACCTGGATTATCAAAATCCTTTCTTGTACCAGTGAAGCCTAAGAAACAGTCCTAATGAGAGAACCAGGAACTCAAACAGATCATATTTATCCTGAAGGATCTGTCCAAAATGAAAAATTCGTTTCTGAGGAGCCTCAAGATCTCTGAGAAGGGAAGTTTCACCAACTCTGTCATGTAGGGGCATCAATTCCGATTCTGTGTCAATTGACCTACTTTCCCAGCTAGTAATTCTCTACCTCAGAAAGCCCACTCTCAACCGTTTCCTCTTTCAAAGGCAGTTGCTCTTAGAGTCTGCACATGGCACTTGGGGCCTGCTGGTCATTGGCTACTGCCCTCTGTACCTTGGGTCTAACAGCTGCGGGGCATCAAGATGAGCACGTCTCTTGTTCTCCGACTTAAAATAGTTTGGGGCACATGGTAAGCAATAATCACTTCTTTAGTTGATCCAAGTGTTGGATCTTTCTTAATTATTTTACTACCACAATTTACTTGTTCTAAGATTAATCCTCCCCCATTTTTATATCTCTTAAGGTGGCACTCACCTTGCACTTGATGACATATTCTAGTTCAACTGACAGCATTTCTCTTTCTTAGTCGAACATAAACTATAGTGCATCTTACACTTGATGAAAGCTAGGATGCAATTAATACTCTATTATGGTTACGATTCTGATATTTGAAATCCTCCGGGGGCTCCCTGTGCCCCCACAGTGTAGTACCTCACCTGCTCGCCATAGTATACAAACCCTCTCACCCCCAGTGTTAACCCCGGGACTCAGGCTCCATCCCCAGGTGATGCTGCCAGATCAGCTGTCGGTTGTCATGAACTTGCTGTAGTTTCCCGAATGCACTGTGCTGCCTCCTGGCACTTTGAAACTTTACACACTCATCCTCATTCTTCGCTTTGCCCTTGTCTATCACCTCCCCTGAAAATCTGTTCCTAAGTGGCTTTTCCCAGCTTTTACCTACCCTTTATCTCCCTGTGGTAAAGCCTGTCACACTGCACCATGGACATGCCCGTTGTCCCCCTGAGAAGAGAAAAGGGACAATGAGGGCCCCCAGCATTTGCAGCTCTAGTGCACAGCTTCATGCCTGGCTTGCAGGACATGCCAGATCATGAAGACAAACGGAGATCATTTTCTGGCTAAAACCAGCTCTTCTTTGCCTACCGCAGGATCTGGATCAATAAAGAGCAGCCAGTTATTATTGCTGTTTTTCTAGGGATTTTTACCCCATATATTTCCCAGGACTCTACTCTTTTTGTCCACTTTAATTCAGGCTTCAACCACTTCCTAGTCAGATCAGGTGAAATCATTTTCCTTCCCATACCCTCGATGTATTTCACATCTAGTAATTCTTTTTTTAAAGATCTTATTTACCCATTTGACAGACAGATCACAGGTAGGTAGAGAGGGAGGCAGAGAGAGGGGGGAAGCAGGCTCCCCGCTATGCAGAGAGCCCTATGTGGGGCTCCATCCCAGGACCCTGAAATCATGACCTGAGCCGAAGGCAGAGGCCTAAACCACTGAGCAACCCAGGAGCCCCCATGTCTGGTAATTTTTAACCAACGTGGATTTGCTGCATCAAATAGTTCCTTCTTCTTCAAATATAAATATATAAATAAAGTGATCAGGTCACTCGCATGTCTTAGGAGAATGTCATACCTTTAGTAGCAAACTTGAAATCTTGGCCATTGGTTTTGATTTTTGTTTTGGTTAGATTTGGTTCGGTTTTTGTCATTTTAAAAATCGCTCCAGCCCTTGGCTCTGTCTGACCTGATTGCTTTCAGCTGTTTCTGCAACAAAATTGTCCCGGCAGCGAAAACTCTCATTGTTTACAGTGGCGCCCCCTTCTGAACACTTTGTTAATAAGAAGCTTTTTTTAATTTTTGTTTTTGTTTTACGGCTATGGTAAATGTGGAACAACAATGAGGTATTTCATAGAGGTGAACCAAAGATAAATTTCTCTAAGGGTGTGTGAAGGTTACTCAAAAAGGAACTTGACAAGGCTTTTAAAGACATCGACAATCATTATAACATAACGTGACTGATTGTTACCGTGCTCTAAACTGGGCAAACACTTGTTGGCTTCCAAGAAAGACTAACATAGTTGTGATGGTTCTAGCGGCCTTCTAGCAAGGGTCTCATGAGGCAGGGATTCTAGCCACTGGCTGTGCAAGGCATGAGGCCTGTTAGTGATTCTAATTTTTTCTCTGCAGAATGGGTCTTTGTACATTCCAGGTCCTTTCTACCCCAACAAATAATGCGGCGATTCTCTCAGTGAGTTGTATATTTGGTTTAAACAGCCAACTGTCTCTTAAAAAGGTCTTTTGTTTAAATTCCTTTTAAAAAAAAAAGTCCTTTAAAAAATTTTTTTATTTTTTATTTTTAAATCCCATATGTTTACTCTGATCATGGAACTTTGTCATTTTGACCATCTCTGCTGATTAAAATATTCTTCATCATTAGCACCTACTGCTCTCCTCTTCTGGTGGTCTCTCCGGAAGGGTCTTCTCTAGCTCATCTAGCAGGAGATGGGCACTTCCCCTCTACCCCTGTTGCCAGACTAACCTTACCTATCCTGCAGGGTCAGGTCGGCCTGGCCCTTTATCTGTTGCTCTCCCCTGAGTGCTTAGTTTTTCATAGATCCCGTGCTTTGCTTTTGTCACGATTTACACTGGATTATAAAACCCTTTTCTTGTGCCAGTGAAGCCTAAGAAACAGTCCGGATGAGAGAACCAGGAACTCAAACAGATCATATTTATCCTGAATGTTCTGTCCAAAATGAAAAATTCGTTTCTGAGGAGCCTCAAGATCTCTGAGAAGGGAAGTTTCACCAACTCTTTAATGTAGGGGCATCAATTCCGATTCTGTGTCAATTGACCTACTTTCCCAGCTAGTAATTCTCTACCTCAGAAAGCCACTCTCAACCGTTTCCTCTTTCAAAGGCAGTTGCTCTTAGAGTCTGCACATGGCACTTGGGGCCTGCTGGTCGTTGGCTACTGCCCTCTGTATTTTGGGTCTAACAGCTGCAGGGCATCAAGATGAGCACGTCTCTTGTTCTCCGACTTAAAATAGTTTGGGGCACATGGTAAGCAATAATCACTTCTTTAGTTGATCCAAGTGTTGGATCTTTCTTAATTATTTTACTACCACAATTTACTTGTTCTTAGCTTTATCCCCACCCCCATTTTAATATCTCTTAAGGTGGCACTCACCTTGCAGTTGATGACATATCCTAGTTCAATTGACAGCATTTCTCTTTCTTAGTCGAACATAAACTATAGTGCATCTTACACTTGATGAAAGCTAGGATGCAATTAAATACTCTATTATGGTTACGATTCTGATATTTGAAATCGTCCTGTGGCTCCCTGTGCCCCCACAGTGTAGTACCTCACCTTCTCGCCATAGTATACAAACCCTCTCACCCCCAGTGTTAACCCCGGGGCTCAGCCTCCATCCCCAGGTGATGCTGCCAGATCAGCTGTTGGTTGTCATGAACTTGCTGTAGTTTGCCGAATGCACTGTGCTGCCTTTTGGCACTTTGAAACTTGACACACTCATCCTCATTCTTCGCTTTGCCCTTGTCTATCACCTCCCCTGAAAATCTGTTCCTAAGTGGCTTTTCCCAGCTCCCACCTACCCTTGGCAGTCTATTATCTCCCTGTGGTAAAGCCTGTCACACTGCACCATGGACATGCCCGTTGTCCCCCTGAGAAGAGAAGAGGGACAATGAGGGCCCTCAACATTTGCAGCTCTAGTGGAGAGCCCCATGCCTGGCTGGCAGGAAATGCCAGATCATGAAGACAAACGGAGATCATCCTCTGGCTTAAACCAGCTCTTCTTTGCCTACCGCAGGATCTGGATCAATAAAGTCAGCCAGTTATTATTGCTGTTTTTATAGGGATTTTTACCCCATATATTTCCCAGGTCTTTACTCTTTTTATAGCACTTTAATTCAGGCTTCAACCACTTCCTAGTCAGATCAGGTGAAATCATTTTCCTTCCCATACCCTCGATGTATTTCACATCTAGTAATTCTTTTTTCAAAGATCTTATTTACCCATTTGACAGACAGACCACAAGTAGGTAGAGAGGGAGGCAGAGAGAGAGAGGGGGGAAGCAGGCTCCCCGCTGAGCAGAGAGCCCGATGTGGGGCTCCATCCCAGGACTCTGAAATCATGACCTGAGCCGAAGGCAGATACCTAAACCACTGAGCCACCCAGGAGCCCCCATATCTGGTAATTTTTAACCAACGTGGATTTGCTGCATGAAATAGTTCCTTCTTCTTTAAATATAAATATATAAATAAAGTGATCAAGCAACTCGCATGTCTTAGGAGAATGTCATACCTTTAGTAGCAACCTTGAAATCTTGGCCATTGGTTTTGATTTTTGTTTTGGTTAGATTTGGTTCTGTTTTTGTCATTTTGAAAATCCCTACAGCCCTTGGCTCTGTCTGACCTGATTGCTTTCAGCTGTTTCTGTGAATCTTACCCTGACTGTA
Organism: Mustela nivalis; assembly: GCF_964662115.1. Classification (NCBI taxonomy): domain Eukaryota; kingdom Metazoa; phylum Chordata; class Mammalia; order Carnivora; family Mustelidae; genus Mustela; species Mustela nivalis. The sequence continues at coordinate 212,573 of NW_028135921.1, forward strand.
TAGTGACCCGACCCTGACCTGAACACTGAACCTGACCCTGACTGTGAGCCTGACCCTAACTCTAACCCTAAACGTAACCCTGACCCTGACACTAACACGGGCCCTGACCCAAAACCTAACGCTGAACCTAACCCTAAAAGTAACCCCTAACATTATCACTGACCCTGACCCTAACCCGGTCTAACCCTAGCCCTCAACATACCTCTAACCCTAACCCTAACCCTAACCCCACTTTAACAATAATCCTGACCCTCTCCCTGAACCTGATCATAACCCTAACTCTGAACTTTGCCTATGTCAGACCTTAACCTTAAACCTGACCATGGCTTTGACCTTAACACTGACCCTAACCCTGACTGTAAACCTAACTCTCACCCAATCAATGATCCTGACAGAATCATAACACTAAAGCTATCCCTGATCCTGAACCTAGGTCTCCTCCAGATCTGTGTGTGTGTGTGTGTGTGTGTGTGTGTGTGTGTGTGTGCCTCTGGGTGTCCGTGTGTCTGTGTGTAAAGAGGACCTGGCCATGCCATCGTGGGTGGAGATGCCAAAAGCAGGATCAGGCTGATGAGGGTTTAGATGTCTGGTGGGCAAGTTATGTTCACACCCCGGTTTAAGGCTGGTTAAGGAGGATCGGGGGAGGGTCTACACCCTTCTCCCCAGGGTTTATCCTGAGACCCTGAACGGATGGGTCCATGACCCAGGAGCGGGGCTAACCCTAACAGTAACCACTAATCCTGACCCTGACACTGACTATGAGCCTTCCCCAAACCCTAACCCAAACCTTGACCCTGACCCTGACCCTATCTGTGATCCTGACCGGAACCCTAAACCTAAACCTAAGCCTGACACTGGCCCTGATGTGGTCCCTGAACCTAAACCTAACATTGATATTACTCTAACCAAGACTCATAACTAACCATGACCCTGACCATGACCCTAATCCTAACCCTGACGCTGACATAACCCTGACCCTAACCCTACCCATGACCGTGACTGTGAGCCTGACCCTAACCCTAAACCTAAATGTATCTCTAACCATGACCCTAATACGTACCCTGAACCTAAACCTAACGCTGACCCTGACCCTAACACTAACCCCTACCCTAAACCAAATCCTAACCCTGACCTTACGTTGTCTAATGCTAACCCTAACCATAACCCTACTTCTAACTCTAACTCTAACCCCAATCCCAAAAGCTACCGACAAACCTAACTGTGACACTGAACCAAACATTGACCCTATACCAAAGCCTGACCCTAAACCTGAACCTGGCCCTGACCTTCACCTGACCCTGACCCTGACCCTTATCCTAACCATGACACTAACACTGACCACTACACAATCCTGTCCCTGACCCGAATGTGGACTTTAAACCAATACCTATACCTGACCCTAAACCTGACACTGGCGCTAAACTTCACCATGACCCTCACCCAGACCATGACCATAAATCTAACCCTGACGCAAACAGTGACGCCAACCCTGACCTGAACACTAAACCTGACCCTGACTGTGAGTCTGACCCTAACACTAACCCTAAATGTAACCCTGACCCTGACACTAACACGGGCCCTCCCCCGAATCCTATCGCTGGTCCCAACCCTAACACTAACCACTAACCCTACCACAGACCCTGATCCTAACAAGCTCTAACCCTAAACGTCAACCAAACGCTAACCCTAACACTAACCCTAAATTTAACAATAACCCTGACCCTATACCTGACTATGATCATAACCCTAACCCTGAACTTTGCCTATACCAGACCCTGACCCTATACGTGACCCTGGCCCTGAGCCTAAACCTAACCATGACCCTAACACTGACCACTACATAACCCTGTCGCTGACCTGAATGTGGACTTTAAACCAATACCTGATCCAGACCGTAAACCTGACACTGGCCCAAGACTTCACCCTGACCCTGAACCAGACCATGACCATAAATCTAACCCTGACCCTGGCAGTGACCCTGACCCTGACCTGAACGCTAAACCTGACCCTGACTGTCAGCCTGACCCTAACTCTAACCCTAAATGCAACCCTGACCCTGACACTAACACGGGCCCTCCCCAGAATCCTATCGCTGAACCCAACCCTAACACTATCCCTAACCCTACCACGGACCCTGATCCTAACAAGTTCTAACCCGAACCGTCAACCAAACGCTAACCCTAGCACTAACCCTAAACTTTAACTTTAACTTTGACCCTATACTTGACTATGATCATAACCCTATCTCTGAACTTTGCCTATACCAGACCCTGACCCTATACCTGATCCTGGCCCTGAGCCGAAACTTAACCATGACCCTAACACTGACAACGATATAACCCTGTCGCTGACCCGAATGTGGACATTAAAACAATACCTGATCCTGACCGTAAACCTGACACTGCCCTAGACTTGCCCCTGACCCTGACCCAGGCAAACACCAGAAACGTAACCCTGACCCTAACAGTGACCCTGACCCTGACCCTAACCATAACCCTGACACTGAATGTGAGCCTGACCCTAACTCTAACCCTAAACGTAACCCTGACCCTGACACTAACACGGGCCCTGACCCGAAACCTAATGCTGAACCTAACCCTAAAACTAACCCCTAACATTATCACTGACACTGACCCTAACCTGGTCTAACCCTAACCCTCAACCTACCTAGCCCTAACCCTAACCCCACTTTAACAATAATCCTGACCCTCTACCTGACCCTGATCATAACCCTATCTCTGAACTTTGCCTATGTCAGACCTTAACCTTAAACCTTACCCTGGCCTTGACCTTAACACTGACCCTAACCCTGAATGTACACCTAACTCTGAACCAATCCAAGATCCTGAACAGAATCGTAACCCTAAAGCTAACCCTGATTCTGAACCTACTCATAAAACAGATCCTAAACATAAAGCTGACCTTACCATAACCATGAACCCAACCCTGACCCTGACCCTAACCCTGACACTAAACCTGTCCCAAACCTAACCCTCACCCTGACATGAACCTTGCCCCCAAACCAAAACTTGAACCTGACCCTAAATCTGACCATGACCCTGAACCTGACCCTAAACCTGTCACCCTAACACTGACCCTGACCCTGACTCTGACCGTTACGCTAACCGTGACCCTACTGTGAGCCTGACCCTAAACCTAACCATGAACCTAACCCTAACCCTGACCCCTACCCTAAGCCTTAAGCTAACGCTGACCCCAACGACGTCTAAACCTAACCCTGACCCTAAGTCTTTGTTAACCCTAACCCTAACACTAACCTAGTCTAAACCCAGCTCTGTTGCCTCCAGCGGGGACAACAGCTGCACCCAGGCCTCCCAAGGGCTGGGTGGAGTCTGAATGGGGGTCACTGGAGGGGCACTGCATTGAGTGGAGTGTGAGCCTGAGCAGCTTGCGCACCGGTGGCTCAGGGAGCTCTGGTACAGCAGGAAGTTCGGTAAGGAGCCCCCAGGCAGTGGTGACCTCACTTCCCTGACGACAGAGCCCAACGGAATTGGAACCCACGTATCCAGGCAACCCATTACAGAGAAAAACCCCCTGCCCAGCTCATTTCTAGGCACATCCTAAAGGAAGCGACATGTTCTTCTGCTGTACTGAAGCCGAGAGGATGCAGGGAGAAGAGAGCTCGCCCGCCAGACACGTCACCTCCCTTCAGGTCATATCATGTTTCCCCAATGCCTCAGACCCTTTGGCTAATAAAATCAAAAGGTGACACCAGGGGGCTCAGAGTCAGAGAGTCCCACACCTTCTGATCCACGGGTGTAGCCCTAGGTCTCTTCCCCATTTCTGTGTGTGTGTGTGTGCCTCTGGGTGTCTGTGTGTCTGTGTGTAAAGAGGACCTTGCCATGCCATCGTGGGAGGAGATGCCCCAAGCAGGATCAGGCTGATGAGGGTTTAGATGTCTGGTGGGCAAGTTATGTTCACACACCAGTTTAAGGCTGGTTAAGTGGGATCGGGTGGAGGGTCTACACCCTTCTGCACAGGGTTTATCCTGAGACCCTGAACGGATGGGTCCATGACCCAGGAGCGGGGCTAACCCTAACAGTAACCACTAACCCTGACCCTGACACTGACTGTGAGCCTGCCCCAAACCCTAACGCAAACGCTGACACTGACCCTTACCCTGACACATTATGCCCCGCCAATGCTTAAGTACGAAGAGGGCACAAACTCGCATTGTGACCCTCAGCGTGAGTCCTGTCCTCTAGTAAGTCCTCTCAGTGGCTGGACCATTAGACGTCATAATGGGCTTGCCATGCCCCTAGGCCCCAAGTTTTAACCAGCTTTCTGGTTGTCCCCTCGCCCCTCCCCAGGGCTCTGCTCTGGAAACTCTCTTTTGGTGGGACACCTGAGGTAAAAACAAAACAAAACCAACTCCTCCCATCTCAAAGAATAACCCCAAACTCTTCGGATCGGGCCAAATGCCCAGAGAGGAAGACTCGTCCATGGCCCATGAGGCCACCCGGACATTCCACGGCCATCAGTGAAACAATATCCAGAGACAAAATCTTGAGCAAGCGTCTCACACTTGCCCCCTTGTTCATATTGTGAAGAGTTCTCCTCACTGTCTGTAGATCAGTCCTGCAATACCTACGACCCAAAACCTAAGCCGAGTTTGTGTTTTCAGACAACTGTCCCCACAGCCCTGGCCCACAAAACCTACAGGCACAGGTTCTTGGAGCCAAACCTGAGGACTGTACCTGGGAATTCTGCCCATTCCATTGGCCACAAACCTAGAAATAGGATGATAAACCTCCAAAGTGCCCGGGGCCATCCCAATAGTGTTGACTGCCCAGGAAAACAAGGGCGGTCTGACACCAGCTGAGCATCTACCTGCACTTAGACCCGTGGACAGATGTCCCCAGAGGTAAATTGCAGTGAGCAGGCCCCTAGATCCTAATCGGATCCATTGCTTTGTTGTCCAGGCCTCTCTCCTCAGAGGCCTGGATTCCAATAGCAGCATATGGCTGTTTCTTGAGGCACCCATCAGAAGAAATCTCGTCTCCACGTGGGAATCTTGCACGTTGGAGCTGAGTCAAAGCCTCTGGTTAGAAGAACCCTTCAGGGACCCTGTGCCACTGCCTCATTCTAAGTTCTCCATGGACACAAACCCACATTAGGACCCATCCACAGGAGAGTCCATTTCAACTCAACCCTCTCAGTTTCTCCCCCAGATCCAGCAGATCTAACATGTCTTGTCACTAGGACACAAGAGGAATGAGAGTCGGGCTTCCCAGCCATCCATCCTTAGAAACCTACTCAGAATCGATCCGTATGGGAAGTCCTGGAGCCAACCAACAGGTCTCAATCGCTCTGCAGAAGAATCTTTACGGTTTGGAGCATCTCACAACTCCCATCGTGGGAAAAATTCCATGGCCTCGTGATCCACCACCTCTTCATGAAGAGGGCCATAAGGGACAAATACTCCAACCTGAGTGTTTCTCAGATCCTCACCTGATTTCAAATGCACGAGATCTTGTTTCATCTGCAGAGCGTACCTGCCATGCCCTTGCCCAGACCCTAAGGTTGCTTGTGTTCTCAGACTTCTGTCCTCAACTCCTGGCACACAAGCCCTCCAGTTTGGCAATTCCAGAACTACAATGCAGCCCTCTGCCTGCCCTCCAGAAGAAAAAACATTGCCCTCTGGGGCTAACCAGAAACCCCTGAAATATATGGGGGAAATATCCCTAGAAAAACAGCTATAATAACTGGCTGTTCTTTATTGATCCAGATCCTGCGGTAGGCAAAGAAGAGCTGGTTTTAGCCAGAGGATGATCTCCGTTTGTCTTCATGATCTGGCATTTCCTGCAAGCCAGGCATGGGGCTCTGCACTAGAGCTGTAAATGCTTGGGGGCCCTCACTGTCCCTTTTCTCTTCTCAGGGGGACAATGGTCATGTCTATGGTGCAGTGTGACAGGCTTTACCACAGGGAGATAAAAGACTGCCAAGGGTAGGTTGGAGCTGGGAAGAGCCACTTAGGAACAGATTTTCAGGGGAGGTGATAGACAAGGGCAAAGCGAAGAATGAGGATGAGTGTGTCAAGTTTCAAAGTGCCAGGAGGCAGCACAGTGCATTCGGGAAACTACAGCAAGTTCATGACAACTGACAGCTGATCTGGCAGCATCACCTGGGGATGGAGGCTGATCCCCGGGGTTAACACTGGGAATGACATGGTTTGTATACTATGGCGAGGAGGTGAGGTACTACACTGAGGGGGCACAGGGAGCTACCGGGGGATTTCATATATCAGAATCGTAACCATAATAGTGTATTTAATTGCATCCTAGCTTTCATCAAGGGTAAGATGCACTATAGTTTATGTTAGACTAAGAAAGAGAAATGCTGTCAGTTAAACTAGGATATGTCATCAAGTTCAAGGTGAGTGCCACCTTAAGAGATATTAAAACGGGGGGCAAATCTTAGAAAAGTAAATTGTGGTACTAGAATAATTAAGGAAAGTTCTAACACTTGGATCAACTAAAAAAGTGATTATTTTTTACCATGTGCCCCAAACTATATTAAGTATTAGAACAAGAGACGTTCTCATCTTGATGCCGCCCAGCTGTTAGACCCAAAGTACAGAGCGCAATAGCCAACGACCAGCAGGCCCCAGGTGCCATGTGAAGACTCTAAGAGCAACTGCCTTTGAGAGAGGAAACGGTTGAGAGTGGGCTTTGAGAGGTAGAGAATTACTAGCTGGGAAAGTAGGACAATTGACACAGAATCGGAATTGATGCCCCTACATGAGAGAGTTGGTGAAACTTCCCTTCTCAGAGATCTTGAGGCTCCTCAGAAATGTTTTTTTCATTTTGGACAGAACATTCAGGATAAATATGATCTGTTCGAGTTCCTGGTTCTCTCATCAGGACTGTTTCTTAGGCTTCACTGGCACAAGAAAAGGGTTTTCATAGTCCAGGGTAAATCCTGACAAAAGGAAAGCACGGTATCTATGAAAAACTAACCACTCAGAAGAGAACAACAGATAAAAGGCCAGAATGACCTGACCCTGCAGGATAGGTAAGGCTGGTCCGGCAACAGGGGTAGAGGGAAAGTGCCCATCTCCTGCTAGAAGAGCTAGAGAAGTCCCCTTCCAGAGAGACCACCAGGAGAGGAGAGCAGTAGGTGCTGATGATGAATATTTTAATCAGCTGAGAATGTCATAATGACAAAGTTCCACGATCAGAGTAAACATATGGGATTAAAAAATAAAAAATAAAAAAAAGATTTTTTTTAAAAAACACTTTTTTAAAGGAATTTAAACAAAAGTGCTTTTTAAGAGACAGTTGGCTGTTTAAACCAAAAGTACAACTCACTGAGAGAATCGCAGCATTATTTATTGGGGTAGAAAGGACCTGGAATATAGAAAGACCCATTCTGCAGAGGAAAAAATAGAATCACTAACAGGCCTCATGCCTTGCACAGCCAGTGGCTAGAATCCCTGCCTCATGAGACCCTGTGCTAGAAGGCCGCTAGAACCATCTCAACTATGTTAGTCTTTCTTGGAAGCCAACAAGTGTTTGCCCAGTTAAGAGCACGGTAACAATCAGTCACGTTATGTTATAATGATTGTCGATATGTTTAAAAGCCTTGTCAAGTTCCTTTTTGAGTAACCCTCACGCTACCCTTAGAGAAATTTATCTGTCGTTCACCTCTTTGAAATACCTCATTGTTGTTCCACATTTACCATAGCCAAAAAAAAAAAAAAAAAAAAAAGCTTTTTATTAACAAAGTGTTCAGAAGGGGGCGCCACTGTAAACAGGGAGAGTTTTCGCTGCCTGGACGATTTTGTTGCAGAAACAGCTGAAAGCAATCAGGTCAGACAGAGCCCAGGGCTGGAGACATTTTTAAAATTACAAAAACCGAACCAAATCTAACCAAAACAAAAATCAAAAATCAAAACCAATGGCCAAGATTTAAAGTTTGCTACTAAAGGCATGACATTCTCCTAAGACATGCGAGTGACTTGATCAATATATTTATATATTTATATTTGAAGAAGAAGGAACTATTTGATGCAGCAAATCCACGTTGATTAAAAATTACCAGATATGGGGTCTCCTGCATGGCTCAGTGGTTTAGGCCTCTGCCTTCGGCTCAGGTCATGATTTCAGGGTCCTGGGATGGAGCCCCACATCGAGCTCTCTGCTCAGCGGGGAGCCTGCTTCCCCCCTCTCTCTCTGCCTCCCTCTCTACCTACTTGTGATCTGTCTGTCAAATGGGTAAATAAGATCTTTAAAAAAAGAATTACTAGGTGTGAAATACATCGAGGGGATGGGAAGGAAAATGATTTCACCTGATCTGACTAGGAAGTGGTTGAAGCCTGAATTAAAGTGCTACAAAAAGAGTAAAGACCTGGGAAATATATGGGGTAAAAATCACTAGAAAAACAGCAATAATAACTGGTTGGTCTTTATTGATCCAGATCCTGCGGTAGGCAAAGAAGAGCTGGTTTTAGCCAGAGGATGATCTCCGTTTGTCTTCATGATCTGGCATTTCCTGCAAACCAGGCATGGGGCTCGGCACTAGAGCTGCTAATGCTGGGGGGCCCTCACTGTCCCTTTTCTCTTCTCAGGGGGACAACGGGCATGTCCATGGTGCAGTGTGACAGGCTTTACCACAGGGATATAAAAGACTGCCAAGGGTAGGTTGGAGCTGGGAAAAGCCACATAGGAACAATTTTCAGGGGAGGTGATAGACAAGGGCAAAGCGAAGAATGAGGATGAGTGTGTCAAGTTTCAGAGTGCCAGGAGGCAGCACAGTGCATTCGGGAAACTACAGCAAGTTCATGACAACCGACAGCTGATCTGGCAGCATCACCTGGGGATGGAGGCTGAGCCCCGGGGTTAACACTGGGGATGAGATCCTTTGTATACTATGGCGAGGAGGTGAGGTACTACACTGTGGGGGCACAGGGAGCTACCGGAGGATTTCAAATATCAGAATCGTAACCATAATAGAGTATTTAATTGCATCCTAGCTTTCATCAAGGGTAAGATGCACTATAGTTTATGTTCGACTAAGAAAGAGAAATGCTGTCAGTTAAACTAGGATATGTCATCAAGTGCAAGGTGAGTGCCACCTTAAGAGATATTAAAATGGGGGGGTGTAAAAATCTTAGAACTATAAATTATGGTCCTAGATTAATTAAAAAAATGTAACAAGAACACTTGGATCAACAAAAAAATTGATTATTGCTTACCATGTGCCCCAAACTATATTAAGTCTCCAAAAATTTTATATCATTTGATAGGTCAGATATATATAAAATTACATTTAAAGTTTTAAAAATATTAGCAAATATTTTCATTTAAATGCAAATTTCAACGAAAATCTACTTTTCCAAACACGACTTTTTATCCTATTGTTTTTTAATTTTGTTGACAACTGATAAAATGTTTAGCGAGACTATAAATGTTTGATCGAAAAAAATGATTAATAGATGTAGGTTCAAATTATTATGTTCCATTAAAAATGATTTAGTATTTGATGAACATCTGTTTGGTAATATGTTGTATCCAGATACAGTAAATTAATGACATATATAAAATTATAGGGAAATGACACCTTCCGTTCCATTATGAGTAGAGCTTTTAAAAAGCTATTTGTCACAACCTGTCATCTTGTCATTATGTAGCATTAGGTAACATTTAAAAAATGTATACTCTTCACTTTGAAGTCTTTTAGAAATCTAAAATATGACTTTCTATTTTTTGTGTTTCCATATTCCTTTATCGCCAGTTTGAACAAATCCACATGCTTTGATTCAAAGGTAATAAATTCCTCTTATTTGGAAAAATGATGTTTATTTTTGTTCTCTCACCCTTAGCAGGTGGTTTCATTTTAGCACACTTCAGAGTTATAATTTCATGCTTATTAAAAACATTTATTATGATCTACGTAGATGAATGAAACTTTTATTTATTAAATTATTTGCCAACAAAAATCTGTTATTTTTAAAAATGTATTTCCTTTGAAGGGTTATTTTAGAGCATTCAGAGAGGATCTAGGGGTGTGGTATTATGCAATTTTTAAGTAGGTATGAAATGGTTATTTATATGATTGTTTCTTTAAGACTTATGTATATTGTCCATTATATGCTATAAAATATTTTGAAAGTAAATTTAAGGCATGTTTTACATAGTTTATTTTTTGGAAAAAAATATTGAAATGACTTATGAAATTCAGTATACTCTCAACATTATTTTTTTCTGAAATTTACAAATTGTCTACTGAACCTATTATATGGCAGATATTTTTCAAACTGGTGGTATCATGATATATGCCAACAACAGTTTAGATTTTTTGTTGCTTCTCAATCTAGCTCAGATGAAGTACAATTAGCCTTTATAATTTTAGCCATTCTAATAGATATTTAAGCATGTCTCATTATGATTTTAATTTGTATTTCTTTAATGTCTAAATGTTGAGAAACTTGTCATGTGCTTATAAGCCATCCATATCCTTTTGGTGACATGTCTCTGCAATAATTTTCTTCACATGTAAAATTGGATACTCTGTTTGGTTATTAGTAAGGTTTTTTATTTTTATTCATTTTTTTAATAATCAGAGTAGATGTCCAAAATCAGATATATAATTTGCAAATCCCTTCTCCATCTTTACGGTTTCTCAATGGAGCATTGATAGCTGTGTCTTTCAAGAAAGTGCTACTTCTTTCCTGGTACACGGAGGAATGACTAGAACATTATCAATGTTGACCTTTGCAAAGAAAATCATGGCTTAAGATATATGTAGTCTGCGGTTGTTGGGAGTGTTCTGTAATATCAAGCATATCTAGTTAGTTGATAATTTTGTCCAAGTCTTACATATCTTACCAATTTGATGACCATTTGTCTATATAATCTTAAAATAAAGGTGTTGAAATTTTTTTCCATTTCTCTTCTAAGGTAGAAGTTATGATTTTTGTTCTTAGTTTTTCCCTATATATCCCCAAATCTGTTATTAAGTATTAAAAGTCAAGAATTATTATACTCCCTGAGGAATTCATCCTTTTACTATTCTGTAATTTTGACTTGATCTTTATGTCTGATAATGAAATTTGCTTTAAAATCACTTTTCATTATCTTGATATAACCACCAAAGTTATAGTGTGATTAGTGTTAATATAGCATATTTTTTCTTTTACTTTTTAAAGCACTTCTATATTTAATCCTGACAAAAAAAAAAAAAAACAAAACAGCTTTTTAGCTCTAGAAGCACATTTCTAAATTATCTTTTTTTTTGAAATGAAGCAGTAGCAATTTTTGTTAAGGGACCTAAACTGAAAGTAGGTTTAGAAATTTATTTATTTATTTATTTATTTATTTAAGAAAAGATTTTATTTTGTTTATTGACAGCAAGAGAGAGAAAGAGAGAGAGAGAGAGTGGAAGCGCACAAGCGGGGGGAATCACGTGCAAAGGGAGAGGAAGAAGCAAGCTCCTTGGGGTGCAAGTAGTCCCATGCAGGGCTGGAGCCCTGTACACTGGAATCATGACCTCAGCCAAAGGCAAACATCTGCTTAAACAACTGAGTCATCCAGGCACCCCTAGAAAATTTTTTTAAAAAAAGACCTTTTAAAAACATTTTGTTTCTTCCTTTTTTTAAAATATTTTATTTATTTGAGAGACAGAGAGATAGGAAGAGGAACTATAAGCAGGGCAGAGGGAAAAGGAGAAGCAGGTTTCCCACTGAGCAGAGAGCCTGATGTGGGGCTCCATCCCAGGACCCTGGGATCATGACCTGAAAAGAAGGGACACTTCTGGAGGAAGCCACCCAGACACCTCTTTTCTTTGTTTTTAATATATGGCAACTGATGCTTCCCAGCCACGAGGAGCATATTACCCATTGATTAAGTCTTTGATAACAACCTATTTAAAAAGGTGTGAAAATATATACTTACTCAGATTTATACACTTTGTGTTTTCTTCATAGTTTGGGGCTGGACCCCATGGTCACAACACTGCTTTCAGCCTTTGCCTTCCCATCTTTTGATACCAGATATTTGGTCAGCAAAGCAAATTAGTATCAAAATTCATAAGCCCTTGGCACCATATCTCTGGAGAAGAGGTTGCTCTTAGCCAAGGCCCACAGCAGTTGACCTCCCCTCGCTAGTGCTATAGCCCCAAGGACTAGGTCCCTGCCACCAGAACTCAGTCTTACATGTTATGCTAAGCAGACAAAACCAAAACAGGAAAGCTCCAACAGCTTTCACTGGCATGCCTCATCTCCCACTCCCTCGACGTCCAGGCAGTACCAGATGCCAGGGAGGGGTCTTGGTCCAACATATGGGCGGGAAGGAAGTAGCCACGAGCAAGTACCTGCCTCTCTGTGCCTTTCTTTCATGAGCAGGTTGTAAAAAGGAGGAAGAGGAAGGGGAAGAGAGGTGAACTTCAAGGGGTGAAGGCCTCAGGTAGGCAGCTGGCTCCTGCCAGTAGGAAAGGGACAAAGGAGAAGGCAGTGAGTCTTGCAGGGAGGGTGGGGGGTAAGGGTTACAGCTTATGACATAATCTGGACAGGAGTAATAGGGATACTAGTCATTTGAGTCCACCATTGGCAAGCTGGGCTGGGTGTCAGGGCAGATAGGCCTCCCTGGGCAACGGCACATGAGAGAAGGTGGAATTCTTCTCTGAGGAGCAGGTGGAGCTTCAGGTGTTGGGAAAGCATAGACAGTATTGTTCCAGGGCCAAGGACAGGTCCAGGTACTCCTGGTTGGAGGTCAAGGCCACAGTATGATCCAGGTCTTCTACCAGCAGCTTGAAGGAACCACATGCCAGCCACCCCTCATTATTGTGTATAACTCTCTGGTGCACTTATTGGCTTATCCATCAAATGACTCCTTCAGCAGCTTGAAAGCCACCTCCACAGGCACTCCAGGATATGGGAGGCTTCCAGATTGAAGATTTTGCACAGGATCACCCCAAAAGACCAGAAGTCACTCTGGTGGATGTAGCTCTGGTCAAACATGGCCTTAGGGACCATCCACTTCACAGGCAGTCCACTGTTGGTTGTCTTTTTATAGTAACTGATGTGGTGATATCTCTGGCAAGGCTGAAGTCTGAGATCTTTATCATGTTGTCCTTTGTCACCAGCACTTCCCTGGTGGCCAGGTCTTGGTGTATGCACTTCTTGGAGGCAAGGTACTCCATGCCTCAGGCTACCTGATAGGCACAGGATACCAGGTCCTTGGAGGAGAGTTGCTCTGCTGCATTGTGGCTGATATTGTAACAGTACTCCAGGTCAGGAGGCCTCTGGGCCTGCAGGTACTCCTGTATGTTGTCTTTGGAGGCATATTCCATGAGAGTGTACGAAGGACCATCCTGTGTGCAGGACCCAGCAGGATGATGGTGTCCTTGTGCTGTCCAATCATCTTCATCATCTCCATTTCTGAGATTAGGTTTAACAGGTCTTTCTCTGTTGCATCTGACTTCAACATCTTCACAGACACTTTAGTCAAATGGTTGGATTTGTCTTTGTCCAGCCCAATGGCCTCCTCCAACACCACCTGCCCAAAGTAGGCCTGTCTTAGGGGTCTGCCTAAACTGCCTACAACCAGCCTGTCTCAAGGCAGTTATGAACTCTAGATTATCCTCAAAAACATTAAACCACAAGCTAAAAATTCTATTCACTAGGTCTCTCTCGCAGTTCTAATTTTCTTATCTTTCATCATTTATCTTTTTCCTAATTCTTATTTTCAGTATAGTTTATTTTGCTTCCAGGTGTTTCCCCTGGTTTCTGTATGCTGTTTCATAGGGAAGAATTATCCTGTCATAAAATTATTTCTTGAGCATTCATTACATCTCTCAGTTAAAATGGGTTCTTTTATGGTATTGATTCATTTGAGTTTTCTCAAAATGGGAAGAATTTTCAAAATGGTGTTTTCCTCAAGGTTCAGAGTATGTCTTAGCCTCATCTTTAAGCTTTTTGAAATTCACTTTACAAATTCTTGTCCCTCTTTTTATCTTTTTAAAATAAAATGTTTTATTTTTACTATTTTTTTATTTGAGTATAGTGATAGTCAGTGTTACATTGGTTTCAGGTATTCAATATCTCCATACATTATTCTATGATCACTACAAATATAGCCACCATCTGTCACCATATAACACTATTATAATATCATTGATTATATTCTCTACACTGTCCCAGATCTCTTTTTAAAATCTCTAATTTTTATGTTTTCTGTTATTCCAATTTTCAACCATCATTTTACATGGTTACTTTAATAAAATATGCCTGATTACACACTCTTTGCTGAAAACCTCTTTTTTTAAAATTAACATATAATGTATTATTAGCCCCAGGGGTACAGGTCTGTGAATCGCCAGGTTTACACACTTCACAGCACTCACCACAGCACATACCCTCCCCAATGTTCATAACCCCACCACCCTCTCCCTACCCTCCCCACCCCCCGGCAACTCTCAGTTTGTTTTGTGAGATTAAGAGTCTCTTATGGTTTGTCTCCCTCCTGATCCCATCTTGTTTCATTTACTCTTTTCCTGTCCCCCAAGCACCCACATTGCACCTCCATTTCCTCATATCAGAGAGATCATATGATAGTGTCTTTCTCTGGTTGACTTATTTTGCTAAGCATAATACCCTCTAGTTCCATCCATGTCATCGCAAATGGCAAGATTTCATTTCTTTTGATGGCTGCATAGTATTCCATCGTATATATATATATACCATTCATTTGTTGATGGACATCTAGGTTCTTTCCATAGTTTGGCTATTGTGGATATTGCTGCTATAAATATTTGGTGCACGTGCCCCTTTGGATCATATACTAGTCTTCTTTACCTCTATCAGAAGCTCAGGAAGCTTTATTTATTTATTTACTCACATAAACACATGATCCAACACAACGTTTTTTTGTTGTTCAAATGTATTATAATGTCTTACCGCCTAACACTATGCTTACTGTTCTCTTTCACTGTCTGACTAAATCCTCATCATCACTATGCCATTTAATGACAAAGAACAATTGAACTCAGAGTTCTCTCCATATCAGGGAATGAAGACTCCACCCTTCTGTTTGTGCAGGTAAAATAAATGTTGATATTGTCTGTCCTGCACATACCCCATCCTGTTCACCGGAATATTCACCATCAAAATATATACAAAATAAAAACCATACCTCACCACTTCTATTACCACCCAGCATGCTAAAAACACCATCATATGTTCCTGAATTATTGACTTGATTGATAGCCCCACTTCCACACATACTGCACTCCTTTCTCCCTGCAAATTTATTTTGGTACAGCAACTTAACCTAAAAATCAAGTCAGATGATTTTATTCTGCTGTTGAAAGTCTTTTGGTATCTTCCCCTTTCACATTAAATAAAAACTGAAGGCATTTCAATGTACTAGAAGGTACAATACGTTCTTCCTCTCTCCACCACTATGAACTCCTCATTGGCCTCCTTGCTTTTCCTCAAAAGTAACAGACAAGCTTTTCACACAAAGTCTATATACTTACTTGCTCTGCCTAGAGCAATCTTTTCCTTTGATATTTGTATAACACCCTCCTTCACTTCCTGGGTCTTTGTGCAAATAACATCTCCTAAATGAGATATAACCACCCGACACAAAATAAAATTAACTTTCATCCCAGCATTCTCCAATGGCTTTTACCTTTCTTGTATTTCTTTGTAACACTTATCGCCATCAACCATCAATCATTATTCTATTACTGGTTTATTTCCTTATTTGAGACAGAGAGAGAGAGAATTGGGAGGGTGCGCAGAGGAAGAAGAAAACACCCCACTGCCTAGAAAGCCTGCTGGGGAGTTACATCTCAGGACCCTGAGATCATGACCCAAGCCAGAGGCAGTCACTCAATGGACTGAGCCACCGAAGCGCCCCTCTATTATTGGTTTATTTCACTATTATATTTCAAAAGAATGTAAGCTCTTTGTGGTCAGCTATTTTATATGTTTTATTAATTGAAGTATTCTCAGAAAGGTAGCTGGAAGATTGTAAGGGATCACTAAACTGTATTTTGTTGTTATTATTGGGCTCCTTTATGGGCTTTACCTCTTACGCTAGAAGTCTATCCTTCAGATGTAAGCAATAAGAATAGAACCCTGCTGCCGGGTTCAAATGAGTAAAAGGCCTGTATTAAGTGGATATTTTAAAAGCTAAATGAATGGCTTAATAGTTGTATATAGGGAGAAAGGGAACATATTTTCCACAGTTTAGAAGTGGAGTTCTTTTATAGAGTTCTTGTACAAGCCTACACTATTGAACGATAATGGGCAGTTGTACATTACAATTATACAAACACTTTGGTATTTATATCATTTTTTTGTAATTCATGACTGGATTATTTGATTCCTTAGGAGCATTACAGCATTTCAAATTTTCACGTTCAATAAACTTATTGGGGTTGCTACCTTTTTTATTCAAATGGAGAAATAGTCATGATTTAATCTAAATAAAGTGTTATTGATTGTGTTGTTTTCTAGGAATGAGTCGCACATGCTAGTTTAAAAGTTTTGTTAAATTCCCAAGTCTGTCACCGATAAAAGCCTTTTGTAGATTAGTAACTTGATCAAAACAGAAAAGTTATGTAACACTCAATTGTTATACTATCTTTGTTTCCATCTTGCATTGTAATAACGCCCATCTTAACTCTAAGACAAGTCATCGACAGATGGCTTTCTGGCATTGATGGCATGATATGAAATCTAGTATAACTAAAAGTTTTTGGTTTTAGTAGCATATAAATCAATTTAGAAAAATATATGTATTTGAATATAAGATAAAGTTTTAAATTATTTGGCAATAGTAAACTAAACTTTTTTTCGGTAAATTTTTATTTTCTAAAATTTCATTGAGCTCTTTTGCATATTGAAACAAGTTACAAAAAGTTAAGGTTTATTTACCCCAATTCAAAATTATTAGGAATATAATCATAGAGGTTGAAGTATTTAAAATATTGAGCCCAAAATATTTTATTAGGTAAATTCATGAATGCTGAGCATTCACTGTTAAAATATACTAATACTATTGATAGGCTGGTAGAAGCCTAAAATCAAATATTTATTAAATATTTATATCCATATCTTTTCATGGCTTGGTAATTCATTTCTCTAGCATTAAATAATATTCCATTGTTTGCATGTACTACACTTTATTTGACCTTTCACCTGTGGAATGATATCCTGGTTGCTTCCAAGCTTTTGTCAGTTATGAATAAAACTACTATAGACCTCTTTGTGGGTATAGATTTCATCTTCTTTGGATAAATACCAAGAACTGCTACTGCTGAATCATCTGGCAAGAATATGTTTAGTTTTGTAAGAAACTGCCAAGTTTTTTCCATTCTTTATTCTCAATAGACATGGAAGAACATTCCTGTTGCTCCACATCCTCACCAACATTTCGTGTTCTGTTTTCAGTGTTCTGAATTCTGGGTATGTACGGGTGTCTCTTTTTTGTTTTAATTTGCATTTTCCTGATGACATATAATGTGAAGCATCTTTTTATATGCTTATTTGCCATCTGTAATATTTTCTTTTGTGAGGTATCTGCTAAGGTCTTTGGCTCATTTTTAATCAGGTTTTTCCCCCCTTGTTGAGTTTTAAGGGGTCTTTGTGTATTTTTGATTAACAGTCCTTTGCCAGATGTGTATTTTGCAAATTTTTTCTCATAGTCTGTGCTTTGCCTTTTCATTCTCTTGGCATTGTGTTTCACAGAGTAGACATTTTAAAATTCAGTGCTTGTGCTTTTGTAGCTAAAATTATTGCCAAAACCAAGGTCATTTAAATTTTCTTCTATATTACCTTCTACATGTTTCATGTTTAGGTTTATAATCCAATCTGAGTTAATTTTTGTGAAGAGTGTATGATATCTGCCTGGATTTATTTTATTTTATTATTTTATTTTATTTTATTTTATATTTTTACATTTAGCTTCACCATTACTCCAGAACCATTTGTTTAAAAGATTGTATTTTGCTCTCTTGTATTGCTTTTGCTTTTATATTAAATATAAAATATAATTGATAATATATATTCTGTTCCTTTAATCTAGTCTTTCTGTGGTATTACAATATCTTGCTTACAATTATCATTATGGTCAACTTTTTTTTTAAAAATATTTTATTTATTTATTTGACAGAGAGGGATCACAAATAGGCAGAGAGACAGACAGAGAGAGAGATGAGGAGAAGCAGGCTCCCTGCTGAGCAGAGAACCCAATGCAGGACTCGATCCCAGGCCCCTGGGATCATGACCTGAGCCGAAGGTAGAGGCTTAACCCACTGAGCCACCCAGGCGCCCCATCGTTATGGTAAACTTTGAAGTCAGTCCTCAGTCTTTGTTCTCCTTCAACACTATGTTGACTATTGTGAGTCTTTGCCTCTTCATATAAACTTTAAAGTAAGTTTGTTAATATTAAAAAACAAAGAACTTGCTGGAATGCATTAATTGTATAGATAAATTTGGAAACCAGTGACCTCTTGAGCTTAGCAGGAGATAGACCATGGTCATCAGTTGTCACAGTGGTGCCTCTGGCAGAACCTTTTGCAAATCCCTAGGTAAAATGAGACCTCAAGGATCTGAGAGATGTCTAAGAAGTACTTGATACATCCCTTGGGTATGGTTTATTGAAGTGTCCACCTGTCTGAAAGCTGGGGAATCTAGATAAGGGAGGGAAAATTAGTTATGATAAAACATATCAACAAACATGAATAAATTTTGTAAAACTAATTGTCATGGCTCATATACAGTATGACCAACAGAGGGACAATCAAAAGGAAAGCATCAGTTATGTTTATTGTGAAATTTTTTTATTCAAAATAAAGCAATGTGAGGGGAACACACTATGAGAAAATTACCATTTTTTAAATGGTAAATATCTTACCAAATGGAATAGGTTTTATATTCTAAGTAGTATATTGAACAGTAAAACATTGGGGCACCTGGGTGGCTCAGTGGTTTGGGCTGCTGCCTTTGGCTCGGGTCATGATCTCAGGGTCCTGGGATCGAGCCCCGCATCGGGCTCCCTGCTCCGCAAGAAGCCTGCTTCGCTCTCTCTCTCTCTCTGCCTACTTGTGATCTCCGTCTTTCAAATAAATAAATAAAATCTTTAAAAAAAAAAGAAAAGAAAATTAAAACATTAAAACATAAAATTTTAATTTAAAAAATTATGTAATTCTTAAAAAAGGTTACAAATAGCAGAACCATTTTTCTTATAACTGGAAAATACATTGTATATATATCTATCAAAAATAACTTGTCATGGGGGCGCCTGGGTGGCCCAGTGGGTTAAAGCCTCTGCCTTCAGCCCAGGTCATGATCCCAGGATCCTTGGATCGAGTCCCACATTGAGCTCTCAGCTCAGCAGGGTTCCTGCTTCTTCCTCTCTCTCTGCCTGACTCTGCCTACTTGTGATCTCTGTCACATAAATAAATAAAATCTTTTATAAAAAAATTAAAAAAAAATAACTTGTCATGTCTGGAATCAGGAGCATATGGAAAAAAATAATATCTGAGGACAATACTTCTGCCGTTTTGTGCCTTGTTAATATTTTTAAACAGTCAGGCAACTTTTAGCTTTATTGAAATACCTGCTAAGATACCAGCAGTGCCTTTTGGAGCCCTATGACTATAAAAATTAATTGCAAATATTCAAAATGTTTACTATGGTGTCACTATTTAGGGCCACCACCAAGTATGTTTCAGAAGTAAGCATAACTGTTACTTTTCCGTAAGGCAAAAGGCATATTTTCAGGAGTTCCATCTGCTGTACCAGGAGGTGAATCAAGTAATGATTTTGTCTATAAAATAATTCACTTTTCAATCTAACATTCCTTATTCCACATTATAATAATAAAAACTAGGAGGAGACTAAAACAAACAAACAACTACAACTACAACAACCAGCTTTTCCTTCAGTGGAAAAGTAAATAGAACCTTATGAGTAGCCTGAAATTTATTTTTAAATATTTTTAAGATAAACGTTTTTGTTAGAAAACCATATATTTTATATTACTAAGAAATAACAGGCAAAGTTTTATTAACTTCTAAAAAGTCTAGTTACTTCTATTTATCTATTAACTCATCTCTTTTTGAAGTAGAACATGATCACACCTTTGGTTATTTTATGTTTGCTATTTCCTTGCTTAATTTTTACAATATTTGATACATAATAGTATCTTTAAGTCCATCGATGCTTTCACAGAATTTGTTTGAACTTCATAAAAATGTACCATACTTTTTGCACTGCCCTTGTTTTACTTCTCTATTAACTTTCCAAGATTTATTCACTTTAGAGTGTGTAGCTATCATTTATTTTTATTCCTCCATAATGCTATGTTTACAAATTTGTATTTATCTGTACTTTTAAAATTATCTTAATTATAAACCATTTCTCATCTCACGTAACACTCATGTTACTTCTACACTTATCAGATATTATGTAACTGAAAACCACAACTCAGCAACAATATAGCACCATTTTTCAAAATTAAATGGCTTACCAGAATTCTTTAATTCTATCCTTTATTTGTATTAGATGACCCTTTATTCTGGTATTTGGCATTGTTCATATGGAGGAAAGCTTATAAGTTGATATTCCATAAATAGAAGGATTTATTATGATTGATTAATTATTTTCATTTAGAATGCATAGAATATGGTTGATTTACTATTTCTTTCTTACTCTCTGCCTGGAACATAGTGCTATCTATGTAATAGCCACTAAAATATTAAGTTAATCACCTAGACTTTAAACTGCATATTAATAGGAATAACATACAGAACTCTTCTCAGATTGGGACACCTGGGTGGCTCAGTCAGTTAAACGCCTGAGCCTTTAGCTCTTTGGGTCCTGGGACTCAGTTCTGCAACAGAATCCCTGCTTAGCCGGGAGTTTGCTTCTCCCTCCCCCTGCTGTTCCCCCTGCTTGTGCTCTCTCTCACTCACAAATAAATAAAATTTAAAAAACAAATTCTTCTCAGATAGCTAATATAGAATATCTTCTTTGTATTCATCAAAGGGAAAGTGCCATATAATAATGAAATTCAGACTACTTCAAATTCATTTTTTAACCAGTAAGAAAGTACTGGAAACAAGCCAAAAATGTCTTTAATGAATCAAAGAAATAGATTGATTTTCAATATCTTAATGTTTCTAAAATAAATTGCAAGATTTTTATACTAGATATCACTGTAAATATTCATTATACAAGGATATTCTAAAAATAAACGTGAGAAAACTACTTGTCATATATGATGACAAAAACGAGTTTGACAAAAGTCAGTTTGGGTAAAACTTACAACACCTACCACCTGAAACTCTTGTTCTATAATTTAATTATTTTAATTTACAAAAATACAAAAATAATATATCAGAGTAAGTCTATTGATAGCTTTGAAGGTATGCTCTGGTTGTGCACTGTTTACTATTGAAAGGGGAATCAAATATGTGATGCTTATGGTGTGACTATATTAAAATTCAACAAGTTCAGAAGCATGCGAGGAATAGAATAAAGACAAAAGATGACCCTTACTTATCCTAAAGATAGACAATGGTATATATGTGCTAGTTGGGGAGAGAATCCAGTCAGTAGATGGAGGATGTGGTAGTGGAAAAAAAAAAAAAGACACAACGTTTTGGTTGAACGTTTAGCACTATATTTAACAAAGTGAAATTGTGAGTTAATAGCCTTGAATAAAATCCAAAAAATATTTTCAATTCATTGAAGATTATTTAGGAAAAACTTGAAAAATACAACTTGATAAGGATTCCAATAAAAGATTCATAAGCAATACAAGTTTCAGAATTTTTAGTATATTTTCCCTAAAAAGCCATTTGATTTAAATTAAAAAGAATTCTATTTACCTGCCACTTAAATAAGAGGAAATTATTTGGTTTTGTAATACGTCCATAAAATAAATTAACATATCTTTAGAAAACAGATATGCACACTAATTTAAAAATAATAGTGCTTAAGCTGTTCAGCAAACATTTGTAAAATTCCTTGCCATCAGCTAGCTCTGGAGTTCTGCTAGGTGAGTAAGGCCATGTATGTTACTGCTCAGAGTACTGACGCAAAGCAATTGTCCCCTTCACATCCATTTTTTGCTGTTGATAGGTCATGCTATGTTGTTTAGAGATACATAGATGGCCCTACATGAAGGCCTTTTTTTGTGTGTATACGGGTGACTGTGATTTAACTTTCAAATAAGATGGCTCCTGATTTACAATGATTCAACTTACAATATATTTGGCAATGATGTGAAAGTGAAAGTGATTCAGTAGAAACTGTACTTTGAATTTTGAATTTGGGTCTTTATAAAAAGGGCCAGTGACATGTGGTATGGTGCCGTCTTGTGATGCTGGGCAGGGGCAGTGAGCCACAGCTCCCAGTCAGCTAGAAGATTACAGGGGTGAACACCTGATATTCTTACAACCATTCTATATATAACCATTCTTCTTTTTTGTAGTGTAATATTTAATAAATTGCATGTGATATTTGATACTTTGTTATAAAATAGGCTTTGCTTAAGATGATTTTGCCCAAATGCAGGCAAATGTAAGTGTTCTGAGTATGTTTAAATAAGCTTAAGGTAAGCTATGATATTTGATAGTTTAGGGGTATTAAATGAATTTTCAGTTTTTTATGTGTTTCTCTGTACATAGCCCCCTTGTAAGCTGAGGAACATCTCTATATGTATATGTAACCTTGGTATGGCTTACATATTATTGGCATGAAACATCTAGAACAGTATGTGTGCCATATAATTGTCTACAACATCCAACAAGTTTCTTGAAAACTTGTGCCAAAGGGGTTATGTCTTTAAGGATTCTTATTTCAGAAGGGTTCTCTCAAACGTAAGATTTTTCAGAAGTTAAGTGAAAATCTGACCAAACTAAACATTTTTCCATTTTCCCTAGTGAGCAAAGATAGCTAAAATCTATCTGCCATTTTCAACACTGTACTCAACGATTGTAATTCTAATTTAAGAACAGATGATTTATATCAAAACCACACGTTGGCCTAATCTTATACAATATTCATAAATCTCACTCAGAGCCTTGGACATTTTTTTTTAAAGATTTTATTTATTTATTTGATAGAGAGAGATCAGAAGTAGATGGAGAGGCAGGCAGAGAGAGAGAGAGAGAGAGCGAAGCAGGCTCCCTGCCGAACAGAGAGCCCGATGTGGGACTCGATCCCATGACCCTGAGATCATGACCTGAGCCGAAGGCAGCGGCTTAACCCACTGAGCCACCCTGACGCCCCGCCTTGGACATTTTTATTTGTTGAGTCTATATGGTACTATGGACATTCATCTTTTTTGACCTCATAGCTTCATGTATGTCTATACTTTTGAAAATACATGCATCATAGTTCCATTGTTAAATGTCTGGGTTATAAAATGTGCTATGCTATCAAAATGGTAATAAGAACATACAAATGACCTGATGTAATGAACTGGACCAGATTGCCAGATATCACATTTCATACCAGAAAGATTCAGTGGTAAGTTTTAAAATGGCCAGCTATACTTCGACTGAATTATAACTCATTTAACTTCTTTCTTTGTGTACAGTATTATACATTAGTCAGTATTATAGTAAATAAGTACTTTGGACAGATGTAAATATGCTGTAATAAAAAATGTTTTTCTTCTTTCTTTTAGTCCTTTTTACTTGTAAGACTAGCCACAAATACCATGCCTCCCCCCAAATAATTTGCAATCCAAATTTATCTCTAAATAAATTTATTGCACAGAAAAAAATATATATATATATACACTTACAGTAGACATGTTTAAAAATAGTTACACAACAGCAGGGCCCTAAATGTAAGCAGTATAGTTTCTTTGTTTTGTTTTGTTTTTTTCTTTTTTTTTTTTTATAAGTGACTCTTTTATTTTTTTTTTATTTAAGATTTTATTTATTTACTTGAGAGAGAGACAGTGAGAGAGAGCATGAACGAGAAGGTCAGAGAGAGAAGCAGACTCCCCATGGAGCTGGGAGCCTGATGCGGGACTCGATCCCAGGACTCCAGGATCATGACCTGAGCCGAAGGCAGTCGTCCAACCAACTGAGCCACCCAGGCGTCCCTGTTTTGTTTTTTTCTTAAAAAAAAAAAAAAGAGGTTATGTGAAATACTGGAATTTTATTTCCAGGCCTAGTATTTCAAGACAGTTAACCACACTTACAGTGTCAACAGCCTCTTGTTGGCAGTATGATTTTATTGGCTCCATGGAATAACAGCAAGAATTTACTATTGCTTCTTTCTTTTATTACACACACAGAAAAAAAAATTGACACATTTGCTCAAGACCATCCAGAATCATTTTAACCTATCAAAATTGATGGGAGGCCTTCACTGCCAAAGTCACTGCTGGGTTTTCACAATTCATTGCAGACAATCTGCTACTCCCATTATGATAAAGGAGAGAAGAGTCATAATCAGGGAAGAAAGCTAGATTAATACTTGTAATTATCATTGAATTATTTAGCCTGCTATAGGATTATTATTATTAGTGTCATTTGATAATTTTCTCTCATTTTATTAAACACAACTGTGAGTAATTACCCTACCTAATATTTCTCTGTATTGGCTGACTAGCTAGCAAACATTCATGAAAATATCCATTAGCCACACACATAAAATGCTGCATTATGATGCTGTTGAATCAGAACATACCACTACCTGATCCTGTAGCTCTTTGAGGATTTGCAAATCAATTAATTCTATGTTTCTTGGATTCTTCCCATACAATTAGAAAATTTATAATAGAGTCCATGAACATTATTAGTTTTACCATTTTAAACCAGCAATCACACTTTGATTTTTACAACAAAAGCAGAAATATAAACACACACATTTGGGTCAGTTTTCTGTTAGTCTGTCTGGACTTCAAAATTCTATTCCTCAAGATAATGCACACCAAAGTTCTGGATTAAACAAGAAATTAGATGGCACCTGAACACTTGGTTTCATATTCTCAAAAGGACTATGCAACCTATTTCTTACATTATGACATTGTTTTACAAAGATCCACACTTTTATAATGTACTAACATTATTTTTAATCATGATTAAAAATCAAACATAAAAATTTCTACTTTTTGCTTTTGCCCCCTCCATTTAGAACTTATTTATAGCCTGATAATTCAAAGGTCCCTATGTTTATGAAAATCTGGACAGAAATAGCTCTAAGATCCCATTCAGAACTTGATATTAATCTAAGTCTTTTGGCTCCATTTATCCTGAGAGCAAAGAGTAGGACAAAGGATTTGAGTACTGTTAGTTTATCTGGGAGATTATCCAAGGTAGAAAAGAATGGGAAAGTGATACAGTGAAGAAACAACTTTGTCAAAGAGGTACATTGTTGATATAATTGTTGTGGATAGAAAATGAAGACTTGCTTTTACTGAAAGGTCCTGAGAAACTTCTTTAAGTTGTCCTCATGAAGACCTGAAAACTGACAATTTTATCTATGGCTCTTATTTCCACTTCACTGAGAGCTGTCCTCAGAGGACATTAACTCTCCTCCACTTTTGGGTTGTGTTGGAGACATTCTAAAATGAGAGAGAGAACATGAGATGCTATCAGTGTTAAGTAACTGCAATTTCCCATGGAACTATCCACCACAGGTTTGGCTATAATCAAGTGTTGGGCCTTGATATCAGAGGGATTTGAGGCAGTATCATTTTAGGTTAATCATTATATCTGAAATTTCCAAAAACTTCAACTGATGAAACTTTGATTATAAATCTATAAATATAACAATAAATCTACAGTATTCAAATTATTATCATAGAAATACACAGACAAAGCATCAATGGATTAATATTTAAATGTTACAAAATACTGAACTGAAAGGATTTGGTCATAGAACAACGTGTAAGAAGTAGAACTTAGGTTTAGGTTAGAACTCAGGATGCATTTGAGACTCAGTTAAGAAATTGAATGGAGGGACGCCTGGGTGGCTCAGTGGGTTAAGCCACTGTCTTCGGCTCAGGTCATGATCCCAGGGTCCTGGGACCGAGCCCCAAGTCGGGCTCTCTACTCAGCAGGGAGCCTGCTTCCTCCTCTCTCTCTGCCTGCCTCTCTGCCTGCTTGTCATCTCTCTCTGTCAAATAAATAAATAAAATCTTTAAAAAAAAGAAATTGAATGGATGTCTGACTATCTTATAGGTTTGCTAAAAATCAGTGACTTTGTGTTCACGTGTGGCTATGCAGGAATTTTTAACTTTCTCTAAGAAGTTATTAGATTTGATTATATAATGGCAGTAAATGATGGGGAAAAGCAAAGTACAAACCCCATAAAGACAAAGACACTGAGTATGAGAAAAGAGTAATAGATAAGAAGAATCAATGCATTTGAGGAAAATGGGAATTGAAATACACAATGATTGTTGATTTTTTTAGATGGAGAAAACAAAACTAGCTTGCAAGAAGGAAATAACAGAAGACATGTTGTGATGTGATACAGAATCCTGGACAAGGCAGTAACGTGGAATAAAGGAGTAGGGAGAGCATATCAGGTAATTTGGATAGGAAGGAGTTAGGAGATAATTGCTTGATAAATTTTATATGGCCCACTTAAATGCACAGATTTCTCTTCTTTAATTTATATGGAGAACAGGGTGTCCTTTCTCTTCCCTTTCTGAGCACCAGAGGTGTACTCTTTCAGACTGAAAACCTGAAAAGCTCAGGACTCAGTTGCTTAAGCACAGCTGAGAGGACATATTTCAATTAAGATTTACATTTTGCTGTAGGTAGTAGACTTTCAAAAGTGGTTTAACCATATTTTTTCATTTAACAAGAAGACTACAGAGAGTGTTTTCTGGTGTTGGTTCAGCGTCTTAAGAAAGTGAAGTGAACTATCTTAGAGGTTTTCATGGCTTTTTATTCACAGTTGCAAAAATTGCTGTTGGAGTTCTCACTATTAAGCCCACATTTCTGGCAGAAAGATAGAGGTAAAGAGAATGATATATTGTACGACTGATACTTTGTCATGTGGTTACAATATAAATAGAAAAGAGACAATAAAATATTTGATGTTGTTTTAAGTTTCCTTGTTGTCAATCCCTCAGTGCTTTCTGAGATTCAAGGAAAAAGTAAATGGATATTGACCTGGCAACTATCAACACCTGTCAGTCTCTCTTGGATAACCAATATCTCTATAATCTCTTCTTCCCAGTAAAAAAAAATAAAATATATTCATAACCCACACTGTGCCATATCAAGTTACTGCACCAAGATAAAATTACAATGATTTTCAGTTGTTCCAAATGGACAGAATACCCTTCCTTATGATATCATGTCTTATAAGATAGATAATTGGCTTGCTACCAATATACCCAGATGTGACTGTGGAAGAGACAGGAAAAAAATAATAATATTTATTTATTCCTTGGGTTGACTCTGTTTACACAGATGCATTAGTATTAGAAAAGGTTGGTTTCGGACATTGGAATGAATTTACTTAATGGGTCTGTATGTAATTCTGTTGGAGGAAATTTTTAATTTCTACAAAAATTATTAGAATTCTATCTTATTCTCTTTTGTTAATTTTCACATGTTAACAAAGCCAACGTTTTTTCTAGCAGACAAGATCTTAAATCCTAACAAAACTCAATTTTTTCCTTTTTTTTTTTAAGTTTGAGAGCCTCATGTTCTCTCATGCTGCTTTAAATACAACTCAAAAAAAAAAAAGGAGCTAAATGGGGCAGTAAGACCAGACTTTTTATTTTATTTTATTTATCTTATTTTTAATTAAAAAATTAAAGATTGTATTTATTTATTTGAGAGAGAGAGCATGAGTGGGGCAGGGGGAGGTAGATGCAGAGAGAGACTGAGAAGTATACTCCCTAATGAGCAAAAAGCCCGATATGGAGCTCGATCCCAGGATCCTGACTGAGATCATGACCAGAGACAAAGGCAGATACATGTGCAAAATCCCTTTTTTTCTGGAAACAATACTTTACAAGAGATGTTTGAAAAAGTACTGGGAAATCCACTTTAATAGGAGATACAAACATTTAATTGACTTTTGTAAAGCTACAGGGATCCAAATGATGGGAATCCCAGCCCGTTTAGGTTGTGGACCACAGAGTATTCCTCTCTGTAATATTTTATTTTCTTCCATGTCTACTAACTCCAGTCCAAGTTCACTGATCTCTTTTTAGATAGTGCAAAACATGGCAAAGAATACCAAACGAGTGCCCAATATTCTACATTTATTATATCATTTCTAACATGTAGAAGTGTGTTATCAAGGCTGATTCTGTGAACGAACATAGTTACGCTAAAGTGTGTTTTGTTCTCCAAGAAATTAAATGCATGATTATCACACAATTATAAAATACTTGTGTCAAGAATTTTTATTCAAAAATTAATAAGAAGCAGATATTAAAACTAGTTCACATGGTTATTTGGGATATAAGCAGAGTTGTGCAGCAGAAGTGCTCTGGGCCCATAATTTGGGTTATAGAATTTATGTTTTCTAATGAAATATCACTAACTTGGATTATTGTTAACAAGAATCTTGTGCATTACCATCAGTTTTTTACATTATAACCTCTTGCTCTACAGTTTGTAACTAACTTTGTCTATAGCAAGCTAGTAATCAGGGTGACTCCAATGGATTGAGATAATCTCCAGAGTTTCTACTACATAATACCCAGGACTCCATTGAAAGGACACCTAAGAATTTATTTTGCCCAAAAATTTGATCATTTTTTTCACTTTCCTTACCTATTTTCCAAACCTAGTCCTTTTGCTTCACCTTTCAGTCTACGGACAACCCTGTATCTGACTGACTTGTTAATTCTGGGAATGTCTTGCAGATTAATTTGCTTGCCAGAGGTGGTTCCTCTAATTGATGTCTAAGAACCCTAATTAGTTAAGAAAACTTTTTAACATTTTCATTGCTATTTATTATTATTATTATTATTATTGCTAATATCTCTATTATAAATAATTCACAAGGGCATCTTTCTGACAAAAGACAAAGAGCTGTCTACTAGTAGAAAAAGTACATTTGACTCTGTCAGTGAAAGTGGTAAAGGGATTTGAAAAAATAAGGCAAAGTACTGGAATTTTGTGTTACAACTTTAAATATTATAGACACATTTACTTAATTTCTAATACTGTTGTTGCTTATAATTAAATAAGATGTTTTCCATGAACCACGCATTACAGCAAATATATTGTTTATACAGATTAAATTTTCATCAAAAGGGACGCCTGGGCGGCTCCGTTGGTTAAGCAGCTGCCTTTGGCTCAGGTCATGATCCCAGCATCCTGGGATCGAGTCCCACATTGGGCTCCTTGCTCGGCCGGGAGCCTGCTTCTCCCTCTGCCTCTGCCTGCCATTCTGTCTGCCTGTGCTTGCTCTCTCGCCCACTCTCTCTGATAAAGAAATAAAATCTTAAAATAAATAAATAAATTTTCATCAAAAAATAGTAAGTGTATTTTATTGTAGGATCATGATCAGCATTTTGCAGATGAGAAAAGTGAAATTTAGAAAAGTATGTCTCTTCAAATCCCTCATACAATATCTGGCCTAGATAGAAGGATATACTATCACAATTGAGGAAGATAATTGAGATTACTTAAAATGATAAACTTTACTGTATAGGGTTTTTAAAAGTTTGCCACAGATTCAGATTCTTTTAAAATATATATCTATTTTGTGTAAAGAGAATGTAAAAAGAAAGTGATATATCAGTGCTACCAACTAATGGCTATAATATCATCACCTTATTTATGAACAATGAAACAGTGTGCAATATTTAAATAAATTTAAATAAATTCCTATTTATTTTATATATTTATAAATTTAAATAAATTCCTATTTATTTATTATTAAAGAAATTCCTCTAACGAACAGTATGTTTTGAAGGTTGCTAGCAGGAAAGTGTTGTACTACATGGAAGTAATCAGAAAATGTGATCTAAAAGTCTGCTTTCAAGGGCGCCTGGGTGGCTCAGTGGGTAAAAATTCTGCTTTCAAGAAGCTATAACAGTAAGTACTGAGCATTAGCTATTATATGCTATGGATGAATAACTGAAATCTACATTTGAAACTAATGGTACACTATATGTTAACTAATTGAATTTTAAAAAATTAATTTAAAAAAACCACTATTTTATAAAACAATATTCCCAACAGGCTCTTATGCTTTAAAATACTCACTTTGTAATGAGAGTCATTACTTTTGTCTAGCCAATTCTTACACCACTGTTTATCCCTTCCCTTCTTTATCCCTTCCCAGTATCAATAAAGGCTCACTTGGGTTACCTAGAAGCCATGAGAAAGCTTGTAATAGATCTGGCTGGTTTTCACCAGCAATTTGACCACCATGTGCACAGGGAAGTCTATTGATAAAGGCTTTATTGCAATAAGTTGCAAATACATGGATGATTTTGAATTCTCTTTCTTGAGGTCTTGTTTCATGATAATAAATTTAGGGTGGCTTATTGAAATGGATGTTATTAACATATTTTCATAGTTCTAAGTACATGGAATTGTAAAATAGATTAATGAATGTGGCATTACTGACAACCGTCCTCATTTTGAAATCAAATTACAGTGTACTGAGCTGAGGAGGCAAAGCAGATTTGGGATTATGAGTGAAATAATTTAAAAAAGTCTTAGGGGTATGATCAGACTATTGGGTATTTCAGTAGAAAAATGTCAACTGATTGAGATTCTGTGTTCCCTGATTTCAGAGAGAAGTTAAGATAAATAACACGAGGAGACTAGGAAGCCAAACATAAGTGATACTTTTGTGCCAGGGTGTGTATACATCTGTTTATCTTCTTGCTTTACCACTAAGGTTGCTCCTAGAGGAGAGGTGAAATATGTGTTGGAGCTAATCTCTGTGGATTACACAAGAAACCATATCCTACAGCTCTCCCTGAAACACCCTTTATGATTTCAATGTAATTTGGTTTTTGCATTTTTAGAAATAACAAAATACTTTGCAAACTCATCTACTTTATTACCACCACAAGTGAGTCAGCTGACTCCACATTTTATCACAATGACAGTCACAGAGGAATGGAGGAATGAGTAGAGTTATCAATATATGTGCTTTAAAGAAGTATGACAGGGTAGCAGCTATTTCCAGGAACCAAAACATGGGTCAGCAGCTGTGCAGGAAAAGTGATGAAATAAATGACTCATTTCAGAGGAGTTCTATAACATATTAGTTCTATAATGTATCTTCAGCACCCAATTACCCGCTTTGATCTAAAGATAAGGATTTACAGTTAAGATCCCATTTATGATTTGTCTGGTAGGGTCTGAATCATGTTTACTATTGTTTTGACTATTACTTGAAACCTATAGTAGTACTTGGGATATGTGTTGTGTATTCTGTGCTATTTTTAGATTAGATAACTTCTGTCTCGAACTCCTGTTAATTTGTTTGCTTTTGTTTATTTGATAGTGCTTTCAGTAAATGGATATATCTGAAAAATTGCAAAGCCACTATTAAAATAAGTTATTATGATATATAGCATGGAATTGCACATTCGTCCTTTGAATCCGACAGAGCTTCACCATATCCTTAACAACTTGGGAAAAACATGCTATTATTTTTCTTTATAGAATTTCTCCTGTTAGGCTGTGATGGTTGTCATCAGCAGTAACTCCTCTGAAGGCTTTGTCAAAAGAGTTGAAAAAATTGGAAAGGTGTGAATGAAGCTGTTTGCTGAATATAAAGAAAAGAGCATTGAAGTACAATTCACACTCTTACTTCTCCTTCTATGCTTTCAGATGTTTGACATTTGAAAATTTTGCTTCTAGAAGAGATGCCCTATATAATTCTTACTTTAAGGAGCAAGTTGCTTTTATAATTTTTTTATTATTCTACCATTCAAGTATTTCCATTTAAATTACATTCTATACCATTTAAAAACAATCAAAAGTGCAGCCAGTATTCAATTCCTTGGCTAAATAATTTTAGAAAGCTTTGTGTTATTGAACCTACGGGGTTTTTCTGTAGTTTTAACTCTTTCTTTCTGTGATTTTTCCCATTAGTCACGTAAGTGACTGCAATATAACAGACATTGAGGATAAAGAAGGACTGAATAGAACAATCCTTGGCCTCATGAAGTTGAGAATCTAGCAAGGGAGTCAAACAATTCAATCATTCAGAGACAATTTATTGAGTGCCTGGCCTAAGATGAGCACAACAAAACCCCAGCCCAGAGGAATCATTTTAATGGGAGAGATAGATAATAGGTAAGCCAACTTTAAAAAGAAAAAAATCGTACTGGTTTTTCTTTCATAGTGATGCATATTTGAACTAAATAAGCACATTTTAATAAGAGCAGTGATTGAGAAGAGGTTTTGTAACTGAGTGGTCCGAAAGGGCCTCCCTGAAAAAGTCTGTTTTGAACACATTTCTGAATAATATCAGCCAGGAAGCTGCGTAAAAATCTCAGGAATGGGTGATTTTTCCAGTCAAAAAACTGTAAAGGCTCCAAAGTCACAATACAGCTGTATGTTTCTCTATTAAGGTAACTTCCGACAAAGAATGAGAAGAAATAACTAACCCAGGTTTGAAAGAAAAGGGACAGACTTTCTATGGAATTCATATTTAATTAAAGCTCTAAAGGTCAAAAATACAATAGAGCAAAATTCTGGTCCCGCTGATATACCTAATGAAAGTTCATAAACAAGGTGTGGGTAGCAAAGAGTGTGTGGGAATTGTGGTAAGAACAGTGGGGAAGAGTCATCCCTGAACATGTTCTTAAATAAAGCAATTCTTGTGTTGTTTTAAAGGGTAAATTGGAGTTTGCCTAAGTGATTAGAGAAGGATGCCTCAGCTTATGGAAGTTCAAAGCCATAAAAATGTGATAAACTACTGCAGATATTTTCATGTATATTTGTTGTTGCTTCTAGTAATGGTGATCTAAAAACTCCTACTTAAGACAACTAAAAATCCAGACAAAATAGCTTTTAAAATTAAAAATATCAGAATGATTATAAAAATTAAGTGTGGGATTACTGGGCCAAAATACGAAATACAATGAGAGCCTAGAGATATATGCCCTGAAGCCATTTTAGCTATGAGAGCATTTGAAACTGCTAAAACACACTGAGCTGTGTTGTTAATAGACTCTTGATACTAGAGAAACAAAATTCATAATCCAGCAGCAATCAAATTTGAGGACTTTGGTACAACCCAAATTTAAGTTGAGATCCCCAAAGCACAAGGAGAAGCAGATATAAGACTATAGCCTACCTTGCCTTCTGTGTAAACTGAGAAAGTCAGTCACTGAATTTGGAGTATGATTGTCTTGTAGAGTCTCATATATAACAGAAAATCCTGCCAAGGAGGACCATACCATTATTATAGCTCTTAATTATCCCTACTCAATAAGAGTTTCAAATATAATGTCTTGAACATAGCAAAATGTAACAAAGCGCACAAAGAAAAACCGTTAACAAAATTTGATAGACAAAATGGGATTAAGTATGATGTTAAAATGATCAATAAAGATTGTAAAATGGCTTGAGTACTCTGCTCAAAGAAATGAGAGGGGATGCAAATTGAACAAAAAACTGAAACTAAAAATGATATTGAGAAAGGTTATAAATGAACCAAATGGATACTCTAGAACTTTAAAGATATGACAGCTAATTTAAGATACCACAGGGGTGCCTGGGTGGCTCACTTAATTAAACCTCCAATTCTTTTTTCTTTTTTTTTTTTTTTACACCATAATTTTATTTTATTTCTTTCATTTTGGCTCAGGTCATGATGTCAGGCTTGTGAAATAGAGCCCAGAGTTGGGCTCTGTTCTGAGCCTGGAGCCTGCTTAAGATTCTTTTCCCTTCTTTTTCTATCCCTCCCTGCGCTTTCACTTGCTCGCTCTCTCTTGCTTGCAAATAAATAGATAGATAGATAATAGACAAAGCAAAATAAAAGCAGATTATGAAAATAAATATAAAGATTTTGAAATGAAAACAAGTCCTAAATAAAATAGAGAAGACCTACACAGCTAAAAGTTCATTCAGAAAATCTACTATTAAAGAAGTCAGTATGACACATGTTAAGATATCAAAAGATTGGAGCATGTACTTTACAGAAAGGGTAATCCAAATGGCCACTCATATATAAAAACTGTTTATCTTTATTATGAATCTGGAATTAAATTAAATTAAAAATGAATTAAAACCTAAAATGACATACTATTACACACTTACCATATTGGGCAACAGTAAAATTGTCTTGCAAGAATGTGAAAGAATGAAAGTGCCCATAATAAAAACATTTGAGGTAAGTTGGACAATATTTAGAAAACTTAAAAATAAAAATAAAGATTTGGTCCATTCCTAGAAATACAACATGGAACTTAATGAATATTTTCACAAGGATATGCAAACAGATGATTATAGCTATTTCATTCATAACGGCATATCAGCAGTGGTATATTTGCACAATGTTACATTAAATAAGAGAGAATATTAACAAACTAGGAGGAGGGGCTAGGTTGTTATCATAAACAGATCTTCTATGGTGCTGATTATGTTCTATTTCTCAAAATCTTTAAGTTAAAAAGGTTTTCAAATTTATATCTAGATAGATAGATGATAGATGGACAGATATCCCAGAAGCTGCAATGCTAATCTAAGACCAGGCTTTAAAGGGCTTTTCTATACTCTACTAAATACTTGAAACCATTCATTATATCATAGCTCAGTGTTCAAATCTCCATTTGTTTCCTCAGTTTCCTAATATTTATTTTAAGGTGACCTGATCCAGACTTTTGATCACCTTTGTCTAAATATTTCTATTTTAACAAAGTCCTTTTTAATACTCAGAGACTAAAACTTAGAAAAATACTCTGATTGTTATCTCACTAGAGTGGAAAATATATGGTTACCCATTAACTAATGATATCCATGTCTACATTAGATCCATGACATTTTTAATTCTTGGGAGCTTTTGGTTCAATGAATTTTTTAAGCTTCTTTAAATGAAGCTTTAAGCCATCACCACATGAATAAAATTAAAGAACTAAATGAAAACAAGCCAAGTATTTACAGAGTAATAGAATGTGCAGTGGAAACAGTACAATTCTGAAATCATAAAGCCTAAATTAGTGTGATGCATCTTTACTAGTCATGTAATCATAAACCAGTTATCTAAATGTGTTAGCCTCAGTTTTTTCACCCATGAAATGGTGATGATAATACTTATTATGCAGAGTTGTTGTGTGGATGTGATGAAGCATGGAGCATGAGAGTCTCATATTCCATGCTAAAATGATAGCTATTTTTATACTTATAATAATTGTAATAATAGTAATTAAATTGTTCAAAATGGTAATATTCATTGATATTGAGGCATTGTATTGACTATTCATAGACACATTTACCAAAATAAATTTCATTTTACGTTACCCCCTCTGAGGATATGTATTCCCTAATTCAATATGAATCTCATTATGAATAATAATTATCATAATAAATATGCTGATTTTTCTTCTATTTATTTTTAGGGAAGTATCCTTTACTGTTGAACATAAAGAAACTTAAGCAAGTCTGTCTTATTCAAAATTTGCTTGCTGCTTTCTTATGAAACTAGATTATAGAGTTGTATGAAATAAATTCATGCAGTTAAGACATTTATGTTTGGAAAACTGGGTGGTCAGTTTAGTATTTCAAAAAAAGATTTTAAATTTAAACCTTAAAACTGAGCTCTTTCAGCCTTATTTATAGACCATCCTTCATGCTTCATAAGTACTCCTTTATTGTAAACTAAGTAATAGTTTTTGTCACAGTGTATATAACGAAAATGGATTTTATATTCTATTATTTCAGAGTTAGTTGCAGTTTCTACTTCCTTACTTCCTTTTTTGAAAAATAGATTAATTCTACAAAAAGTTTTTGCCAGCTTTATTGAAAAAAAATCGACATATTATAATTTGTAAATTTAAGAAATGATTTCTTATAACACTGCAAACTTTTAACATTGTGTAAACTTTGTACAATTTGATAAATCGGTATACATCTTTATTGCAATATAATCTACATAAAAATGTTAATACATCTACTATCTCGTATAGTTGCCACTGTTTTTTATGCATGTATCGTAAGGAATTTTAAGATCTACTCTCTTAGCAACTTCTATGTATATAGTATAGTAGAGATAAACTTCAGAGGTCTTGTGGGTTTTGTTCCAGACCGCCTCAATAAAGTGATTATCTCAATATACTAAGTCAAATTATTATTTTTTTTTTTTTTGGTTTCCCAGTGCATATAAAAAATTATGTTTCCCAGTGCATATAAAAAATAAACACTATACTGTACTGTTCAAAAGCATTATGTTTTTAAAGAAAAACAGTGTATATACCTTAAGTAAACTTGTTCTGAGTTTTCAGTGGGTCATAATTACTGATCACAGATCACCATAACAAATACAATAATAATGAAAAAACTTGAAATATTGCAAGAATTACCAACATGTGACAGAGAGACACAAAATGAACAAATGTTGTTAGAAAAATGGTGGCAGCAGACCTCTTTTATACAAATTGATATAAACTTTCAACTAGTAAGAATGTGATATATGCAAAGTTTAATAAAGGGAAGCACAATAAAAAAAAGTATGTATATTTTATTAACTATGATCATCATGATCCCCAGAACTTTTTGGTATTATAGTTGCAAGTTTGCACCCTTTGACCACCTTACTCCACCCCAGGTTCACCCCTTGTCAACTCAACTCTAAGTTTCCATTAGTTTGCCTTTTCCTCAGATTCTGTATGTAAGGGATATCATAATACATAAATTTAAAAAATATATAAAATCTTTGAAATATTTCACTTAGTATAACACCTTCAAGATCCATCCATGCTGTTGTAAATGGCAGTATTTCTTAATTTTTCATGGGTAAGTAGTATTCCATAGTATATATTTACCATACTTATTTTATTCATTCATCCATTAATGGATACTGAAGTTATTTCCATCTCTTGCTTAGAGTTAATAATTTTATAATAAACATAAGAGTGCAGATATGTCTTTGAACAGTGACTTCGTTTCCTTTAGATATATCCCTAGAAGTGGGATTACTGAATCATATGGTAATTTTACTTTTAATAATATGAATAATCTCCATACTGTTTTCCATACAAATTTATATCCCTATCACAGTGCACAAGTTCCCCATTTTCCCCAATATTTACCAAAATTTGTTAGTTTCCATTTCTGGTACTATATATTCTAATAGGTAGTAATATCTTGCTATGTTTTTCAGAGGTAAACAACAACAACAACATCATAATGACTTTGCCCTGAGTTTTTTACGTTGAGCACTTTTTAATGCTCCTGTTGGTCATTTATATAACTTTTTTGAAAAAAAAAAGTCTATTGAGATCCTTTTGCTATTTTTTTAATTATATATTTTTTCTATTTGTATCTGTTGGTTATTAACCTCTTTTCAGATATAAGATTTGTAAGTATTTTCTTCCATTCTGTGGATTGTGTTTTCATTCTCTCTCTCTCTCTTTTTTTGGCAATGCAGAAACTTTAGTTTGATGTAATACGATTTATTTATTTTTGCTTTTTTTGCTTGTGTTTTTGGTCTGGTATCCAAAAAACTATTGGCAAGACCAATGTCAAGGAGAATTTTTCCTATGTTTTCCTTTAGGAAATGTAGTTTCATGCATCACCTTTAAGTCTTTAATCTATTTCAAGTTAAGCCTTATGAGTGATATAAGGTTCCAGTTTCATACTGTTTATGTGACTGTTCAGTTTTAAATATTGTTTATTGAACAGACTATCTTTACCCATTACATATGTTGGCCCCTGTAAAATATTAGGTGACTGTATAAAAGGATTTATTTCTGTTCTACTTGTTTATTGGTCTGTTTTTATGCCAGTATACTTTATTGTTTTGAGCGTGAGGGCTTTGTAGTATAGTTTCAAATCAAGAAGTGTAATTTCTCTTCTTCATTCTTTCTCAGAACTGCTTTGATTATTTGTTGTCTTTTATGGTCTCATATAAATTTTAGGATTTTTTACTTACTTCTGTAAAAAAATAATATTGGATTTTTTAAAGATTTTTAATTTATTTATTTGACAGAGAGAGATGACAAGCAGGCAGAGAGGCAGGCAGACAGAGAAGAGGAAGCAGGCTTCCTGCTGAGCAGAGAGCCTGATGCGGGGCTCGATCCCAGGACCCTGGAATCATGACCTGAGCCGAAGGCAGCGGCTTAACCCACTGAGCCACCCAGGCGCCCCTAACATTGGATTTTTGATAAGAATTGGATTTACAGGTGGTTTTCTGTAGTATGGATATTTTAACAATGTTAATTCTTACCATTCATAAATATGAGCTATCTTTCCATTTGTGTCTCCTTCAATTTCTTTATCAATGTCATAGTTTCATCTTCTTAGATAAATCTATTCCTAAGTATTTTATTATTTTTGATGCTATTGTGAATTAGATTGTTTTCTTTATTTTTTCAGATAGTTCATCATTAGAGTGTTAAAATGCTCCTGTCTTGTGCTTACTTTGGCTTACTTTGGATGACATGAAAAACAGGGAAGCATTCCATATTTAAAAAAATGAAACGAAACAAAGTTCTTGTCTTTTATATATTGTTCTTGTATTTGGCGGCTTTACTAAATTTGTTTATTCAAATTTTTTTGTGACGTTTTTAGGATTTTTTAACATGTAAGTTCATGTTATCCAAAAAAAAAAGAAAATTTTACTTCTTCCTTTTTTTTTTGGAGTCTCTTATTTCTTTGTGTTCCTTGTTTCTCTGGCTAGGACATCCCATACTATGTCAAATGAGAGTAGTGAAAGTGGACACACTTGTCTTTTTTCTGATCTTTAAGGGGAAAACTTTCAAACTTTTTTGATTGAATATGAGATGAGCTCTGGGCTTGCAATATGTGGTTTTTCTTTAATGGATTTTTTAAATTATTTTTTTAAAAATTTTTATAAACATATAATGTGTTTTTATCCCTAGGGGTACAGGTCTGTGAATCACCAGGTTTACACATTTCACAGCACTCACCATCACTCACCATAGCACCTGCCCTCCCCAATGTCTATACCCCCACCATCCTCTCCCAACACACCTCCCCCCAGCAACC
This sequence comes from Mustela nivalis, assembly GCF_964662115.1. Lineage (NCBI taxonomy): Eukaryota > Metazoa > Chordata > Mammalia > Carnivora > Mustelidae > Mustela > Mustela nivalis. The sequence goes on from NW_028135921.1 coordinate 251,696, forward strand.
CTCAGTCTGTTTTGTGAGATTCAGTCTTTTATGGTTTGTCTCCCTCCCAATCCCATCTTCTTTTATTTTTCTTTTTGTACTCCCGAAACCGCCTATGTTGCAATTCTACTTCATCATATCAGGGAGATCATAAGATAGTTGTCTTTCTCAGATTGATTTATATCGCCAAGCACAATACCCTCTAGTTCCATCCACGTCATCACAAATAGCAGGATTTCATTTCTTTTGATGGCTGCATAGTATCCCATTGTACATATATACCACATCTTTTTTATTGATTCATCTATTGAAGGACATTTAGGTTCTTTCCATAGTTTAACTATTGTGGACATTGCTGCTATAAACATTTAGGTGCATGTGCCCCTTCAGAATGCCACGTTTGTATCTGTACGGTATATACCCAGTACTACAATCACTGGGTCATAGGCTAGTTCTATTTTCAGCTTTTTGAGGCACCTCCACGCTGTTTTCCAGAGTGGTTGCACCAGCTTGCATTCCCACGTACAGTGTAGGAGGGTTGCCCTTTCTCCACATCCTCGCCAGCATCTGTCATTGACTGACTTGTTCATTTTAGCCATTCTGAAAGGTGTGAGGTGGTATCTCATTCTGGTTTTGATTTGTAGTTCCCTGATGCCGAGTGATGTGGAGCATTTTTTCATGTGTCTGTTGGCCATTTGGATGTATTCTTTGCAGAAATGTCTGTTCATGTCCTCTGCCCATTTCTTCATTGGATTATTTGTTCTTAGGGTGTTGAGTTTGATAAGCTCTTTATAGATTTTGGATAGATACTGGCCCTTTATCTGGTATGTCATTTGCAAATATCTTCTCCCAGATAACTTCTGACAGTCATCTTTTGGCTTTGTTAACTGTTTCCTTTGCTGGGCAAAAGCTTTTTGATCTGATGTAATCCCAAGAGTTCATTCTTGCCCTTGCTTCCCTTGCCTTTGGCGATGTTCCTAGGAAGAAGTTGCTGCTGCTGAGGTCAAAGAGGTTGCTACCTGTTCTCTCCTCAAAGATTTTGATGGATTCCTTTCTCACATTATGCTTCTTCATCCATTTCCAGTCTATTTTCATGTATGGTGTAAGGAAATGGTCCAATTTCATTTTTGTGCATGTGGCTGTTCAGTTTTCCCGACCCTAAGGCCAGAGGCTCCTTCTCTACTGCTGTGCCTTCTCCCATGTACTCCTGGGGAACACGGTGACAGTTGTGTGCGACCATGCTTCTCTCTCAGACAGAGGGGATGCTAGGGAAAAGAGTATTTTGTTCCATGCGGGTATCTTCCACCGTGCTGCGGAGACTAGCTCAGGCAAGCAGCAGCAGCATCCACAAACCCAATTCTGATTTCCCAACGAATGCTGTGCTTTCCCAGGGGAGATGCCCAGGCAAAGAGGCTTTCGCTGTATGCGGGTTTCTCCCACCGCGAGACTGGGCTCAGGCAAGCAGCAGCAGCCCGCAGATCATTTCTCAGCGAATGCTGTGCTTTTGCAGAGGCTTTGGCTTGGAGCTAACAGCACTTCGCCGCTGCTTCCTCAGCAAGGCTTCAGTCGCGTCAGGGAAGAAGAGCTGCGGGAGAGCTGGTGCCTCTTGGGCCTTGCTTTCCCGAGCTCCAAGATCGAACCCGGGGTTCATCTTGCTAAGCCGAACTAAGCAGACACAGTCACAGCCCTGCAGCAGCTTGCGTGGCCTAGCATGGCACTCTATGCCTATTACCACCTTTTGGGGTAGGTAAGGCTTTGCATTTTACTCCGGCGCTCAGGAAGACGCGGGGTCTAGGCCAGTGCCTTCAGAACAGGAGAGAGGTTGCGACAGGATCCCTGCAAACGGCCCGTGCCTTGGATGGGGAACTGTGGGGGACAGTCTCCACTCCTTCCCAGGCACACCCCCTGCCACCTACATCGCTGCCACATCTTGGTGGAAGATGGCATCTGACTGCCCATTTCTCCCTGGGGTTGTTTCTGCGAGTTGTGGGTATGGCACCTGGTGTCAAGACCAAGTTTGCCGTTGGGACAGGTGGCCAAGGAGATGCTGTCCCCTTGGAACTAGAGGTACAAGACTGGCCTGCCTTCTGCCAAGTCTCCTACTTCAGAGGATAGCACGTGCCCCTGCCCTAGTCATCCCCTCATGTCTCCTTAGCAGCCAGGCTTCCATCTCTCCGCACAGGGAGCGGGTGACACTTGTCTTGCCACCGGCCTGCTGTTCGTGCCACGGCAGGCTATCCTGCTTCCCGAGCGTTTCCCGACCCCAAGGCCAAGGGCTCCTTCTCTTCTCCGGGGGCGGCTTGCTGCGCCTTCCTCACACTTGCTCCTGGGGAGCGCGGTGACAGACATGTGCAACCACGCTTCTCTCTCAGGCTGAAGGGATGCTAGGGCAAAGAGTATTTCGCTCCATGCGGGTATTTTCCACCGTGCTGCGGGGACTAGCTCAGGCATGCAGCAGCAGCATCCCCAAACCCAACTCAGATTTCCCAACAAATGCTGTCATTTTCCAGGGTAGATGACAAGGCAAAGAGGCTTTCGCTGTATGCGGGTATCTCCAGCCGCGAGACTGGGCTCAGGCAAGCAGCAGTAGACCGCAGAACATTTCTCAGCGAATGCTGTGCTTTCTCAGAGGCTTTGGCTTGGAGCGAACAGCACTTCGCCGCTGCTTCCTCAGCAAGGCTTCAGTCGTGTCAGGGAAGCAGAGCTGCGGGAGAGCTGGTGCCTTTTGGGCCTTGCTTTCCCGGGCTCCATGTTCGCCTCCTGGATTCGCCCTGCCAGGCCGAATCAAGCAGACACAGCCACAACCCTGCAGTAGCGTGTGGAGCCTAGGATGGCACCCTATGCACACTACCATCTCCCGGTGTAGGCATCGCTTGGCCTTTTACTCTGGCGCTCAGGCGTTCTCGCGGACTAGCCCAGTGCTTTCCCCACAGGAAAAGAGACGTGACAGGATCCCTGCACACCCCCGTGCACTGAATAGGGAGCTTTCGGGGACTGTCCTCACACCATCACCTAAACCTCATGCCACCTCCAAGCATCCACATCCTGAAGGAAGACGGCATCTGACTCCCTGTCATTTCAGAAAGCTGTTTCTGCGAGTTCAGCGTAGGCTCCTGGTGGCTTGCGCATGTCTGCCCCAGGGACAGGTGGCCAAGGAGCTGCTGTCTCCTTGGGCCCAGAGGCTCAGGACAGGCATGCTTTCTGCCCAGACTCCTTTCTAAGAGTGGAGCACGCGCCCTGCCCTACTCATCCACTCTTCTGTAGCAGACAGGCTTCCGTCTCTCTGCACAGGGAGCGGGTGACACTTGTATTGCCACCGGCCGCTGTGCCTGCCTGGGCCGGCTCTCCTGTTTTACAACTGATTCCAGACCAGAAAGCCAACGGCTCCTGCTCTTCTCCCTGGGCACCGTGCTGCACCTTCCACAGACATGTTCCTGGGGAGCACAGTGATAGACGTGTCCCTTTCCTTAAGGCTCTTTCCACAGGCGCAACCGCGCTTCTCTCAGGCAGAGGGGTGATAGGGCAAAGAGGATTTCGCTCCAAGCGGGTATCTTCCACCGTGCTGCGGAGACTAGCTCAGGCATTACGCCGCAGCATCACACACATCCGATTCTGATTTCCCAACAAAAGCTGTGCTTTCCCAGAGGGGATGCCCGGGCAACGGGTTTTCGCTGTATGCGGGTTTCTCCCTCCGCGAGACTGGGCTCAGGCAAGCAGCAGAAGTGACCGCAGAAACGACTCTGATTTCCCAGCGACTGCTCTGCTTTCCCAGAGGTTTTCAACTTGGCGCGAACCGCACTACGCTGCGGCTTCCTCAGCAAGGCTTTGATCGTTCGCTCTGTCGCGGCAGGGAAGAAGAACCGCGGGAGAGCTGGTGCCTCTTGGGCCTTGCTTTCCCAGTCTCCAAGTTCACACCCGGGTTTCAACTTGCTATGCCGAACTAAGCAGACACAGTCACAGCCCTGCAGCAGCTTGCGTGGCCTAGCATGGCACTCTATGCCTATTAACCATCTCCAGTGGTAGGTAAGACTTTGCCCTTTGCTCCGGCGATCAGGCAGACTCGGGGTCTAGGCCTGTGCCTTCAGCACAGGAGGGAGGAGGCGACAGAATCCCTGCACACGGCTCGTGAAATTGGATCGGGAACTGTGGGGGACAGTCTCCACTCCTTCCCCTGCACACCCGCTGCCACCCATATCGCTGCCACATCTTGGTGGAAGACGGCATCTGACTGTCCGTTTCTCCATGGGGTTGTTTCAACGAGTTTCGGTTATCGCACCTGGTGGCAAGCTCAAGTCTCCCATTGGGACAGGTGGCCTAGGAGATGCTGTCCCCTTGGGACCAGAGGCACAGGAAAGGTCTGCCTTCTGCCCAGACTCCTTCCTCAGAGTGGAGCTCACGCCCCTGCCCTAGTCGTCCCCTCATGTCTCCTTAGCAGCCAGGCTTCCATCTCTCCGCACAGGGAGCGGGTGACACTTGTCTTGCCACCGGCCTGCTGCTCGTGCCACGGCAGGCTATCCTGCTTCTCGAGCGTTTCCCGACCCCAAGGCCAAGGGCTCCTTCTCTTCTCCGGGGGCGGCGTGCTGCGCCTTCCCCACACTTGCTCCTGGGGAGCGCGGTGACAGACATGTGCAACCACGCTTCTCTCTCAGGCTGAAGGGATGCTAGGGCAAAGAGTATTTCGCTCCATGCGGGTATTTTCCACCGTGCTGCGGGGACTAGCTCAGGCATTCAGCGCAGTGATAGACGTGTCCCTTTCCTTAAGGCTCTTTCCACAGGCGCAACCGCGCTTCTCTCAGGCAGAGGGGTGATAGGGCAAAGAGGATTTCGCTCCAAGCGGGTATCTTCCACCGTGCTGCGGAGACTAGCTCAGGCATTACGCCGCAGCATCACACACATCCGATTCTGATTTCCCAACGAATGCTGTGCTTTCCCAGAGGAGATGCCCGGGCAAAGAGGCTTTTGCTGTATGCGGGTTTCTCCCACCGAGAGACTGGGCACAGGCAAGCAGCAGAAGAGCCCGCAGAACCGACTTCTGATTTCTCAGAAAATGCTGTGCTTTCGCAAAGGCTTTGGGTTGAAGCGAACAGCACTTCACCGCTGCTTCCTCAGCAAGGCTTCAGTCGCATCAGGGAAGAAGTGCTGCCGGAGAGCTGGTGCCTTTTGGGGCCTTGCTATCCCGGGCTCCAAGTTCACAACCTGGGTTCATTCTTCCAAGCTGAAATAAGCAGACACAACCTCGACCCTGCAGCAGCGTGCGTGGCCTAGGATGGCACTCTGCTCACAATGCCATCTCTCAGCATAGGCACAACCGGCCCTTTTGCTCTGGCGTTCAGGTGGACAGGGGACTAGGCCAGTGCCGTCTCCATCCTTGAGGAGACATGAGAGGATCACTGCACACCGCCCGTGCCCTGGAATGGGGAGTAATCGGTAACTGTCCCTGTTTCCCCGGGACACCCCCTGCCTCCGCCAATGCTGCCACATCCTGGAGGAAGACGGCATCTGATTGCCCATTCCTCCAGGAGGTGTTTCTGCGAGTTCAGGGCCGGAAGCTTGGTGGCAAGCCCACGTCTGACCTCTGGACAGGTGGCCAAGGAGATGTTGTCCCCTTGGGTCCAGAGGCACAAGACAGGCCTGCCTTCTGCCCAGACTCCTTCCTCAGATTGGAGCACGTTCCCCGGCCCAATCGCCCCCTTATGTCTCCTTAGCAGCCAAGCTTCGTCTCTCTGCACAGGGAGTGGGTGACACTTGTCTTGCCACCGGCCCGCTGTTCCTGCCAGGGCCAGCTCTCCAGCTTCGCGACCATTTCCCGACCACAAGGCCAATGGCTCCTTCTCTTCTCCTGGGCAGTTTGCTGCACTTTCCCCAGACAGGCTCCTGGGGAGCCCAGTGACAGACATGTCCCCTTCCTTAAGGTTCTTTCCACAGGCGCAACCACGGTTCTCTCTCATGCAGTGGGGATGCCCAGGCAAAGAGGATTTCGCTCCATGCGGGTTTATTACACTGTGCTGTTGGGTCTTGCTCAGGCAAGCAGCAGCAGCATCCCACAGACCCGACTCTGATTTCCCAAAGAATGCTGTGCTTTTTCAGAGGAGATGCCCAGGCAAAGACCCTTTCACTGTATGAGGGTTTCTCCCGCCATGCTGCGAATACTAGGCTAAGGCAAGCAGCAACAGCAGCCCACAAAAACGACTCTGATTTCCCAGCGACTGCTATGCTTTCACAGAGCTTTTCAGCTTGGCGCGAACGGCACTTCGCTGCTGCTTCCTCAGCAAGGCTTTGGGTGTTCGCTCTGTCGCATCAGGGAAGAAGAGCTGCGGGAGAGCTGGTCCCTCTTGGGCCTTGCTTTCCCGGGCTCTATGTTGGCACCCTGGGTTCACCCTGCCAGTCCGAACTAAGCAGACACAGCCACAACGCTGCAGCAGCGTGCGTGGCCTAGGATGGCACTCAATGCACACTACATTCTCCCAGTGTAGGCAACGCTTGGCCTTTTGCACAGGCCCTCAGGCGGACTCGCGGACAAGGCCAGTGCCTTCCCCACAGGAGAGGAGAGGCGACAGGATCCCTGAACACCGCCCGTTCACTGGAATGGGGAGCTTTGGGAGATTGTCCCCACTCCTTCCCCGGCAAACCCCCTGCCACCGAAAACGCTGTCACATCTTGGAGGAAGATGGCATCTGACTGCCCGTTTCTCGAGGGAGCTATTTCTGCGAGTTCCGGGTATGGGGCCTGGTAGCTAGCCCAAGTCGGCCCTACAGACAGGTGGTCAAGGAGATGCTGTCCCCTTGGGACCAGAGGCACAGGACAGGCCTGCCTTCTGCCCAGACTCCTTCCTCAGAGTGGAGCATGCATCCCTGCCCTAGTCATCCCCTCATGTCTCCTTAGGAACCAGGCTTTGTCTCTCTGCACAGGGAGCGGGTGACACTTGTCTTGCCACCGGCCTGCTGTTCCTGCCACGGCAGGCTATTCTGCTTGCGACCTTTCCCAACCACAAGGCCAACGTATTCTTCTCTTCTCCTGGGGTGGCGTGATGCACCTTCCCCAGACGTGCTCTTGGGGAGCGCAGTGACACACGTGTGCAACCACGCTTCTCTCTCAGATCTCAAATACCCAACATAACCCTACACCTAAAGGAGATGGAGAAAGAACAACAAAGAAAGCCTAAACCCAGCAGAAGAGGAATAATAAAGATCAGAGCAGAAATCAATGAAATATAAACAAATAAACAAACAAATAAAAACCACAAAAAACCAACAACAACAACAAAAAACAATAGAACAAATCAACGAAACTAGGAGCTGGTTCTTTGAAAGAATTAATAAGATTGATAAAACCCTTTCCAGACTTATCAAAAAGAAAAGAGAAAGAAACCAAATAAATAAAGTAATGAATGAAAGAGGAGAGATCACAACCAACACCAAAGAAATACTAACAATTATAAGAACATACTATGAGCAACTCTACGCCAACAAATTCAACAATCTGGAAGAAATGGATACATTCCTAGAGACATATAAACTACCACAACTGAACCAGGAAGAAATAGGAAACCTGAACAGACCCATAACCAGTACGGAGATTGAAACAGTCATCAAAAATCTCCAAACAAACAAAAGCCCCGGGCCAGATGGCTTCCCAGGGAAATTCTACCAAACATTTAAAGAAGAATTAATTCCTATTCTCATGATACTGTTCCAAAAAAATAGAAATGGAAGGAAAACTTTCAAACTCATTTTATGAGGCCAGCATCACCTTGATCCCAAAACCAGACAAGGATCCCATCAAAAAAGAGAACAGCAAACCAATATCCTTGATGAACACAGATGCGAAAATTCTCACCAAAATACTAGCCAATAGGATTCAACAGTACATTAAAAGGATTACTCACCACGACCAAGTGGGATTTATTCCAGGGCTACAAGGTTGGTTCAACATATGCAAATCAATCAATGTGATACAACACATTAATAAAAGAGAGAACAAGAACCACATGATACTCTCCATAGATGCTGAAAAAGCATTTGGCAAAGTGCAGTGTCCCTTCCTGATTAAAACTCTTCAAAGTGTAGGGATAGAGAGCACATATTATCAATGTTATCAAAGCCATCTATGAAAAACCCACTGCAAATATCATTCTCAATGGAGAAAAACTGAATACTTTTCCGCTGAGGTCAGGAACACGGCAGGGATGTCCGTTATCACCACTGCTATTCAACATCGTACTAGAAGTCCTAGCCTCAGCAATCAGACAACAAAAAGAAATTAAGGGCATCCAAATTTTGCCAAATTGGCAAAAGAGAAGTCAAACTATCCCTGCTTGCAGACGATATGACACTGTATGTGGAAAACTTAAAGGACTCCACTCCAAATCTGCTATAACTTGTATAGGAATTCTGTAAAGTGTCAGAATATAAAATCAATGCACAGAAATTGGTTGCATTTTTTTAAACCAACAAGACTGAAGAAATAGAAATTAAGAAGTGAATCCCATTTACAATTGCACTCAAAACCCTAAGATACCTAGGAATAAACCTAACCAAAGAGACAAAGAATCTATAATCAGAAAACTCCAAAGTGAGTACTCATGAAAGAAATTGAAAAAGACACAAAGAAATGGAAAAATGTTCCATGCTCCTGTATTGGAAGAACAAATATTGTGAAAATGTCTATGCTACCTAAAGCAATCTACACATTTAATGCAATCCCCATCAAAATCTCGTCCATTTTTTTCAAAGAAATGGGACAAATCATCCTAAAATATATATGGAACCAGAAAATACCTCGAATAGCCAGAGGAATATTGAAAGAGAAAGCCAAAGTTGTTGGCATCACAATTCCAGACTTCAAGCTCTATTACAAAGTTGTCATCATCAAGATGGTAGGGAACTGTCCCCAAAACAGACATAGATCAATGGAACAGAATAGAGAGCCCAGAAATACACCCTCCACTCTATGGCCAACTAATCGTCAACAAAGCAGGAAGGAATGTCCTATGGAAAAGAGACAGCCTCTTCAACAAATGGTGTTAGGAAAATTGAACAGCCAATGCAGAAAAATGAAGTTGGACCATTTCCTTACACCATACATGAAAATAGACTGGAAATGGATGAAGAAGCATAATGTGAGAAAGGAATCCATCAAAATCCTTGAGGAGAGAACAGGCAGCAAACTCTTTGACCTCACCAGCAGCAACTTCTTCCTAGGAACATCGCCAAAGGCAAGGGAAGCAAGGGCAAGAATGAACTCTTGCGATTTCATCAGATCAAAAAGCTTTTGCCCAGCAAAGGAAACAGTTAACAAAGCCAAAAGATGACTGTCAGAAGTTATCTGGGAGAAGATATTTGCAAATGACATACCAGATAAAGGGCCAGTATCTATCCAAAATCTATAAAGAGCTTATCAAACTCAACACCCTAAGAACAAATAATCCAATGAAGAAATGGGCAGAGGACATGAACAGACATTTCTGCAAAGAATACATCCAAATGGCCAACAGACACATGAAAAAATGCTCCACATCACAGGCATCAGGGAACTACAAATCAAAACCAGAATGAGATACCACCTCACACCTTTCAGAATGGCTAAAATGAACAAGTCAGTCAATGACAGATGCTGGCGAGGATGTGGAGAAAGGGCAACCCTCCTACACTGTACGTGGGAATGCAAGCTGGTGCAACCACTCTCGAAAACAGCGTGGAGGTGCCTCAAAAAGCTGAAAATAGAACTAGCTTATGACCCAGTGATTGCAGTACTGGGTATATACCGTACAGATACAAACGTGGCATTCTGAAGGGGCACATGCACCTAAATGTTTATAGCAGCAATGTCCACAATAGTTAAACTATGGAAAGAACCTAAATGTCCTTCAACAGATGAATCAATAAATAAGATGTGGTATATATGTACAATGGGATACTATGCAGCCATCAAAAGAAATGAAATCCTGCTATTTGTGATGACGTGGATGGAACTAGAGGGTAATATGCTTGGCGAAATAAATCAATCTGAGAAAGACAACTATCCTATGATCTCCCTGATATGATGAAGTGGAGATGCAACATAGGCGGTTTCGGGCGTACGAAAAGAAAAATAAAAGATGGGATTGGGAGGGAGACAAACCATAAAAGACTGAATCTCACAAAACAGACTGAGGGTTGCTGGGGGGAGGTGTGTTGGGAGAGGATGGTGGGGGTATGGACATTGGGGAGGGCAGGTGCTATGGTGAGTGATGGTGAGTGCTGTGAAATGTGTAAACCTGGTGATTCACAGACCTGTACCCCTAGGGATAAAAACACATTATATGTTTATAAAAAAAATTTAAAAAAATAATTTAAAAAATCCATTAAAGAAAAACCACATATTGCAAGCCCAGAGCTAATCTCATATTCAATCAAAAAAGTTTGAAAGTTTTCCCCTTAAAGATCAGAAAAAAGACAAGTGTGTCCACTTTCACTACTCTCATTTGACATAGTACTGGATGTCCTAGCCAGAGAAACAAGGAACACAAAGAAATAAGAGACTCCAAATAAAAAAAAAAAGGAAGAAGAAAAATTTTCTTTTTTTGGATAACATGAACTTACATGTAAAAAAATCCTAAAAACTTCATAAAAATTTTTGAATAAACAAATTTAGTAAAGCTGCGAAATACAAGATCAATATATAGAAGACAAGAATTTTGTTTTTTTTCGTTTTTTTAATACTTTTTCATGTCATCCTTGCTCAGTGATCACGGTAATCTTCTCTGCATCATTCCAATTTTAGTATATGTGCTGACAAAGTAAGCACAAGACAGGAGCATTTTAACACTCTAATGATGAGCTATCTGAAAAAATAAAGAAAACAATCTAATTCACACTAGCATCAAAACTAATATAATACTTAGGATAAATTTAACTAAGACTATGAAAGATCTGTACCCCATAATCTATGACATTGATAAAGAAATTGAAGCAGACACAAATAAAAAGATAGCTCATATTTATGAATGGTAAGAATTAACATTGTTAAAATGTCCATACTACCGAAAACCATCTGTAAATTCAATTCCTATCAAAAATCCAATGTTAGGGGCACCTTGGTGGCTCAGTGGGTTAAGCTGCTGCCTACGGCTCAGGTCATGATCCCAGGGTCCTGGGATCGAGCCCTGCATCAGCCTCTCTGCTCAGCAGGAAGCTGCTACCTCTTCTTTCTCTGCCTGCCTCTCTGCCTGCTTGTCATCTCTCTCTCTCAAATAAATTAATAAATAATCTTTTAAAAAATCCAATATTGTGTTTTTACAGAAGTAAGTAAAGAATCCTAAAATTTATATGAGACCATAAAAGACAACAAATAATCAAAGCAGTTCTGAGAAAGAATGAAGAAGCGAAATTACACTCTTGATTTGAAACTATACTACAAAGCCCTCATGCTCAAAACAATAAAGCATACTGGCATAAAAACAGACCAATAAACAAGTAGAACAGAATTGAGAGTCCAGAAATAAATCCTTTCATACAGTCACCTAATATTTGACAGGGGCCAACATATGTAATGGGTAAAGATAGTCTGTTCAGTAAATGATATTTAAAACTGAATAGTCACATAAACAGTATGAAACTGGAACCTTATATCACTCATAAATCTTAACTTGAAATAGATTAAAGACTTAAATGTGATGCATGAAACTAAATTTCCTAAAGGAAAACATAGGAAAAATTCTCCTTGACATTGGTCTTGCCAATAGTTTTTTGGATACCAGACCAAAAACACAAGCAAAAATAAATAAATGGTATTACATCAAACTAAATTTTCTGCATTGCCAAAAAAAAAAAAAAAGGGAATGAAAACACAATCCACAGAATGGAAGAAAATACAAAACTTATATCTGAAAAGAGGTTAATAACTAACAGATACAAAAAGAAAAAAATATATAATTAAAAAAAAGCAAAAGGATCTCAATAGACTTTTTTTTTCAAAAAAGTTATATAAATGACCAACAGGGGCATTAAAAAGTGCTCAACGTAAAAAACTCAGGGCAAAGTCATTATGTTGTTGTTTTTGTTTACCTCTGAAAAACACAGCAAGATATTACTACCTCTTAGAATATATACTACCAAAAAATTAAAACTAACAAATTTTGGTAAATATTGGGGAAAATGGGGAACTTATGCACTGTGATAGGGATATAAATTTGTATGGAAAACAGTATGGAGACTATTCATATTATTAAAAGTAAAATTACCATATGATACAGTAATCCCACTTCTAGGGATATAGCTAAAGGAAACGAAGTCACTATTCAAAGACATCTCTGCACTCTTATGTTCATTATAAAATTATTAACTCTAAGCAAGAGATGGAAATAACTTCAGTATCCATTAATGGATGAATGAATAAAATAAGTATGGTAAATATATACTATGGAATACTACTTAACCATGAAAAATTAAGAAATACTGCCATTTACAATACCATGGATGGATCTTGAAGGTATTATACTAAGTGAAATATTTCAAAGATTTTATATATTTTTTAATTTATGTATTATGATATCCCTTACATACAGAATCTGAAGAAAAAGCAAACTAATGGAAACTTAGAGTTGAGTTGACAAGGGGTGAACCTGGGGTGGAATAAGGTGGTCAAAGGGTACAAACTTGCAACTATAATAGGAAAAAGTTCTGGGGATCTAATGTACAGCATGATGGTCATAGTTAATAATATATACATACTTTTTTAATTGTGCTTCCCTTTATTAAATTTTGCATATATTACATTCTTACAAGTTGAAAGTTTATAGCAATCTTGTATAAAATAGGTCTGCTGCCACCATTTTTCTAACACCATTTGTTCATTTTGTGTCTCTCTGTCACATGTTGGTAATTCTTGCAATATTTCAAGTTTTTTCATTATTATTGTATTTGTTATGGTGATCTGTGATCAGTATTTATGACCCACTGAAAACTCAGAACTAGTTTACTTAAGGTATATACATTGTTTTTCTTTAAAGACATAATGCTTTTGAACAGTACAGTATAGTGTTTATATTTTATATGCACTGGGAAACATAATTTTTTATTTGCACTGGGAAACCAAAAAATAATAATAATGATTTGACTTAGTTTATCGAAATAATCACTTTATTGAGGCGGTCTGGAACAAAACCCACAAGATCTCTGAAGTTTATCTCTACTGTACTATATACATAAAAGTTGCTAAGAGAGTAGATCTTAAAATTCCTTACAATACATGCATAAAAAACAGAGGCAACTATATGAGATAGTAGATGTATTAACATTTTTATGTAGATTATATTGCAATGCAGATGTATACCAATTTATCAAATGGTACAAAATTTACACAATGTTAAAAGTTTGCAGTGTTATAAGAAATCATTTCTTAAATTTACGAATTATAATATGTCAATTATTTTTCAATAAAGCTGGAAATAACCTTTTGTAGAATTAATCTATTTTTCAAAAGAGGAAGTAAGGAAGTAGAAACTGCAACTAACTCTGAAATAATAGAATACAAAATCCATTTTAGTTATATACACACTGTGACAAACACTATTAGTTAGTTTACAATGAAGGAATACTTATGAAGCATGAAGGATGGTCTATAAATAAGGCTGAAAGAGCTCAGTTTTAAGGTTTAAATTTAAAATCTTCTTTTGAAATACTAAACTGACCACCCAGTTTTCCAAACATAAATGTCTTAACTGCATGAATTTATTTCATACAACTCTATAATCTAGTTTCATAAGAAAGCAGCATGCAAATTTTGAATATGACAGACTCGCTTAAGTTTTTTTATGTTCAACAGTAAAGGATACTTCCCTAAAAATAAATAGAAGAAAAATCAGCATATTTATCATGATAATTATTTTTCATAATAAGATTGATATTGAATTAAGGAATATATAGCCTCAGAGGGGGTAAAGTAAAATGAAATTTATTTTGGTAAATGTGTCTATGAATAGTCAATACAATGCCTCAATATAAATGAATATTACCATTTTGAACAATTTAATTACTATTATTAGAATTATTATAAGTATAAAAATAGCTATCATTTTAGCATGGAATATGAGACTCTCATGCTCCATGCTTCATTACATCCACACAACAATTCTGCATAATAAGTATTATCATCACCATTTCATGGGTGAAAAAACTGAGGCTAACACATTTAGATAACTGGTTTATGATTACATGGCTAGTAAAGATGCATCACACTAATTTAGGCTTTATGATTTCAGAATTGTACTCTTTCCACTGCACATTCTATTACTCTATTACTTGGCTTGTTTTCATTTAGTTCTTTAATTTTATTCATGTGGTGATGGCTTAAAGCTTCATTTAAAGGAAGCTTAAAAAAATTCATTTAACCAAAAGCTCCCAAGAATGAAAAATGTCATGGAGCTAATGTAGATATGGATATCATTAGTTAATGGGTAACCATATATTTTCCACTCTAATGACATAACAATCAGAGTATTTTTCTAAGTTTTAGTCTCTGAGTATTAAAAAGGACTTTGTTAAAATAGAAATATTTAGACAAAGGTGATCAAAAGTCTGGATCAGGTCACCTTAAGATAAATATTAGAAAACTGAGGAAACAAATGGAGATTCGAACACTGAGCTATGATATAATGAATGGTTTAAAGTATTTAGTAGAATATAGAAAAGCCCTTTAAAGCCTGGTCTTAGCCTAGCACTGCAGCTCCTGGGATATCTGTCTATCTATCATCTATCTATCTATCTATCTATCTATCTATTTAGATATAAATTTGAAGATTTTTTAACTTAAAGATATTGAGAAATAGAACATAATCAGCACCATAGAAGATCTGTTTATGATAACAACCTAGCCCCTTCTCCCAGTTTGTTAATATTCTCTCTTATTTAATGTAACATTGTGCAAATATACCACTGCTGATATGCCGTTATGAATGAAATAACTATAATCATCTGTTTTCATATCCTGGTGAAAATATTCATTTAGTTCCATGTTGTATTTCCAGGAATGGACAAAATTTTTTTTTAATT
Source organism: Mustela nivalis (assembly GCF_964662115.1). NCBI lineage: Eukaryota > Metazoa > Chordata > Mammalia > Carnivora > Mustelidae > Mustela > Mustela nivalis. Next base: position 266,704 of record NW_028135921.1, read on the forward strand.
TTTAATTTTTCTAAATATTGTCCAACCTACCTCAAATGTTTTTATTATGGGCACTGTCATTCTTTCACATTCTTGCAAGACATTTTTACTGTTTCCCAATATGGTAAGTGTGTAATAGTATGCCATTCTAGGTTTTAATTTATTTTTAATTTAATTTAATTTAATTCCAGATTCATAATAAAGATAAACAGTTTTTACCTATGAGTTGCCATTTGGATTTCCCTTTCTGTAAAGTACATGCTTCAATCTTTTGATATCTTAACATTGTGTCATACTGACTTCTTTAAGAATAGATTTCCTGAATGAACTTTTAGCTGTGTAGGTCTTCTCTATTTTATTTTGAACTTGCTTTCATTTCAAAAACTTTATATTTATTTTCATAATCTGCTTTTATTTTGCTTTGTCTATTGTCTATTTATTTGCAAGCAAGAGAGAGCGAGCGAGTGAGAGTGCAGGGGAGGGATAGAAAAAGAAAGGAAAAGAATCTTAAGCAGGCTCCAGGCTCAGCACAAAGCCCAACTCTGGGCTCTATTTCACAACCCTGACATCATGACCTGAGCCAAAAAGAAAGAAATAAAATAAAATTAAGGTGTTAAAAAAAAAAAAGGAAAAAGAATTGGAGGTTTAATTAAGTGAGCCACCCAGGCACCCCTGGGGTATCTTAAATTGGCTGTCATATCTTTAAAGTTCTAGAGTATCCATTTGGTTCATTTATAAAATCTTTCTCAATATCATTTTTTAGTTTCAGTTTTTTGTTCAATTTGCTTCCCCTCTCATTTCTTTGAGCAGAGTAATCAAGCCATTTTACAATCTTTATTGATCATTTTAATATCATACTTAATCCCATTTTGTCTATCAAATCTTGTTAATGGTTTTTCTTTGTGTGCTTTGTTACATTTTGTTATGTTCAAGACATTATATTTGAAACTCTTATTGAGTAGGAATAATTAAGAGCTATAATAATGGTATGGTCCTCCTTGGCAGGATTTTCTCTTATATCTGAGACTTTACAAGACAATCATACTCCAAATTCAGTGGTTGACTTTCTCAGTTTACACAGAAGGCAAGGTAGGCTCTAGTCTTATTTCTGCTTCTCCTTGTGCTTTGGGGATCTCAACTTAAATTTGGGTTGTACCAAAGTCCTCAAATTTGATTGCTGCTGGATTTTGAATTTTTTTTCTCTAGTATCAAGTGTCTATTAAAAACACAGCTCAGTGTGTTTTAGCAGTTTCTAATGCTCTCATAGCTAAAATGGCTTCAGGGCATATATCTCTAGGCTCTCATTGTGTTTCGTATTGGCCCAGTAATCCCTCACTTATTTTTATAATCATTCTGATATATTTAACTTTAAAAGCTATTTTGTCTGGATTTTTAAGTTGTCTTAAATAGGAGTTTTTAGATCACCATTACTAGAAGCAACAACAAATACACATGAAAATATCTGCAGTAGTTTATCACATCTTTATGGCTTTGAACTTCCATAAGCCGAGGCATCCTTCTCTAATCACTTAGGCAAACTCCAAGTTACCCTTCTCATTCTTTGTCAGAAGTACTTTATAAAAGAAACTTACAGCTGTATTGTGACTTTGGAGCCTTTACAGTTTTTTGACTGGAAAAATCACCCATCCCTGAGATTTTTACGCAGCTTCCTGGCTGATATTATTCAGAAATCTGTTCAAAACAGACTTTTTCAGGGAGGCCCTTTCAGACCACTCAGTTACAAAACCTCTTCTCAATCACTGTTCTTATTAAAATGTGCTTATTTAGTTCAAATATGCATCACTATTTTTTTTTTAAAGATTTTATTTATTTATTTATTTGACAGAGAGAAATCACAAGTAGGCAGAGAGGCAGGCAGAGAGAGAGAGGAGGAAGCAGGCTCCCTGCTGAGCAGAGAGCCCGATGCGGGACTCGATCCCTGGACCCCGAGATCATGACCTGAGCCGAAGGCAGCGGCCCAACCACTGAGCCACCCAGGCGCCCCTAACATTGGATTTTTGATAGGAATTGGATTTACAGATGGTTTTCGGTAGTATGGACATTTTAACAATGTTAATTCTTACCATTCATAAATATGAGCTATCTTTCCATTTGTGTCTCCTTACAGCTGTATTGTGACTTTGGAGCCTTTACAGTTTTTTGACTGGAAAAATCACCCATCCCTGAGATTTTTACACAGCTTCCTGGCTGATATTATTCAGAAATCTGTTCAAAACAGACTTTTTCAGGGAGGCCCTTTCGGACCACTCAGTTACAAAACCTCTTCTCAATCACTGCTCTTATTAAAATGTGCTTATTTAGTTCAAATATGCATCACTATTAAAGAAAAACCAGTACGATTTTTTTTCTTTTTAAAGTTGGCTTACCTATTATCTATCTCTCCCATTAAAATGATTCCTCTGGGCTGGGGTTTTGTTGTGCTCATCTTAGGCCAGGCACTCAATAAATTGTCTCTGAATGATTGAATTGTTTGACTCCCTTGCTAGATTCTCAACTTCATGAGGCCAAGGATTGTTCTATTCAGTCCTTTATACTCAATGTCTGTTATATTCAGTGTGCAATATTTAAATAAATTTAAATAAATTCCCATTTATTTTATACATTTATAAATTTAAATAAATTCCTATTTATTTATTATTAAAGAAATTCCTCTTACAAACAGTATGTTTTGAAGGTTGCTAGCAGGAAAGTGTTGTACTACATGGAAGTAATCAGAAAATGTGATCTAAAAGTCTGCTTTCAAGGGCGCCTGGGTGGCTCAGTGGGTTAAAATTCTGCTTTCAAGAAGCTATAACAGTAAGTACTGAGCATTAGCTATTATATGCTATGGATGAATAACTGAAATCTACATTTGAAAGTAATGGTACACTATATGTTAACTAATGGAATTTTAAAAAGTTAATTAAAAAAAAACCACTATTTTATAAAACAATATTCCCAACAGGCTCTTTTGCTTTAAAATACTCACTTTGTAATGAGAGTCATTACTTTAGTCTAGCCAATTCTTACACCACTGTTTATCCCTTCCCTGCTTTATCCCTTCCCAGTATCAATAAAGGCTCACTTGGGTTACCTAGAAGCCATGAGAAAGCTTGTAATAGACCTGGCTGGTTTTCACCAGCAATTTGACCACCATGTGCACAGGGAAGTCTATTGATAAAAGCTTTATTGCAATAAGTTGCAAATACATGGATGTTTTTAAATTCTCTTTCTTGAGGTCTTGTTTCATGATAATAAATTTAGGGTGGCTAATTGGAATGGATGTTATTAACATATCTTCATAGTTATAAGTACATGGAATTGTAAAATACATTAATGAATGTGGCATTACTGACTACCGTCCTCATTTTGAAATCAAATTACAGTGTACTAAGATGAGGAAGCAAAGCAGATTTGGGATTATGAGTGAAATAATTTTAAAAAGTCTTAGGGGTATGATCAGACTATTGGGTAATTCAGTAGAAAAATGTCAACTGATTGAGATTCTGTGTTCCCTGATTTCAGAGAGAAGTTAAGATAAATAAGTAACACGAGGAGACTAGGAAGCCAAACATAAGTGATACTTTTGTGCCAGGGTGTGTATACATCTGTTTATCTTCTTGCTTTACCACTAAGGTTGCTCCTAGAGGAGAGTTTAAATATGTGTTGGAGCTAATCTCTGTGGATTACACAAGAAACCACATCCTACAGCTCTCCCTGAAACACCACTTATGATTTCAATATAATTTGGTTTTTGCATTTTTAGAAATAACAAAATACTTTGCAAACTCATCTACTTTATTACCACCACAAGTGAGTCAGCTGACTCCACATTTTATCACAATGACAGTCACAGGGGAATGGAGGAATGAGTAGAGTTATCAATATATGTGCTTTTAAGAAGTATGACAGGGTACCAGCTATTTCCAGGAACCAAAACATGGGTCAGCAGCTGTGCAGGAAAAGTGATGGAATAAATGACTCATTTCAGAGGAGTTCTATAACATATTAGTTCTATAATGGATCTTCAGCACCCAATTACCCGCTTTGATCTAAAGATAAGGATTTACAGTTAATATCCCATTTATGATTTGACTGGTAGGGTCTGAATCATTTTTACTATTGTTTTGACTATTACTTGAAACCTATAGTAGTACTTGGGATATGTGTTGTGTATTCTGTGCTATTTTGAGATTAGATAACTTCTGTCTCAAACTCCTGTTAATTTGTTTGTTTTGTTTATTTGATAGTGGTTTCAGTAAATAGATATATCTGAAAAATTGCAAAGCCACTATTAAAAGAAGTTATTATGATATATAGCATGGAATTGCACATTCCTCCTTTGAATCCGACAGAGCTTCACCATATCCTTAACAACTTGGGAAAAACATGCTATTATTTTTCTTTATAAAATTTCTCCTGTTAGGCTGTGATGGTTGTCATCAGCAGTAACTCCTCTGAAGGCTTTGTCAAAAGAGTTGAAAAAAATTGGAAAGGTGTGAATGAAGCTGTTTGCTGAATATAAAGAAAAGAGCATTGAAGTACAATTCACACTCTTACTTCTCCTTCTATGCTTTCAGATGTTTGACATTTGAAAATTTTGCTTCTAGAAGAGATGCCCTATATAATTCTTACTTTAAGGAGCAAGTTGCTTTTATAATTTTTTTATTATTCTACCATTCCAGTATTTCCATTTAAATTAAATTCAATACCATTTTAAAAAAATCAAAAGTGCAGCCAGTATTCAATTCCTGGGCTAAATAATTTTAGAAAGCTTTGTGTTATTGAACCTACAGGGTTTTTCTGTAGTTTTAACTCTTTCTTTCTGTGATTTTTCCCATTAGTCCCGTAATATAACAGACATTGAGGATAAAGAAGGACTGAATAGAACAATCCTTGGCCTCATGAAGTTGAGAATCTAGGAAGGGAGACAAACAATTCAATCATTCAGAGACAATTTATTGAGTGTCTGGCCTAAGACGAGCACAACAAAACCCCAGCACAGAGGAATCATTTTAATTGGAGAGATAGATAATAGGTAAGCCAACTTAAAAAAAATTGTACTGGTTTTTCTTTAATAGTGATGCATATTTGAACTAAATAATCACATTTTAAAAAGAGCAATGATTGAGAAGAGGCTTTTTAACTGAGTGGTCCGAAAGGGCCTCCCTGAAAAAGTCTGTTTTGAACAGATTTCTGAATAATATCAGCTAGGAAGCTGTGTAAAAATCTCAGGGATGGGTGATTTTTCCAGTCAAAAAACTGTAAAGGCTCCAAAGTCACAATAGAGCCATACATTTCTCTAATAAATTAACTTCTGACAAAGAATGAGAAGAAATAACTAACCCAGGTTTGAAAAAAAAGGGACAGAATTTCTATAGAATTCATATTTAATTAAAGCTCTAAAGGACAAAAATACAATAGAGCAAAATTCTGGTCCCGCTGATATACCTAATGAAAGTTCATAAACAAGGTGTGGGTAGCAAAGAGTGTGTGGGAATGTTGGTAAGAACAGTGGGGAAGAGTCATCCCTGAACATGTTCTTAAATAAAGCAATTCTTGTGTTGTTTTAAAGGGTAAATTGGAGTTTGCCTAAGTGATTAGAGAAGGATGCCTCAGCTTCCTTCAAAGCCATAAAGATGTGATAAACTACTGCAGATATTTTCATGTATATTTGTTGTTGCTTCTAGTAATGGTGATCTAAAAACTCCTACTTAAGACAACTAAAAATCCAGACAAAATAGCTTTTAAAATTAAAAATATCAGAATGATTATAAAAATAAGTGATGGATTACTGGGCCAAAATACGAAATACAATGAGAGCCTAGAGATATATGCCCTGAAGCCATTTTAGCTATGAGAGCATTTGAAACTGCTAAAACACACTGAGCTGTGTTGTTAATAGACTCTTGATACTAGAGAAACAATTTTCATAATCCAGCAGCAATCAAATTTGAGGACCTTGGTACAACCCAAATTTAAGTTGAGATCCCCAAAGCACAAGGAGAAGCAGAAATAAGACTAGAGCCTACCTTGCCTTCTGTGTAAACTGAGAAAGTCAACCACTGAATTTGGAGTATGATTGTCTTGTAGAGTCTCAGATATAAGAGAAAATCCTGCCAAGGAGGACCATACCATTATTATAGCTCTTAATTATCCCTACTCAATAAGAGTTTCAAATATAATGTCTTGAACATACCAAAATGTAACAAAGCACACAAAGAAAAACCATTAACAAGATTTGATAGACAAAATGGGATTAAGTATGATATTAAAATGATCAATAAAGATTGTAAAATGGCTTGAGTACTCTGCTCAAAGAAATGAGAGGGGAAGCAAATTGAACAAAACACTGAAACTAAAAAATGATATTGAGAAAGATTTTATAAGTGAACCAAATAGATACTCTAGAACTTTAAAGATATGACAGCCAATTTAAGATACCCCAGGGGTGCCTGGGTGGCTCACTTAATTAAACCTCCAATTCTTTTTCCTTTTTTTTTTAACACCTTAATTTTATTTTATTTCTTTCATTTTGGCTCAGGTCATGATGTCAGGGTTGTGAAATAGAGCCCAGAGTTGGGCTCTGTGCTGAGCCTGGACCCTGCTTAAGATAAAGAATCTTCTTTTTCTATCCCTCCCTGAGCTCTCACTTGCTCACTCTCTCTTGCTTGCAAATAAATAAATAAATAGATAGATAATAGACAAAGCAAAATAAAAGCAGATTATGAAAATAAATATAAAGTTTTTGAAATGAAAACAAGTTCAAAATAAAATAGAGAAGACCTACACAGCTAAAAGTTCATTCAGAAAATCTACTATTAAAGAAGTCAGTATGACACAATGTTAAGATATCAAAAGATTGGAGCATGTACTTTACAGAAAGTGTAATCCAAATGGCCACTCATATATAAAACTGTTTATCTTTATTATGAATCTGGAATTAAATTAAATTAAAAATGAATTAAAACCTAAAATGACATACTATTACACACTTACCATATTGGGCAACAGTAAAATTGTCTTGCAAGAATGTGAAAGAATGAAAGTGCCCATAATAAAAACATTTGAGGTAAGTTGGACAATATTTAGAAAACTTAAAAATAAAAATAAAGATTTGGTCCATTCCTAGAAATACAACATGGAACTAAATGAATATTTTCACCAGGATATGCAAACAGATGATTATAGCTATTTCATTCATAACGGCCGATCAGTAGTGGTCTATTTGCACAATGTTACATTAAATAAGAGAGAATATTAACAAACTAGGAGGAGGGGCTAGGTTGTTATCATAAACAGATCTTCTATGGTGCTGATTATGTTCTATTTCTCAAAATCTTTAAGTTAAAAAAGTTTTCAAATTTATATCTAGATAGATAGATGATAGATGGACATATCCCAGAAGCTGCAATGCTAGTCTATGACCAGGCTTTAAAGGGCTTTTCTATACTCTACTAAATACTTGAAACCATTCATTATATCATAGCTCAGTGTTCAAATCTCCATTTGTTTCCTCAGTTTCCTAATATTTATCTTAAGGTGACCTGATGCAGACTTTTGATGACCTTTGTCTAAATATTTCTATTTTAACAAAGTCCTCTTTAAGACTGAGAGACTAAAACTTAGAAAAATACTCTGATTGTTAACTCACTAGGGTGGAAAATATATAGTTACCCATTAACTAATGATATCCATGTCTACATTAGATCCATGACATTTTTAATTCTTGGGAGCTTTTGGTTAAATGAATTTTTTTAAGCTTCCTTTAAATGAAGCTTTAAGCCATCACCACATGAATAAAATTAAAGAACTAAATGAAAACAGGCCAAGTATTTACAGAGTAATAGAATGTGCAGTGGAAAGAGTACAATTCTGAAATCATAAAGCCTAAATTAGTGTGATGCATCTTTACTAGCCATGTAATCATAAACCAGTTATCTAAATGTGTTAGCCTCAGTTTTTTCACCCATAAAATGGTGATGATAATACTTATTATGCAGAGTTGTTGTGTGGATGTGATGAAGCATGGAGCATGAGAGTCTCATATTCCATGCTAAAATGATAGCTATTTTTATACTTATAATAATTCTAATAATAGTAATTAAATTGTTCAAAATGGTAATATTCATTTATATTGAGGCATTGTATTGACTATTCATAGGCACATTTACCAAAATAAATTTCATTTTACGTTACCCCCTCTGAGGATATGTATTCCCTAATTCAATATGAATCTCATTATGAATAATAATTATCATAATAAATATGCTGATTTTTCTTCTATTTATTTTTAGGGAAGTATCCTTTACTGTTGAACATAAAGAAACTTAAGCGAGTCTGTCTTATTCAAAATTTGCATGCTGCTTTCTTATGAAACTAGATTATAGAGTTGTATGAAATAAATTCTTGCAGTTAAGACATTTGGAAAACTGGGTGGGCAGTTTAGTATTTCAAAAGAAGATTTTAAATTTAAACCTTAAAACTGAGCTCTTTCAGCCTTATTTATAGACCATACTTTATGCTTCATAAGTACTCCTTCATTGTAAACTAAGTAATAGTTTTTGTCACAGTGTATATAACGAAAATGGATTTTATATTCTATTATTTCAGAGTTAGTTGCAGTTTCTACTTCCTTACTTCCTTTTTTGAAAAATAGATTAATTCTACAAAAAGTTTTTGCCAGCTTTATTGAAAAAAAATCGACATATTATAATTTGTAAATTTAAGAAATGATTTCTTATAACATTGCAAACTTTTAACATTGTGTAAATTTTGTACAATTTGATAAATCGGTATACATCTTTATTGCAATATAATCTACATAAAAATGTTAATACATCTACTATCTCGTATAGTTGCCACTGTTTTTTATGCATGTATCGTAAGGAATTTTAAGATCTACTCTCTTAGCAACTTCTATGTATATAGTATAGTAGAGATAAACTTCAGAGGTCTTGTGGGTTTTGTTCCAGACTGCCTCAATAAAGTGATTATCTCAATAAACTAAGTCAAATTATTATTATTTTTTTTTTGGTTTCCCAGTGCATATAAAAAATTATGTTTCCCAGTGCATATAAAAAATGAAAAATTACTGTACTGTTCAAAAGCATTATGTTTTTAAAGAAAAACAATGTATATACCTTAAGTAAACTAGTTCTGAGTTTTCAGTGGGTCATAATTACTGATCTCAGATCACCATAACAAATACAATAATAATGAAAAAACTTGAAATATTGCAAGAATTACCAACATGTGACAGAGAGACACAAAATGAACAAATGTTGTTAGAAAAATGGTGGCAGCAGACCTCTTTTATACAAGATTGCTATAAACTTTCAACTTGTAAGAATGTGATATATGCAAAGTTTAATAAAGGGAAGCACAATAAAAAAAAAGTATGTATATTTTATTAACTATGATCATCATGCTGTACATTAGATCCCCATAACTTTTTTGTATTATAGTTGCAAGTTTGCACCCTTTGACCACCTTACTCCACCCCAGGTTCACCCCTTGTCAACTCAACTCTAAGTTTCCATTAGTTTGCCTTTTCCTCAGATTCTGTAAGTAAGGGATATCATAATACATAAATTAAAAAATATATAAAATCTTTGAAATATTTCACTTAGTATAACACCTTCAAGATCCATCCATGCTATTGTAAAATTAAGTATTTCTTAATTTTTCATGGGTAAGTAGTATTCCATAGTATATATTTACCATACTTATTTTATTCATTCATCCACTAATGGATACTGAAGTTATTTCCATCTCTTGCTTAGAGTTAATAATTTTATAATAAACATAAGAGTGCAGATATGTCTTTGAACAGTGACTTCGTTTCCGTTAGATATATCCCTAGAAGTGGGATTACTGAATCATATGGTAATTTTACTTTTAATAATATGAATAGTCTCCATACTGGTTTCCATACAAATTTATATCCCTATCACAGTGCATAAGTTCCCCATTTTCCCCAATATTTACCAAAATGTGTTAGTTTCAATTTCTGGTAGTATATATGCTAATAGGTAGTAATATCTTGCTGTGTTTTTCAGAGGTAAACAACAACAACAGCATCATAATGACTTTGCCCTGAGTTTTTTACGTTGAGCACTTTTTAATGCTCCTGTTGGTCATTTATATAACTTTTTTGAAAAAAAAGTCTATTGAGATCCTTTTGATATTTTTTTAATTATATATTTTTTCTATTTGTATCTGTTGGTTATTAACCTCTTTTCAGATATAAGATTTGTAAGTATTTTTTTACATTCTGTGGATTGTGTTTTCATTCTCTCTCTCTCTTTTTTTTTGGCAATGCAAAAACTTTAGTTTGATGTAATACGATTTATTTATTTTTGCTCTTTTTGCTTGTGTTCTTGGTCTGGTATGCAAAAACTATTGGCAAGACCAATGTCAAGGAGAATTTTTCCTATGTTTTCCTTTAGGAAATGTAGTTTCATGCATCACCTTTAAGTCTTTAATCTATTTCAAGTTAAGCCTTATGAGTGATATAAGGTTCCAGTTTCATACTGTTTATGTGACTATTCAGTTTTAAATATCATTTATTGAACAGACTATCTTAACCCATTACATATGTTGGCCCCTGTCAAATATTAGGTGACTGTATGAAAGGATTTATTTCTGTTCTACTTGTTTATTGGTCTGTTTTTATGCCAGTATACTTTATTGTTTTGAGCATGAGGGCTTTGTAGTATAGTTTCAAATCAAGAAGTGTAATTTCTCTTCTTCATTCTTTCTCAGAACTGCTTTGATTATTTGTTGTCTTTTATGGTCTCATATAAATTTTAGGATTCTTTACTTACTTCTGTAAAAAATAATATTGGATTTTTTAAAGATTTTTAATTTATTTATTTGACAGAGAGAGATGACAAGCAGGCAGAGAGGCAGGCAGACAGAGAAGAGGAAGCAGGCTTCCTGCTGAGCAGAGAGCCTGATGCGGGGCTCGATCCCAGAACCCTGGAATCATGACCTGAGTCAAAGGCAGCGGCTTAACCCACTGAGCCACCCAGGCGCCCCTAACATTGGATTTTTGATAGGAATTGGATTTACAGATGGTTTTCGGTAGTATGGACATTTTAACAATGTTAATTCTTACCATTCATAAATATGAGCTATCTTTCCATTTGTGTCTCCTTCAATTTCCTTATCAATGTCCTAGTTTATGGAGTACAGATCTTTCATCTTCTTAGTTAAATCTATTCCTATTTTATTATTTTTGATGCTATTGTGAATTAGATTGTTTTCTTTATTTTTTCAGGTAGTTCATCATTAGAGTGTTAAAATGCTCCTGTCTTTTGCTTACTTTGGCTTACTTTGGATGATATGAAAAACAGGGAAGCATTCCATATTTAAAAAAATGAAACAAAACAAAATTCTTGTCTTTTATATATTGATCTTGTATTTGGCGGCTTTACTAAATTTGTTTATTCAAATTTTTTTGTGAAGTTTTTAGGATTTTTTAACATGTAAGTTCATGTTATCCAAAAAAAGAAAATTTTACTTCTTCCTTTTTTTTTTGGAGTCTCATTTCTTTGTGTTCCTTGTTTCTCTGGCTAGGATATCCAGTATTATGTCAAATGAGAGTAGTGAAAGTGGACACACTTGTCTTTTTTCTGATCTTTAAGGGGAAAACTTTCAAACTTTTTTGATTGAATATGAGATTAGCTCTGGGCTTGCAATATGTGGTTTTTCTTTAATGGATTTTTTAAATTATTTTTTTAAAATTTTTTATAAACATATAATGTGTTTTTATCCCTAGGGGTACAGGTCTGTGAATCACCAGGTTTACACATTTCACAGCACTCACCACAGCACCTGCCCTCCCCAATGTCCATACCCCCACCATCCTCTCCCAACACACATCCCCCCAGCAACCCTCAGTCTGTTTTCTGAGATTTAGTCTTTTATGGTTTGTCTCCCTCCCAATCCCATCTTCTTTTATTTTTCTTTTTGTACTCCCGAAACCGCCTATGTTGCATCTCTACTTCATCATATCAGGGAGATCATAGGATAGTTGTCTTTCTCAGATTGATTTATTTCGCCAAGCATAATACCTCTAGTTCCATCCACGTCATCACAAATAGCAGGATTTCATTTCTTTTGATGGCTGCATAGTATCCCATTGTACATATATACCACATCTTATTTATTGATTCATCTGTTGAAGGACATTTAGGTTCTTTCCATAGTTTAACTATTGTGGACATTGCTGCTATAAACATTTGGGTGCATGTGCCCCTTCAGAATGCCACGTTTGTATCTGTAGGGTATATACCCAGTACTACAATCACTGGGTCATAGGCTAGTTCTATTTTCAGCTTTTTGAGGCACCTCCACGCTGTTTTCCAGAGTGGTCGCACCAGCTTGCATTCCCACGTACAGTGTAGGAGGGTTGCCCTTTCTCCACATCCTCGCCAGCATCTGTCATTGACTGACTTGTTCATTTTAGCCATTCTGAAAGGTGTGAGGTGGTATCTCATTCTGGTTTTGATTTGTAGTTCCCTGATGCCGAGTGATGTGGAGCATTTTTCATGTGTCTGTTGGCCATTTGGATGTATTCTTTGCAGAAATGTCTGTTCATGTCCTCTGCCCATTTCTTCATTGGATTATTTGTTCTTAGGGTGTTGAGTTTGATAAGCTCTTTATAGATTTTGGATACTGGTTCTTTACCTGGTATGTCATTTGCAAATATCTTCTCCCAGATAACTTCTGACAGTCATCTTTTGGCTTTGTTAACTGTTTCCTTTGCTGGGCAAAAGCTTTTTGATCTGATGAAATCCCAAGAGTTCATTCTTGCCCTTGCTTCCCTTGCCTTTGGCGATGTTCCTCGGAAGAAGTTGCTGCTGCTGAGGTCAAAGAGGTTGCTACCTGTTCTCTCCTCAAAGATTTTGATGGATTCCTTTCTCACATTATGCTTCTTCATCCATTTCCAGTCTATTTTCATGTATGGTGTAAGGAAATGGTCCAATTTCATTTTTCTGCATGTGGCTGTTCAATTTTCCCGACCCTAAGGCCAGAGGCTCCTTCTCTACTCTGGGGGCGGCATGCTGTGCCTTCCCCCATGTGCTCCTGAGGAGCGCGGTGACAGACGTGTGCGACCATGCTTCTCTCTCAGACAGAGGGGATGCTAGGGAAAAAGTATTTCGCTCCATGCGGGTATCTTCCACCGTGCTGCGGAGACTAGCTCAGGCAAGCAGCAGCAGCATCCACAAACCCAATTCTGATTTCCCAACGAATGCTGTGCTTTCCCAGGGGAGATGCCCAGGCAAAGAGGCTTTCGCTGTATGCGGGTTTCTCCCACCGCAAGACTGGGCTCAGGCAAGCAGCAGCAGCCCGCAGATCATTTCTCAGCGAATGCTGTGCTTTCGCAGAGGCTTTGGCTTGGAGCGAACAGCACTTCGCCGCTGCTTCCTCAGCAAGGCTTCAGTCGCGTTAGGGAAGAAGAGCTGCAGGAGAGCTGGTGCCTCTTGGGCCTTGCTTTCCCGGGCTCCATGTTCGCGTCCTGGGTTCACCCTGCCAGGCCGAACTAAGCAGACACAGCCACAACCGTGAAGTAGCGTGCATAGCTTAGGGTGGCACTCTATGCACACTACCATCTCCCGGTTTAGGCATCGCTAGGCCTTTTACTCTAGCGCTCAGGCGGACTCGGGGACTAGGCCAGTGCTTTCCCCACCAGAAAGGAGAGGTGACAGGATCCCTGCACACCGCTGTGTGCACTGAATAGGGAGCTTTGGGGGACTGTCCCCACTCCTTCCCCTTAAACCGCATGCCTCCTCCAAGCTTCCACATCGTGGAGGAAGAAGGCATCTGATGGCAAGTTCTTTCTGGGAGTTGTTTCTCGAGTTCAGGGTAGGCACCTGGTAGCAAGCCCATGTCTGCCCCAGGGACAGGTGGCCAAGGAGCTGCTGTCTCCTTGAGCCCAAAGGTCAGGACCGGCATGCTTTCTTCCCAGACTCCTTCCTCAGAGTGGAGCCCTTTCCCCTGCCCTAATCTACCCGTCCTGTCTCTTAGCAGCCAGGCTTCCTTCGCTCTGCAGTGACAGACGTGTCCCTTTCCTTAAGGCTCTTTCCACAGGTGCCACCGAGCTTCTCTCTCAGGCAGAGGGGATGCCCAGGCAAAGAGGATTTCGCTCCATGCGGGTTTAGTCCACCGTGCTGTGGAGACTAGCGGAGGCAAGCAGCAGGCAGCATCCCACAGACCCGACTCTGATTTCCCAAAGAATGCTGTGCTTTCCCAGAAGGGATGCCCTGGCAAAGAGGCTTTCGCTCTATGCGGGTTTCTCCCATCGTGCAGCGAATACTAGGCTAAGGCAAGCAACAAAAGCAGCCCACAGAATCGACTTTGATTTCCCCGCGACTGCTCTGCTTTTGTAGAGGTTTTCAGCTTGGCGCGAATCGCACTTCGCTGCTGCTTCCTCAGCAAGGCTTTGGTCGTTCGCTCTATCGCAGCAGGGAAGAAGAGCCGCGGGAGAGCTGGTGCCTCTTGGGCCTTGCTTTCCCGGGCTCCAAGTTCGCGCCCGGGGTTCACCTTGCTAAGCCGAACTAAGCAGACACAGTCACAGCCCTGCAGCAGCGATCCTGGCCTAGCATGGCACTCTATGCCTATTACCACCTCCTGGTGACGGTAAAGCTTTGCTTTTTGCTCAGGCGCTCAGGGAGACTCGGGGACTAGGCCAGTGCCTTCACCACAGGAGAGAGGAGGCGACAGGATGCATGCACACGGCCCGTGCACCGGGATGGGGAACTGTGGGGGACTGTCACCACTCCTTCCCCGGCACACCCAATGCCAGCCACAACGTTGCCACATCTTGGTGGAACACGGCATCTGACTGCCCGTTTCTCCATGGGGTTGTTTCTGCGAGTTGCGGGTATGGCACCTGGGGGCAAGCCCAAGTCTGCCCTTGGGACAGGTGGCCAAGGAGATGCTGTCCCCTTGGGACTAGAGGCACAGGACAGGCCCGCCTTCTGCCCAGACTCCTTCCTCAGAGGATAGCACGCGCCCCTGCCCTAGTTGTCCCCACATGTCTCCTTAGCAGCGAGGCTTCCATCTCTCCCCACAGGGAGCGGGTGACAATTGTCTTGCTACCGGCCTGCTTTTCGTGCCATGGCATGCTATCCTGCTTCCCGAGCGTTTCCCGAATCCAAGGCCAAGTGCTCCTTCTCTTCTCCGGAGGATGCTGTGCTTTCCCAGAAGGGATGCCCCGGCAAAGAGGCTTTCGCTCTATGCGGGTTTCTCCCATCGTGCAGCGAATACTAGGCTAAGGCAAGCAACAAAAGCAGCCCACAGAATCGACTTTGATTTCCCCGCGACTGCTCTGCTTTTGTAGAGGTTTTCAGCTTGGCGCGAATCGCACTTCACTGCTGCTTCCTCAGCAAGGCTTTGGTCGTTCGCTCTTTCGAAGCAGGGAAGAAGAGCCGCGGGAGAGCTGGTGCCACTTGGGCCTTGCTTTCCCGGGCTCCAAGTTCGCGCCCGGGGTTCACCTTGCTAAGCCGAACTAAGCAGACACAGTCACAGCCCTGCAGCAGCGATCCTGGCCTAGCATGGCACTCTATGCCTATTACCACCTCCTGGTGACGGTAAAGCTTTGCCTTTTGCTCAGGAGATCAGGCAGACTCGGGGACTAGGCCAGTGCCTTCACCACAGGAGAGAGGAGGCAACAGGATGCATGCACACGGCCCGTGCACCGGGATGGGGAACTGTGGGGGACTGTCACCACTCCTTCCCCGGCACACCCCCTGCCAGCCACAACGCTGCCACATCTTGGTGGAACACGGCATCTGACTGCCCGTTTCTCCATGGGGTTGTTTCTGCGGGTTGCGCTTATGGCACCTGGGGGCAAGCCCGTCTTCCCTTCCACAGGTGGCAAACGAGATGCTGTCCCCTTGGGACTAGAGGCACAGGACAGGCCCGCCTTCTGCCCAGACTCCTTCCTCAGAGGATAGCACGCGCCCCTGCCCTAGTTGTTCCCACATGTCTCCTTAGCAGCGAGGCTTCCATCTCTCCCCACAGGGAGCGGGTGACAATTGTCTTGCTACCGGCCTGCTGTTCGTGCCATGGCATGCTATCCTGCTTCCCGAGCGTTTCCCGAATCCAAGGCCAAGTGCTCCTTCTCTTCTCCGGAGGATGCTGTGCTTTCCCAGAAGGGATGCCCCGGCAAAGAGGCTTTCGCTCTATGCGGGTTTCTCCCATCGTGCAGCGAATACTAGGAAGGCAAGCAACAAAAGCAGCCCACAGAATCGACTTTGATTTCCCCGCGACTGCTCTGCTTTTGTAGAGGTTTTCAGCTTGGCGCGAATCGCACTTCGCTGCTGCTTCCTCAGCAAGGCTTTGGTCGTTCGCTCTATCGAAGCAGGGAAGAAGAGCCGCGGGAGAGCTGGTGCCACTTGGGCCTTGCTTTCCCGGGCTCCAAGTTCGCGCCCGGGGTTCACCTTGCTAAGCCGAACTAAGCAGACACAGTCACAGCCCTGCAGCAGCGATCCTGGCCTAGCATGGCACTCTATGCCTATTACCACCTCCTGGTGACGGTAAAGCTTTGCCTTTTGCTCAGGCGCTCAGGGAGACTCGGGGACTAGGCCAGTGCCTTCACCACAGGAGAGAGGAGGCGACAGGATGCATGCACACGGCCCGTGCACCGGGATGGGGAACTGTGGGGGACTGTCACCACTCCTTCCCCGGCACACCCAATGCCAGCCACAACGCTGCCACATCTTGGTGGAACACGGCATCTGACTGCCCGTTTCTCCATGGGGTTGTTTCTGCGGGTTGCGCTTATGGCACCTGGGGGCAAGCCCGTCTTCCCTTCCACAGGTGGCAAACGAGATGCTGTCCCCTTGGGACCAGAGGCACAAGACAGGCCTGCCTTCTGCCCAGACTCCTTCCTCAGAGGATAGCACGCGCCCCTGCCCTAGTCGTCCCCTCATGTCTCCTTAGGAGCCAGGCTTCCATTTCTCCGCACAGGGAGCGGGTGACACTTGTATTGCCACAGGCCGCTGTGCCTGCCAGGGCCGGCTCTCCTGTTTCGCAACCGTTTCCAGATCAGAAAGCCAACGGCTCCTGCTCTTCTCCCTGGGCAGCGTGATGCACCTTCCACAGACATGCTCCTGGGGAGTGCAGTGATAGATGTGTCCCTTTCCTTAAGACTCTTTCCACAGGCGCAACCGCGCTTCTCTCTCAGGCAGAGGGGTTCTAGGGCAAAGGATTTCGCTCCATGCGGGTATCTTCCACCATGCTGCGGAGACTAGCTCAGGCATTAAGCTGCAGCATCACACACATGTGATTCGGATTTCCCAACGAATGCTGTGCTTTCCTAGAGGGGATGCCCGGGCAAAGGGGTTTCGCTGTATGCGGGTTTCTCCCACCGCAAGACTGGGCTTAGGCAAGCAGCAGAAGAGACCGTAGAACCGACTCTGATCTCCCAGCGACTGCTATGCTTTCCCAGAGGTTTTCAACTTGGCGTGAACCGCACTACGCTGCTCTCCTCAGCAAGGCTTTCGTCGTTCGTTCTGTCGCGGCAGGGAAGAAGAACAGCGGGAGAGCTGGTGCCTCGTGGGGCTTGCTTTCCCGGGCTCCAAGTACACACCCGGGTTTCAACTTGCTAAGCCGAACTAAGCAGACACAGTCACAGCCCGGCAGCAGCTTGCGTGGCCTAGCATGGCACTCTATGCCTATTACCATCTCCTGGGGTAGGTAAGGCTTTGCCTTTCACTCCGGCGCTCAGGCAGACTTGGGGACTAGGCCAGTGCCTTCAGCACAGGAGAGAGGAGGCGACAGGATCCCTGCACACGCCCCGTGCACTTGGATGGGGAACTGTGGGAGATAGTCTCCACTCCTTCCCCGGCACACCCCGTGCCATTCACATCGCTGCCACATCTTGGTGGATGACGGCATCTGACTGCCCGTTACTCCATGGGGTTGTTTCTGCGAGTTGCGTGTATGGCACCTGGTGGCAAGACCAAGTTTGCCGTTGGGACAGGTGGCCAAGGAGATGCTGTCCCCTTGGGACTAGAGGCACAGGACAGGCCTGCCTTCTGCCCAGACTCCTTCCTCAGAGTGGAGCTCACGCCCCTGCTTTAGTCATCCCCTCATGTCTCCTTAGCATCCAGGCTTCCATCTCTCCGCACAGGGAGCGGGTGACACTTGTCTTGCCACCGGCCCGCTATTCGTGCCCCAGCAGGCTATCCTGCTTCCCGAGCGTTTCTCGTCCCCAAGGCCAAGGGCTCCTTCTCTTCTCCGGGGGCGGCGTGCTGCGCCTTCCCCACACTTGGTCCTGTGGAGCGCGCTGACAGACGTGTGCAACCACACTTCTCTCTCATGCAGAGGGGTGCTAGGGCAAAGAGGATTTCGCTCCATGCGGGTATCTTCCACCGTGCTGCGGGGAGTAGCTCAGGCAAGCAGCAGCAGTATCCCCAAACCCAACTCAGATATCCCAACCAATGCTGTGCTTTCCCAGAGGAGATGCCCTGGCAAAGAGCCTTTCGCTGTATGCGGGTTTCTCCCACTGTGAGATTGGCTCAGGCAACCAGCAGCAGCAGCCCACAGTACCGACTCTGATTTTCAGCGAATGTTGTGCTTTCACAGAGGTTTTGGGCTTGGCGCGAACCGCACTTCATTGCTGCTTCCTAAGCAAGGCTTCGTTCGCTTCAGGGAAAAAGAGCTGCGGTGGAGCTGGTGCCTCTTGGGTCTTGCTTTCCTGAGCTCCAAGGTCGCACCCAGGGTTCACCTTGCTAAGCCGAACTAAGCAGACACAGTCACAGCCCTGCAGCAGCTTGCGTGGCCTAGCATGGCACTCTATGCCTATTACCATCTCCTGGGGTAGGTAAGGCTTTGCCTTTTGCTCTGGCGCTCAGGGAGACTCAGGGTGTAGGCCAGTGCCTTCAGCACAAGAGAGAGGTGGCGATAGGATCCCTGCAAATGGCCAGTGCACTTGGATGGGGAACTGTGGGGGGACAGTCTCCACTCCTTCCCAGTAACACCCCCTGCCACCCACATCGCTGCCACATCTTGGTGGAAGACGGCATCTGACTGCCCGTTTCTCCATGGGGTTGTTTCTGCGAGTTGTGGGTATGGCACCTGGGGGCAAGCCCAAGTCTGCCCTTGGGACAGGTGGCCAAGGAGATGCTATCCCCTTGGGACCAGAGGCACAAGACATGCCTGCCTTCTGCCCAGACTCCTTCCTCAGAGGATAGCACGTGCCCCTGCCCTAGTCGTCCCCTCATGTCTCCTTAGCAGCCAGGCTTCCATCTCTCCGCACAGGGAGCGGGTGACACTTGTTTTGCTACCGGCCTGCTGTTCGTGCCATGGCAGGCTATCCTGCTTCCCGAGCGTTTCCCGACCCCAAGGCCTAGGGCTCCTTCTCTTCTCCGGAGGCGGCGTGATGCGCCTTCCACACACTTGCTCCTGGGGAGCGCGGTGACCGACGTGTGCAACCACGCGTCTCTCTCAGGCAGAAGGGATGCTAGGGCAAAGAGTATTTCGCTCCATGCGGGTTTTTTCCACCGTACTGCGGAGACTAGCTCAGGCAAGCAGCAGCAGCATCCCCAAACCCAAATCACATTTTCCAACGGATGCTGTGATTTCCCAGGGTAGATGACAAGGCAGAGAGGCCTACGCTATATGCGGGTTACTACAGCCACGAGACTGGGCTCAGGCAAGCAGCAGTAGCCCGCAGAACATTTCCAGCGAATGCTGTGCTTTCTCAGAGGCTTTGGCTTGGAGCGAACAGCACTTTGCCGCTGCTTCCTCAGCAAGGCTTCAGTCGCGTCAGGGAAGCAGAGCTGCAGGAGAGCTGGTGCCTTTTGGGCCGTGCTTTAACGGGCTCCATGCTCGCCTCCTGGGTTCACCCTGCCAGGCCCAATTAAGCAGACACAGCCACAACCCTGCAGTAGCGTGCGGAGCCTAGGATGGCACCCTATGCACACTACCATCTCCCGGTGTAGGCATCGCTTGGCCTTTTACTCTGGCGCTCAGGCGTTCTCGCGGACTAGCCCAGTGCTTTCCCCACAGGAAAGGAGACGTGACAGTATCCCTGCACACCGCCCGTGCACTGAATAGGGAGCTTTTGGGGAAGTCCTCACCCCATCACCCTAAACTCCATGCCACCTCCAAGCTTCCACATCCTGAAGGAAAACGGCATCTGACTCCTTGTTATTTCAGGGAGCTGTTTCTGCGAGTTTAGCGTAGGCTCCAGGTGGCTAGCGCATGTCTGCCCCAGGGACAGGTGGCCAAGGAGCTGCTGTCTCCTTGGGCCCAGAGGCTCAGGACAGGCATGCTTTCTGCCCAGACTCTTTCCTAAGAGTGGAGCATGCGCCCTGCCTTACACATCCCCACCTTTCTCTGTAGCAGACAGGCCTCCGTCTCTCTGCACAGGGAGCAGGTGGCACTTGTATTACCACCGGCCGCTATGCCTGCCAGGTCCGGCTCTCCTGTTTCGCAACCGTTTCCAGACCAGAAAGCCAACGACTCCTGCTCTTCTCCTTGGGCAGCGTGCTGCAACTTCTACAGACATGCTCCTGGGGAGCGCAGTGATAGACATGTCCCTTTCCTTAAGGTTCTTTCCAGAGGCGCAACCGCGCTTCTCTCTGAGGCCGAGGGGTGCTAGGGCAAAGAGGATTTTGCTCCATGCGGGTATCTTCCACCGTGCTGCGGAGACTAGCTCAGGCAAGCAGCAGCAGCAGCCCAAAACCAAATCACATTTCCCAACGAATGCTGTGATTTCCCAGGGTAGATGACAAGGCAAAGAGGTTTTCTCTGTATGCGGGTTTCTCCAGCCGTGAGACTGGGCTCAGGCAAGCAGCAGTAGCCCGCAGAACATTTCTCAGCGAATGCTGTGCTTTCTCAGAGGCTTTGGCTTGGAGCGAACAGCACTTCGCCGCTGCTTCCTCAGCAAGGCTTCAGTCGCGTCAGGGAAGCAGAGCTGCGGGAGAGCTGGTGCCTTTTGGGCCTTGCTTTCCCGGGCTCCATGTTCGCTTCCCGGGCTCACTGTGCCAGGCTGTATTAAGCAGACACAGCCACAACACTGTAGTCGCGTGCGGAGCCTAGGATGGCACCCTGTGCACACTATCATCTCCCGGTGTAGGCATCGCTTGGCTTTTTACTCTGGCGCTCAGGCGTTCTCGCGGACTAGCCCAGTGCTTTCCCCACAGGAAAGGAGACGTGACAGGATCCCTGCACACCGCCCGTGCACTGAATTGGGAGCTTTCGGGGACTGTCCTCACCCCATCCCCTTAAACCCCATGCCACCTCCAAGCTGCCACATCCTGACGGAAGACGGCATCTGACTCCCTGTTATTTCAGGGAGCTGCTTCTGCGAGTTCAGCGTAGGCTCCTGGTGGCTAGCGCATGTCTGCCCCAGGGACAGGTGGCCAAGGAGCTGCTGTCTCCTTGGGCCCAGAGGCTCAGGACAGGCATGCTTTCTGCCCAGACTCCTTCTTAAGAGTGGAGCATGCGCCCTGCCCTACACATCCCCTCCTCTCTCCATAGCAGACAGGCTTCCGTCTCTCTGCACAGGGAGCTGGTGACACTTGTATTGCCACCGGCCGCTGTGCCTGCCAGGGCCGGCTCTCCTGTTTCGCAACCGTTTCCAGACCAGAAAGTCAACGGCTCCTGCTCTTCTCCCTGAGCAGCGTGCTGCACCTTCCACAGACATGCTCCTGGGGAGTGCAGTGATAGACGTGTGCCTTTCCTTAAGTCTCTTTCCACAGGCGCAACCGCGCTTCTCTCTCAGGCAGAGGGGTGCTAGGGCAAAGGATTTCGCTCCATGCGGGTATCTTCCACCATGCTGCGGAGACTAGCTCAGGCATTAAGCTGCAGCATCACACACATGTGATTCGGATTTCCCAACGAATGCTGTGCTTTCCTAGAGGGGGATGCCCAGGCAAAGGGGTTTCGCTGTATGCGGGTTTCTCCCACCAAGAGTCTGGGCTCAGGCAAGCAGCAGAAGAGACGGCAGAACTGACTCTGATTTCCCAGCGACTGCTATGCTTTCCCAGAGGTTTTCAACTTGGCGCGAACCGCACTACGCTGCTGTCCTCAGCAAGGCTTGGTCTTTCGCTCTTTCGCGGCAGGGAAGAACAGCGGGAGAGCTGGTGCCTCGTGGGCCTTGCTTTCCCGAGCTCCAAGATCGCACCCTGGGTTCACCTTGCTAAGCCGACCTAAGCAGACACAGTCACAGCCCTGCAGCAGCTTGCGTGGATCCCTGCACACGGCCCGTGCACTTGGAGGGTAACTGTGGGGGACAGTCTCCACTCCTTCCCCGGCACACCCCCTGCCACCCACATCGCTGCCACATCTTGGTGGAAGACGGTATCTGACTGCCCGTTTCTCCATGGGGTTGTTTCTGCGAGTTGCGTGTATGGCACCTGGTGGCAAGCCCACGACTCCCTTGGGACAGGTGGACAAGGAGATGCTGTCCCCTTGGGACCGGAGGCACAACACAGGCCTGCCTTCTGCCAAGAATCCTTCCTCAGAGTGGAGCTCACGCCCCTGCTCTAGTCATCCCCTCATGTCTCCTTAGCAGCCAGCCTCCATCTCTCCGCACAGGGAGCGGGTGACACTTGTCTTGCTACCGGCCTGCTGTTCGTGCCATGGCAGGCTATCTTGCTTCCCGAGCGTTTCCCGACCCCAAGTCCAAGGGCTCCTTCTCTTCTCTGGGGGCGGCGTGCTGTGCCTTCCCCACACTTGCTCCTGGGGAGCGCAGGGACACACGTGTGCAACCACGCTTCTCAGGCAGAAGGGATGCTAGGGCAAAGAGTATTTCGCTCCATGCAGGTATCTTCCACCGTGCTGCGGTGACTAGCTCAGCCATTCAGCTGCTGCATCCCACACATCCGATTCTGATTTCCCAACGAATGCTGTGCTTTCCCAGAGGAGATGCCCGGGCAACGAGGCTTTCGCTGTATGCGGGTTTCTCCAACCGAGAGATTGGGCACAGGCAAGCAGCAGAAGAGCCCGCAGAACCGAATACTGATTTCTCAGCAAATGTTCTTTCGGAGAGGCTTTGGATTGAAGCGAACAGCACTTCGCCGCTGCTTCCTCAGCAAGGCTTCAGTCATGTCAGGGAAGAAGTGCTGCCGGAGGGCTGGTGCCTCTTGGGTCTTGCTATCCCGGGCTCCAAGTTCACATCCTGGGTTCATTCTGCCAAGCTGAAATAAGCAGACACAGCCTCGACCCTGCAGCAGCGTGCGTGGCCTAGGATGGCACTCTGCTCACAATGCCATCTCTCAGCATACGCACGACTGGCCCTTTTGCTCTGGCGTTCAGGTGGACAGGGGACTAGGCCTGTGCCTTCTCCATCCTTAAGGAGATGTGAGAGACGTAATCGGTAACTGTCCCTGTTTTTCCGGGACACCCCCTGCCTCCACCAATGCTGCCACATCCTGGAGGAAGACGGCATCTGATTGCCCGTTCCTCCAGGAGGTGTTTCTGCGAGTTCACGGCAGGAAGCTTGGTGGCAAGCCCACGTCTGCCCTCTGGACAGGTGGCCAAGGAGATGCTTTCCACTTGGGACCAGAGGCACAGGAAAGGCCTTCCTTCTGCCCAGACTCCTTCCTCAGATTGGAGCACGTTCCCCGGCCCAATCGCCCCCTCAAGTCTCCTTAGCAGCCAGGCTTCGTCTCTCTGCACAGGGAGTGGGTGACACTTGTCTTGCCACCAGCCCGCTGTTCCTGCCAGGGCCAGCTCTCTAGCTTCGCGACCATTTCCCGCCCACAAGGCCAACAGCTCCTTCTCTTCTCCTGGGCAGCTTGCTGCACTTTCCCCAGACAGGCTCCTGGGGAGCCCAGTGACAGACATGTCCCCTTCCTTAAGGCTCTTTCCACAGGCGCAACCAAGGTTCTCTCTCAGGCAGTGGGGATGCCCAGGCAAAGAGGATTTCGCCCCATGCGGGTTTATTACACCGTGCTGTTGGGTCTTGCTCAAGCAAGCAGCAGCAGCATCCCACAGACCCGACTCTCATTTCCCAAAGAATGCTGTGCTTTCCCAGAGGAGATGCCCAGGCAAAGACCCTTTCGCTGTATAAGGGTTTCTCCCGCCGTGCTGCGAATACTAGGCTAAGGCAAGCAGCAACAGCAGCCCACAAAAACGACTCTGATTTCCCAGAGACTGCTATGCTTTCACAGAGGTTTTCAGCTTGGCGCGAACGGCACTTTGCTGCTGCTTCCTCAGCAAGGCTTTGGGTGTTCGCTCTGTCGCATCAGAGAAGAAGAGCTGCGGGAGAGCTGGTCCCTCTTGGGCCTTGCTTTCCCGGGCTCTATGTTGGCACCCTGGGTTCACCCTGCCAGTCCAAACTAAGCAGACACAGCTACAACGCTGCAGCAGCGTGCGTGGCCTAGGATGGCACTCAATGCACACTACATTCTCCCAGTGTAGGCAACAACCCTGTATCTGACTGACTTGTTAATTCTGGGAATGTCTTGCAGATTAATTTGCTTGCCAGAGTTGGTTCCTCTAATTGATGTCTAAGAACCCTAATTAGTTAAGAAAACTTTTTAACATTTTCATTGCTATTTATTATTATTATTATTATTGCTAATATCTCTATTATAAATAATTCACAAGGGCATCTTTCTGACAAAAGACAAAGAGCTGGCTACTAGTAGAAAAAGTACTTTTGACTCTGTCAGTGAAAGTGGTAAAGGGATTTGAGAAAATAAGGCAAAGCACTGGAATTATGTGTTAAAACTTTAAATATTATAGACACATTTACTTAACTTCTAATACTGTTGTTGCTTATAATTAAATAAGATGTTTTCCATGAACCACGCATTACAGCAAATATATTGTTTATACAGATTAAATTTTCATCAAAAGGGACGCCTGGGCGGCTCAGTTGGTTAAGCAGCTGCCTTTGGCTCAGGTCATGATCCCAGCATCCTGGGATCGAGTCCCACATTGGGCTCCTTGCTCGGCCGGGAGCCTGCTTCTCCCTCTGCCTCTGCCTGCCATTCTGTCTGCCTGTGCTTGCTCTCTCGTCCACTCTCTCTGATAAAGAAATAAAATCTTAAAATAAATAAATTTTCATCAAAAAATTGTAAGTGTATTTTATTGTAGGATCATGATCAGCATTTTGCAGATGAGAAAAGTGAAATTTAGAAAAGTATGTCTCTTCAAATCCCTCATACAATATCTGGCCTAGATAGAAGGATATACTATCACAATTGAGGAAGATAATTGAGATTACTTAAAATGATAAACTTTATAGGGTTTTTAAAAGTTTGCCACAGATTCAGATTCTTTTAAAATATATATCTATTTTGTGTAAAGAGAATGCACTGAGAAGTAAAAAGAAAGTGATATATCAGTGCTACCAACTAATGGCTATATATCATCACCTTATTTATGAACAATGAAACAGTGTGCAATATTTAAATAAATTTAAATTCCTATTTATTTTATATATTTATAAATTTAAATAAATTCCTATTTATTTATTATGAAAGAAATTCCTCTAACAAACAGTATGTTTTGAAGGTTGCTAGCAGGAAAGTGTTGTACTTCATGGAAGTAATCAGAAAATATGATCTAAATTTCTGCTTTCAAGGGCGCCTGGGTGGCTCAGTGGGTTAAAATTCTGCTTTCAAGAAGCTATAACAGTAAGTACTGAGCATTAGCTATTATATGCTATGGATGAATAACTGAAATCTACATTTGAAAGTATGGTACACTATATGATAACTAATTGAATTTTAAAAAGTTAATAAAAAACCACTATTTTATAAAACAATATTCCCAACAGGCTCTTTTGCTTTAAAATACTCACTCTGTAATGAGAGTCATTACTTTTGTCCAGCAAATTCTTACATCACTGTTTATCCCTTCCCTGCTTTATCCCTTCCCAGTATCAAGAAAGGCTCACTTGGATTACCTAGAAGCCATGAGAAAGCTTGTAATAGATCTGGCTGGTTTTCACCAGCAATTTGACCACCATGTGCACAGGGAAGTCTATTGATAAAGGCTTTATTGCAATAAATTGCAAATACATGGATGATTTTGAATTCTCTTTCTTGAGGTCTTGTTTCATGATAATAAATGTAGGGTGGCTTTTTGGAATGGATGTTATTAACATATCTTCATAGTTCTAAGTACATGGAATTGTAAAATAGATAAATTAATGTGGCATTACTGACAACCGTCCTCATTTTGAAATCAAATTACAGTGTACTGAGCTGAGGAGGCAAAGCAGATTTGGGATTATGAGTGAAATAATTTTAAAAAGTCTTAGGGGTATGATCAGACTATTGGGTAATTCAGTAGAAAAATATCAACTGATTGAGATTCTGTGTTCCCTGATTTCAGAGAGACGTTAAGATAAATAAGTAACACGAGGAGACTAGGAAGCCAAACATAAGTGATACTTTTGTGCCAGGGTGTGTATACATCTGTTTATCTTCTTGCTTTACCACTAAGGTTGCTCCTAGAGGAGAGTTTAAATATGTGTTGGAGCTAATCTCTGTGGATTACACAAGAAACCACATCCTACAGCTCTCCCTGAAACACCGCTTATGATTTCAATGTAATTTGGTTTTTGCATTTTTAGAAATAACAAAATACTTTGCAAACTCATCTACTTTATTACCACCACAAGTGAGTCAGCTGACTCCACATTTTAACACAGTGACAGTCACAGAGGAATGGAGGAGTGAGTAGAGTTATCAATATATGTGCTTTAAAGAAGTATGACAGGGTAGCAGCTATTTCCAGGAACCAAAACATGGGTCAGCAGCTGTGCAGGAAAAGTGATGGAATAAATGACTCATTTCAGAGGAGTTCTATAACATATTAGTTCTATAATGGATCTTCAGCACCCAATTACCCGCTTTGATCTAAAGATAAGGATTTACAGTTAAGATCCCATTTATGATTTGTCTGGTAGGGTCTGAATCATGTTTACTATTGTTTTGACTATTACTTGAAACCTATAGTAGTACTTGGGATATGTGTTGTGTATTCTGTGAACATGTGCTATTTTTAGATTAGATAATTCCTGTCTCGAACCCCTGTTAATTTGTTTGCTTTTGTTTATTTGATAGTGCTTTCAGTAAATGGATATATCTTAAAAATTGCAAAGCCACTATATAATAAGTTATTATGATATATAGCATGGAATTGCACATTCCTCCTTTGAATCCGACAGAGCTTCACCATATCCTTGACAATTTGGGAAAAACACGCTATTATTTTTCTTCATAAAATTTCTCCTGTTAGGCTGTGATGGTTGTCATCAGCAGTAACTCTGAAGGCTTTGTCAAAAGAGTTGAAAAAATTGGAAAGGTGTGAATGAAGCTGTTTGCTGAATATAAAGAAAAGAGCATTGAAGTACAATTCACACTCTTACTTCTCCTTCTATGCTTTCAGATGTTTGACATTTGAAAATTTTGCTTCTAGAAGAGATGCCCTATATAATTCTTACTTAAAGGAGCAAGTTGCTTTAATAATTTTTTTTATTATTCTACCATTCAAGTATTTCCATTTAAATTAAATTCAATACCATTTAAAAAAAATCAAAAGTGCTGCCAGTATTCAATTCCTGGGCTAAACAATTTTAGAAAGCTTTGTGTTATTGAACCTACGGGGTTTTTCTGTAGTTTTAACTCTTTCTTTCTGTGATTATTCCCTTTAGTCACATAAGTGACTGCATATTAACAGACATTGAGGATAAAGGACTGAATAGAACAATCCTTGGCCTCATGAAGTTGAGAATCTAGCAAGGGTGTCAAACAATTCAATCATTCAGAGACAATTTATTGAGTGTCTGGCCTTTGATGAGCACAACAAAACCCCAGCCCAGAGGAATCTTTCTTTTTTTTTTAAGATTTTATTTATTTATTTGACAGACAGAGATCACAAGTAGGCAGAGAAGCAGGCAGAAAGAGAGGAGGAAGCAGGCTCCCCGCTGAGCAGAGAGCCTGATGTGGGGCTCGATCCCAGGACCCTGAGATCATGACCTGAGCCGAAGGCAGCGGCTTAACCCACTGAGCCACCCAGGCGCCCTAGAGGAATCATTTTAATGGGAGAGATAGATAATAGGTAAACCAACTTTAAAAAGAAAAAAATCGTACTGGTTTTTCTTTAATAGTGATGCATATTTGAACTAAATAAGCACATTTTAATAAGAGCAGTGATTGAGAAGAGGTTTTGTAACTGAGTGGTCCGAAAGGGCCTCCCTGAAAAAGTCTGTTTTGAACAGATTTCTGAATAATATCAGCCAGGAAGCTGCGTAAAAATCTCAGGGATGGGTGATTTTTCCAGTCAAAAAACTGTAAAGGCTCCAAAGTCACAATACAGCTGTAAGTTTCTCTAATAAAGTAACTTCTGACAAAGAATGAGAAGAAATAACTAACCCAGGTTTGAAAGAAAAGGGACAGACTTTCTATGGAATTCATATTTAATTAAAGCTCTAAAGGACAAAAATACAATAGAGCAAAATTCTGGTCCCGCTGATATACCTAATGAAAGTTCATAAACAAGGTGTGGGTAGCAAAGAGTGTGTGGGAATGTTGGTAAGGACAGTGGGGAAGAGTCATCCCTGAACATGTTCTTTAATGAAGCAATTCTTGTGTTGTTTTAAAGGGTAACTTGGAGTTTGCCTAAGTGATTAGAGAAGGATGCCTCGGCTTATGGAAGTTCAAAGCCATAAAGATGTGATAAACTACTGCAGATATTTTCATGTATATTTGTTGTTGCTTCTAGTAATGGTGATCTAAAAACTCCTATTTAAGACAACTTAAAAATCCAGACAAAATAGCTTTTAAAGTTAAAAATATCAGAATGATTATAAAAATTAAGTGTGGGATTACTGGACCAAAATACGAAACACAATGAGAGCCTAGAGATATATGCCCTGAAGCCATTTTAGCTATGAGAGCATTAGAAACTGCTAAAACACACTGAGCTGTGTTTTTAATAGACACTTGATACTAGAGAAAAAAAATTCAAAATCCAGCAGCAATCAAATTTGAGGACTTTGGTACAACCCAAATTTAAGTTGAGATCCCCAAAGCACAAGGAGAAGCAGAAATAAGACTAGAGCCTACCTTGCCTTCTGTGTAAACTGAGAACGTCAACCACTGAATTTGGAGTATGATTGTCTTGTAAAGTCTCAGATATAAGAGAAAATCCTGCCAAGGAGGACCATACCATTATTATAGCTCTTAATTATTCCTACTCAATAAGAGTTTCAAATATAATGTCTTGAACATACCAAAATGTAACAAAGCACACAAAGAAAAACCATTAACAAGATTTGATAGACAAAATGGGATTAAGTATGATATTAAAATGATCAATAAAGATTGTAAAATGGCTTGATTACTCTGCTCAAAGAAATGAGAGGGGAAGCAAATTGAACAAAAAACTGAAACTAAAAAATGATATTGAGAAAGATTTTATAAGTGAACCAAATGGATACTCTAGAACTTTAAAGATATGACAGCCAATTTAAGATACCACAGGGGTGCCTGGGTGGCTCACTTAATTAAACCTCCAATTCTTTTTCCTTTTTTTAACACCTTAATTTTATTTTATTTCTTTCATTTTGGCTCAGGTCATGATGTCAGGCTTGTGAAATAGAGCCCAGAGTTGAGCTCTGTGCTGAGCCTGGAGCCTGCTTAAGATTCTTTTCCCTTCTTTTTCTATCCCTCCCTGCACTCTCACTCGCTCGCTCTCTCTTGCTTGCAAATAAATAAATAAATAGACAGATAATAGACAAAGCAAAATAAAAGCAGATTATGAAAATAAATATAAAGTTTTTGAAATGAAAACAAGTTAAAAATAAAATAGAGAAGACCTACACAGCTAAAAGTTCATTCAGGAAATCTATTATTAAAGAAGTCAGTATGACACAATGTTAAGATATCAAAAGACTGGAGCATGTACTTTACAGAAAGGGTAATCCAAATGGCCACTCATAGGTAAAAACTGTTTATCTTTATTATGAATCTGGAATTAAATTAAATTAAATTAAAAATAAATTAAAACCTAGAATGGCATACTATTACACACTTACCATATTGGGAAACAGTAAAAATGTCTTGCAAGAATGTGAAAGAATGACAGTGCCCATAATAAAAACATTTGAGGTAGGTTGGACAATATTTAGAAAACTTAAAAATTAAAAAAAAAATTTGGTCCATTCCTGGAAATACAACATTGAATTAAATGAATATTTTCACCAGGATATGAAAACAGATGATTATAGTTATTTCATTCATAACGGCAGATCAGCAGTGGTCTATTTGCACGATGTTACATTAAATAAGAGAGAATATTAACAAACTGGGAGAAGGGGCTAGGTTGTTATCATAAACAGATCTTCTACGATGCTGATTATGTTCTATTTCTCAAAATCTTTAAGTTAAAAAATTTTCAAATTTATATCTAAATAGATAGATAGATAGATGATAGATTGACAGATATCCCAGAAGCTGCAATGCTAGGCTAAGACCAGGCTTTAAAGGGCTTTTCTATATTCTACTAAATACTTTAAACCATTCATTATATTATAGCTCAGAGTTCGAATCTCCATTTGTTTCCTCTGTTTTCTAATATTTATCTTAAGGTGACCTGATGCAGACTTTTGATGACCTTTGTCTAAATATTTCTATTTTAACAAAGTCCTTTTTAATACTCAGAGACTAAAACTTAGAAAAACACTCTGATTTTTATCTCACTAGAGTGGAAAATATATGGTTACCCATTAACTAATGATATCCATGTCTACATTAGCTCCATGACATTTTTCATTCTTGGGAGCTTTTGGTTAAATGAATTTTTTAAGCTTCCTTTAAATGAAGCTTTAAGCCATCACCACATGAATAAAATTAAAGAACTAAATGAAAACAAGCCAAGTAATAGAGTAATAGAATGTGCAGTGGAAAGAGTACAATTCTGAAATCATAAAGCCTAAATTAGTGTGATGCATCTTTACTAGCCATGTAATCATAAACCAGTTATCTAAATGTGTTAGCCTCAGATTTTTCACCCATGAAATAGTGATGATAATACTTATTATGCAGAGTTGTTGTGTGGATGTGATGAAGCATGGAGCATGAGAGTCTCATATTCCATGCTAAAATGATAGCTATTTTTTACTTATAATAATTCTAATAATAGTAATTAAATTGTTCAAAATGGTAATATTCATTTATATTGAGGCATTGTATTGACTATTCATAGACACATTTACCAAAATAAATTTCATTTTACTTTACCCCCTCTGAGGCTATATATTCCTTAATTCAATATGAATCTTATTATGAATAATAATTATCATGATAAATATGCTGATTTTTCTTCTATTTATTTTTAGGAAAGTATCCTTTACTGTTGAACATAAAGAAACTTAAGCAAGTCTCTCTTATTCAAAATTTGCATGCTGCTTTCTTATGAAACTAGATTAGAGTTGTATGAAATAAATTCATTCAGTTAAGACATTTATGTTTGGAAAACTGGGTAGTCAGTTTAGTATTTCAAAAGAAGATTTTAAATTTAAACCTTAAAACTGAGCTCTTTCAGCCTTATTTATAGACCATCCTTCATGCTTAATAAGTATTCCTTCATTGTAAACTAACTAATAGTGTTTGTCACAGTGTATATAACTAAAATGGATTTTGTATTCTATTATTTCAGAGTTAGTTGCAGTATCTACTTCCTTACTTCCTCTTTTGAAAAATAGATTAATTCTACAAAAGGTTATTTCCAGCTTTATTGAAAAATAATTGACATATTATAATTTGTAAATTTAAGAAATGATTTCTTATAACACTGCAAACTTTTAACATTGTGTAAATTTTGTACCATTTGATAAATTGGTATACATCTGCATTGCAATATAATCTACATAAAAATGTTAATACATCTACTATCTCATATAGTTGCCTCTGTTTTTATGCATGTATTGTAAGGAATTTTAAGATCTACTCTCTTAGCAACTTTTATGTATATAGTACAGTAGAGATAAACTTCAGAGGTCTTGTGGGTTTTGTTCCAGACTGCCTCAATAAAGTGATTATCTCAATAAACTAAGTCAAATCATTATTATTATTTTTTGGTTTCCCAGTGCAAATAAAAAATTATGTTTCCCAGTGCATATTAAAAATAAACACTATACTGTACTGTTCAAAAGCATTATGTCTTTAAAGAAAAACAATGTATATACCTTAAGTAAACTAGTTCTGAGTTTTCAGTGGGTCATAAATACTGATCACAGATCACCATAACAAATACAATAATAATGAAAAAACTTGAAATATTGCAAGAATTACCAACATGTGACAGAGAGACACAAAATGAACAAATGGTGTTAGAAAAATGGTGGCAGCAGACCTATTTTATACAAGATTGCTATAAACTTTCAACTTGTAAGAATGTAATATATGCAAAATTTAATAAAGGGAAGCACAATTAAAAAAGTATGTATATATTATTAACTATGACCATCATGCTGTACATTAGATCCCCAGAACTTTTTCCTATTATAGTTGCAAGTTTGTACCCTTTGACCACCTTATTCCACCCCAGGTTCACCCCTTGTCAACTCAACTCTAAGTTTCCATTAGTTTGCTTTTTCTTCAGGTTCTGTATGTAAGGGATATCGTAATACATAAATTAAAAAATATATAAAATCTTTGAAATATTTCACTTAGTATAATACCTTCAAGATCCATCCATGGTATTGTAAATGGAAGTATTTCTTAATTTTTCATGGTTAAGTAGTATTCCATAGTATATATTTACCATACTTATTTTATTCATTCATCCATTAATGGATACTGAAGTTATTTCCATCTCTTGCTTAGAGTTAATAATTTTATAATGAACATAAGAGTGCAGAGATGTCTTCGAATAGTGACTTCGTTTCCTTTAGCTATATCCCTAGAAGTGGGATTACTGAATCATATGGTAATTTTACTTTTAATAATATGAATAGTCTCCATACTGTTTTCCATACAAATTTATATCCCTATCACAGTGCATAAGTTCCCCATTTTCCCCAATATTTACCAAAATTTGTTAGTTTTAATTTTTTGGTAGTATTATATTCTAATAGGTAGTAATATCTTGCTGTGTTTTTCAGAGGTAAACAAAAACAACAACATAATGACTTTGCCCTGAGTTTTTTACGTTGAGCACTTTTTAATGCTCCTGTTGGTCATTTATATAACTTTTTTGAAAAAAGGTCTATTGAGATCCCTTTGCTTTTTTTTAATTATATATTTTTTTCTTTTTGTATCTGTTAGTTATTAACCTCTTTTCAGATATAAGTTTTGTAAGTATTTTCTTCCATTCTGTGGATTGTGTTTTCATTCCCTCTTTTTTTTGGCAATGCAGAAAATTTAGTTTGATGTAATACCATTTATTTATTTTTGCTTGTGTTTTTGGTCTGGTATCCAAAAAACTATTGGCAAGACCAATGTCAAGGAGAATTTTTCCTATGTTTTCCTTTAGGAAATTTAGTTTCATGCATCACATTTAAGTCTTTAATCTATTTCCAGTTAAGATTTATGAGTGATATAAGGTTCCAGTTTCATACTGTTTATGTGACTATTCAGTTTTAAATATCATTTACTGAACAGACTATCTTTACCCATTACATATGTTGGCCCCTGTCAAATATTAGGTGACTGTATGAAAGGATTTATTTCTGGACTCTCAATTCTGTTCTACTTGTTTATTGGTCTGTTTTTATGCCAGTATACTTTATTGTTTTGAGCGTGAGGGCTTTGTAGTATAGTTTCAAATCAAGAGTGTAATTTCGCTTCTTCATTCTTTCTCAGAACTGCTTTGATTATTTGTTGTCTTTTATGGTCTCATATAAATTTTAGGATTCTTTACTTACTTCTGTAAAAACACAATATTGGATTTTTTTAAAGATTATTTATTAATTTATTTGAGAGAGAGAGATGACAAGCAGGCAGAGAGGCAGGCAGAGAGAGAAGAGGTAGCAGCTTCCTGCTGAGCAGAGAGGCTGATGCGGGGCTCGATCCCAGGACCCTGGGATCATGACCTGAGCCGTAGGCAGCAGCTTAACCCACTGAGCCACCCAGGTGCCCCTAACATTGGATTTTTGATAGGAATTGAATTTACAGATGGTTTTCGGTAGTATGGACATTTTAACAATGTTAATTCTTACCATTCATAAATATGAGCTATCTTTCCATTTGTGTCTCCTTCAATTTCTTTATCAATGTCATAGATTATGGGGTACAGATCTTTCATAGTCTTAGTTAAATCTTATCCTAAGTATTATATTAGTTTTGATGCTAGTGTGAATTAGATTGTTTTCTTTATTTTTTCAGATAGTTCATCATTAGAGTGTTAAAATGCTCCTGTCTTGTGCTTACTTTGTCAGCACATATACTAAAATTGGAATGATGCAGAGAAGACTAGCGTGATCACTGAGCAAGGATGACATGAAAAACTATTAAAAAAACGAAAAAAACCAAAATTCTTGTCTTCTATATATTGATCTTGTATTTGGCAGCTTTACTAAATTTGTTTATTCAAAAATTTTTATGAAGTTTTTAGGATGTTTTTACATGTAAGTTCATGTTATCCAAAAAAAGAAAATTTTACTTCTTCCTTTTTTTTTTTTTTATTTGGAGTCTCTTATTTCTTTGTGTTCCTTGTTTCTCTGGCTAGGACATCCAGTACTATGTCAAATGAGAGTAGTGAAAGTGGACACACTTGTCTTTTTTCTGATCTTTAAGGGGAAAACTTTCAAACTTTTTTGATTGAATATGAGATTAGCTCTGGGCTTGCAATATGTGGTTTTTCTTTAATGGATTTTTTAAATTATTTTTTTTTAATTTTTTATAAACATATAATGAGTTTTTATCCCTAGGGGTACAGGTCTGTGAATCACCAGGTTTACACATTTCACAGCACTCACCATCACTCACCATAGCACCTGCCCTCCCCAATGTCCATACCCCCACCATCCTCTCCCAACACACCTCCCCCCAGCAACCCTCAGTCTGTTTTGTGAGATTCAGTCTTTTATGGTTTGTCTCCCTCCCAATCCCATCTTCTTTTATTTTTCTTTTCGTACTCCCGAAACCGCCTATGTTGCATCTCTACTTCATCATATCAGGGGAGATCATAGGATAGTTGTCTTTCTCAGATTGATTTATTTCGCCAAGCATAATACCCTCTAGTTCCATCCACGTCATCACAAATAGCCGGATTTCATTTCTTTTGATGGCTGCATAGTATCCCATTGTACATATATACCACATCTTATTTATTGATTCATCTGTTGAAGGACATTTAGGTTCTTTCCATAGTTTAACTATTGTGGACATTGCTGCTATAAACATTTGGGTGCATGTGCCCCTTCAGAATGCCACGTTTGTATCTTTAGGGTATATACCCAGTACTGCAATCACTGGGTCATAAACTAGTTCTATTTTCAGCTTTTTGAGGCACCTCCACGCTGTTTTGGAGTGAACCGCACTTCACTGCTGCTTTCTCAGCAAGGGTTCGTTTGCTTCAGGGATGAAGAGCTGCGGGAGTGCTGGTGCCTCTTGGGCCTTGCTTTCTTGAGCTCCAAGATCGCACCCGGGGTTCACCTCCTAAGCCGAACTAAGCAGACACAGTCACAGCCCTGCAGCAGCTTGCGTGGCCTAGCATGGCACTCTATGCCTATTACCATCTCCTGGTGTAGGTAAGGCTTTGCCTTTTGCTCCGGCGCTCAGGCAGACTCGGGGGCTAGGCCAGTGCCTTCAGCACAGGAGAGAGGAGGCGATAGGATCCCTGCACACGGCCCGTGCACTTGGATGGGGAACTGTGGGGGACAGTCTCCACTCCTTCCCCGGCACACCCCTTGCCACCCACATCGCTGCCACATCTTGGTGGAAGACGGCATCTGACTGCCCGTTTCTCCATGGGGTTGTTTCTGCGAGTTTCGGTTATCTCACCTGGTGGCAAGCCCAAGTCTGCCCTTGGGACAGGTGCCAAGGAGATGCTGTCCCCTTGGGTCCAGAGGCACAAGACAGGCCTGCCTTCTGCCCAGTCTCCTTCCTCAGAGTGGAGCTCATGCCTCTGCCCTAGTCGTCCCCTCATGTCTCCTTAGCATCCAGGCTTCCATCTCTCCACACAGGGAGCGGGTGAAACTTGTCTTGCCACCGGCCTGCTGTTCGTGCCATGGCAGGCTATCCTGCTTCCCGAGCGTTTGCCGACCCCAAGGCCAAGGGCTCCTTCTCTTCTCCGGGGGCTTCATGCTGCGCCTTCACCACACTTGATCCTGGGGAGCGCGGTGACAGATATGTGCAACCACACTTCTCTCTCAGGCAGAAGGGATGCTAGGGCAAAGAGTATTTTGCTCCATTCAGGTATCTTCCCCTGTGCTGCGGAGACTAGCTCAGGCATTCAGCTGCTGCATCCCACACATTCGATTCTGATTTCCCAACGAATGCTGTGCTTCCCAGAGGAGGTGCCCGGACAAAGAGGCTTTCGCTGTATGCGGGTTTCTCCCACCGAGTGACTGGGCACAGGCAAGCAGCAGAAGAGCCCGCAGAACCGACTACTGATTTCTCAGCCAATGCTGTGCTTTCACAGAGGCTTTGGCTTGAAGCGAACAGCACTTCACCGCTGCTTCCTCAGCAAGGCTTCAGTCGCATCAGGGAAGAAGTGCTGCCGGAGAGCTGGTGCCTCTTGGGGCCTTGCTATTCCGGGCTCCAAGTTCACAACCTGGGTTCATTCTTCCAAGCTGAAATAAGCAGACACAACCTCGACCCTGAGCAGCGTGGGTGGCCTAGGATGGCACTCTGCTCACAATGCCATCTCTCAGCATAGGCACGGCCGTCCCTTTTGCTCTGGCGTTCAGGTGGACAGGGGACTAGGCCAGTGCCTTCTCCATCCTTGAGGAGACGTGAGAGGATCACTGCACACCACCCATGCCCTGGAATGGGGTGTAATCGGTAACTGTCCCTGTTTCCCCGGGGCACCCCCTTCCTCCGCCAATGCTGCCACATCCTGGAGGAAGACGGCATCTGATTGCCCGTTCCTCCAGGAGGTGTTTCTGCGAGTTCACGGCCGGAAGCTTGGTGGCAAGCCCACGTCTGCCCTCTGGACAGGTGGCCAAGGAGATGCTTTCCACTTGGGACCAGAGGCACAGGAAAGGCCTTCCTTCTGCCCAGACTCCTTCCTCAGATTGGAGCACGTTCCCCGGCCCAATCGCCCCCTCAAGTCTCCTTAGCAGCCAGGCTTCACCTCTTTGCACAGGGAGTGGGTGACACTTGCCTTGCCACCGGCCCGCTGTTCCTGCCAGGGCCAGCTCTCTAGCTTCGCGACCATTTCCCGACCACAAGGCCAACGGCTCCTTCTCTTCTCCTGTGCAGCTTGCTGCACTCTCCCCAGACAGGCTCCTGGGGAGCCCAGTGACAGACATGTCCCCTTCCTTAAGGCTCTTTCCACAGGCGCAACCACGGTTCTCTCTCAGGCAGTGGGGATGCCCAGGCAAAGAGGATTTCGCTCCATGCGGGTTTATTACACTGTGCTGTTGGGTCTTGCTCAGGCAAGCAGCAGCAGCATCCCACAGACCCGACTCTGATTTCCCAAAGAATGCTGTGCTTTTTCAGAGGAGATGCCCAGGCAAAGACCCTTTCGCTGTATGAGGGTTTCTCCCGCCGTGCTGCGAATACTAGGCTAAGGCAAGCAGCAACAGCAGCCCACAAAATCTCTGATTTCCCAGCGACTGCTATGCTTTCACAGAGGTTTTCAGCTTGGCACGAACAGCACTTCGCTGCTGCTTCCTCAGCAAGGCTTTGGGTGTTCGCTCTGTCGCATCAGGGAAGAAGAGCTGCGGGAGAGCTGGTCCCTCTTGGGCCTTGCTTTCCCGGGCTCTATGTTGGCACCCTGGGTTCACCCTGCCAGTCCGAACTAAGCAGACACAGCCACAACGCTGCAGCAGCGTGCGTGGCCTAGGATGGCACTCAATGCACACTACATTCTCCCAGTGTAGGCAACACTTGGCCTTTTGCACAGGCCCTCAGGCGGACTCGCGGTTAAGGCCAGTGCCTTCCCCACAGGAGAGGAGAGGCGACAGGATCCCTGAACACCGCCCGTTCACTGGAATGGGGAGCTTTGGGAGATTGTCCCCACTCCTTCCCCGGCAAACCCCCTGCCACCGAAAACGCTGTCACATCTTTGAGGAAGATGGCATCTGACTGCCCGTTTCTCGAGGGAGCTATTTCTGCAACTTCCGGGTATGGCGCCTGGTAGCTAGCCCAAGTCGGCCCTACAGACAGGTGGTCAAGGAGATGCTGTCCCCTTGGGACCAGAGGCACAGGACAGGCCTGCCTTCTGCCCAGACTCCTTCCTCAGAGTGGAGCATGCATCTCTGCCCTAGTCATCCCCTCATGTCTCCTTAGGAACCAGGCTTTGTCTCTCTGCACAGGGAGCGGGTGACACTTGTCTTGCCACCGGCCTGCTGTTCCTGCCATGGCAGGCTATTCTGCTTCCCGACCTTTCCCGACCACAAGGCCAACGTATCCTTCTCTTCTCCTGGGGTGGCGTGCTGCACCTTCCCCAGACGTGCTCTTGGGGAGCGCAGTGACACACGTGTGCAACCACGCTTCTCTCTCAGATCTCAAATACCCAACATAACCCTACACCTAAAGGAGATGGAGAAAGAACAACAAAGAAAGCCTAACCCAGCAGAAGAGGAATAATAAAGATCAGAGCAGAAATCAATGAAATAGAAACAAATAAACAAACAAATAAAAACCACAAAAAACCAACAACAACAACAAAAAACAATAGAACAAATCAACGAAACTAGGAGCTGGTTCTTTGAAAGAATTAATAAGATTGATAAAACCCTTTCCAGACTTATCAAAAAGAAAAGAGAAAGAACCCAAATAAATAAATTAATGAATGAAAGAGGAGAGATCACAACCAACACCAAAGAAATACAAACAATTATAAGAACATACTATGAGCAACTCTACGCCAACAAATTCAACAATCTGGAAGAAATGGATACATTCCTAGAGACATATAAACTACCACAACTGAACCAGGAAGAAATAGGAAACCTGAACAGACCCATAACCAGTACGGAGATTGATACAGTCATCAAAAATCTCCAAACAAACAAAAGCCCCGAGCCAGATGGCTTCCCAGGGAAATTCTACCAAACATTTAAAGAAGAATTAATTCTTATTCTCATGATACTGTTCCAAAAAATAGAAATGGAAGGAAAACTTCCAAACTCATTTTATGAGGCCAGCATCACCTTGATCCCAAAACCAGACAAGGATCCCATCAAAAAAGAGAACAGCAAACCAATATCCTTGATGAACACAGATGCGAAAATTCTCACCAAAATACTAGCCAATAGGATTCAACAGTGCATTAAAAGGATTATTCACCACGACCAAGTGGGATTTATTCCAGGGCTACAAGGTTGGTTCAACATATGCAAATCAATCAATGTGATACAACGCATTAATAAAAGAAAGAACAAGAACCACATGATACTCTCCATAGATGCTGAAAAAGCATTTGGCAAAGTGCAGTGTCCCTTCCTGATTAAAACTCTTCAAAGTGTAGGGATAGAGGGCACATATTATCAATATTATCAAAGCCATCTATGAAAAACCCACTGCAAATATCATTCTCAATGGAGAAAAATGGAATACTTTTCCGCTGAGGTCAGGAACACGGCAGGGATGTCCGTTATCACCACTGCTATTCAACATCGTACTAGAAGTCCTAGCCTCAGCAATCAGACAACAAAAAGAAATTAAGGGCATCCAAATTTTGCCAAATTGGCAAAGGAGAAGTCAAACTATCCCTGCTTGCAGAGGATATGACACTGTATGTGGAAAACTTAAAGGACTCCACTCCAAATCTGCTATAACTTGTATAGGAATTCTATAAAGTGTCAGAATATAAAATCAATGCACAGAAATTGGTTGCATTTTTTTTAAACCAACAAGACTGAAGAAATAGAAATTAAGGAGTGAATCCCATTTAAAATTGCACTCAAAACCCTAAGATACCTAGGAATAAACCTAACCAAAGAGACAAAGAATCTATACTCAGAAAACTCCAAAGTGAGTACTCATGAAAGAAATTGAAGAAGACACAAAGAAATGGAAAAATGTTCCATGCTCCCGTATTGGAAGAACAAATATTGTGAAAATGTCTATGCTACCTAAAGCAATCTACACATTTAATGCAAACCCTATCAAAATCTCGTCCATTTTTTTCAAAGAAATGGGACAAATCATCCTAAAATATATATGGAACCAGAAAATACCTCGAATAGACAGAGGAATATTGAAAGAGAAAGCCAAAGTTGTTGGCATCACAATTCCAGACTTCAAGCTCTATTACAAAGTTGTCATCATCAAGATGGTAGGGAACTGTCCCCAAAACAGACATAGATCAATGGAACAGAATAGAGAGCCCAGAAATAGACCCTCCACTCTATGGTCAACTAAGCGTCAACAAAGCAGGAAGGAATGTCCTATGGAAAAGACACAGCCTCTTCAACAAATGGTGTTGGGAAAATTGAACAGCCACATGCAGAAAAATGAAGTTGGACCATTTCCTTACACCATACATGAAAATAGACTGTAAATGGATGAAAAAGCATAATGTGAGAAAGGAATCCATCAAAATCCTTGAGGAGAGAACAGGCAGCAAACTCTTTGACCTCACCAGCAGCAACTTCTTCACAGGAACATCACCAAAGGCAAGGGAAGCAAGGGCAAGAATGAACTCTTGGGATTTCATCAGATCAAAAAGCTTTTGCCCAGCAAAGGAAACAGTTAACAAAGCCAAAAGATGACTGTCAGAAGTTATCTGGGAGAATATATTTGCAAATGACATACGAGATAAAGGGCCAGTATCTATCCAAAATCTATAAAGAGCTTATCAAACTCAACACCCTAAGAACAAATAATCCAATGAAGAAATGGGCAGAGGACATGTATTCTTTCTGCAAAGAATACATCCAAATGGCCAACAGACACATGAAAAAATGCTCCACATCACTCGGCATCAGGGAAATACAAATCAAAACCAGAATGAGATACCACCTCACACCTTTCAGAATGGCTAAAATGAACAAGACAGTCAATGACAGATGCTGGCGAGGATGTGGAGAAAGGGCAACCCTCCTACACTGTACGTGGGAATGCAAGCTGGTGCAACCACTCTGGAAAACAGCGTGGAGGTGCCTCAAAAAGCTGAAAATAGAACTAGTTTATGACCCAGTGATTGCAGTACTGAGTATATACCCTAAAGATACAAACGTGGCATTCTGAAGGGGCACATGCACCCAAATGTTTATAGCAGCAATGTCCACAATAGTTAAACTATGGAAAGAACCTAAATGTCCTTCAATAGATGAATTAATAAATAAGATGTGGTATATATGTACAATGGGATACTATGCAGCCATCAAAAGAAATGAAATCCTGCTATTTGTGATGACGTGGATGGAACTAGAGGGTATTATGCTTGGCGAAATAAATCAATCTGAGAAAGACAGCTATCCTATGATCTCCCTGATATGATGAAGTGGAGATTCAACATAGGCGGTTTCGGGCATACGAAAAGAAAAATAAAAGAAGATGGGATTGGGAGGGAGACAAACCATAAAAGACTGAATCTCACAAAACAGACTGAGGGTTGCTGGGGGGAGTTGTGTTGGGAGAGGATGGTGGGGGTATGGACATTGGGGAGGGCAGGTGCTATGGTGAGTGATGGTGAGTGCTGTGAAATGTGTAAACCTGGTGATTCACAGACCTATACCCCTAGGGATAAAAACACATTATATGTTTATAAAAAATTTTAAAAAAATAATTTAAAAAATCCATTAAAGAAAAACCACATATTGCAAGCCCAGAGCTAATCTCATATTCAATCAAAAAAGTTTGAAAGTTTTCCCCTTAAAGATCAGAAAAAAGACAAGTGTGTCCACTTTCACTACTCTCATTTGACATAGTACTGGATGTCCTAGCCAGAGAAACAAGGAACACAAAGAAATAAGAGAATCCAAATAAAAAAAAAAGGAAGAAGTAAAATTTTCTTTTTTTGGATAACATGAACTTACATGTAAAAAATTCCTAAAAACTTCATAAAAATTTTTGAATAAACAAATTTAGTAAAGCTGCCAAATACAAGATCAATATATAGAAGACAAGAATTTTGTTTTGTTTCGTTTTTTTAATAGTTTTTCATGTCATCCTTGCTCAGTGATCACGCTAATCTTCTCTGCATCATTCCAATTTTAGTATATGTGCTGACAAAGTAAGCACAAGACAGGAGCATTTTAACACTCTAATGATGAACTATCTGAAAAAATAAAGAAAACAATCTAATTCACACTAGCATCAAAACTAATATAATACTTAGGATAAGATTTAACTAAGACTATGAAAGATCTGTACCCCATAATCTATGACATTGATAAAGAAATTGAAGGAGACACAAATGGAAAGATAGCTCATATTTATGAATGGTAAGAATTAACATTGTTAAAATGTCCATACTACCGAAAACCATCTGTAAATTCAATTCCTATCAAAAATCCAATGTTAGGGGCACCTGGGTGGCTCAGTGGGTTAAGCTGCTGCCTACGGCTCAGGTCATGATCCCAGGGTCCTGGGATCGAGCCCCGCATCAGCCTCTCTGCTCAGCAGGAAGCTGCTACCTCTTCTCTCTCTGCCTGCCTCTCTGCCTGCTTGTCATCTCTCTCTCTCAAATAAATTAATAAATAATCTTTAAAAAAATCCAATATTGTGTTTTTACAGAAGTAAGTAAAGAATCCTAAAATTTATATGAGACCATAAAAGACAACAAATAATCAAAGCAGTTCTGAGAAAGAATGAAGAAGCGAAATTACACTCTTGATTTGAAACTATACTACAAAGCCCTCACGCTCAAAACAATAAAGTATACTGGCATAAAAACAGACCAATAAACAAGTAGAACAGAATTGAGAGTCCAGAAATAAATCCTTTCATACAGTCACCTAATATTTGACAGGGGCCAACATATGTAATGGGTAAAGATAGTCTGTTCAGTAAATGATATTTAAAACTGAATAGTCACATAAACAGTATGAAACTGGAACCTTATATCACTCATAAATCTTAACTGGAAATAGATTAAAGACTTAAAT
Organism: Mustela nivalis; assembly: GCF_964662115.1. Taxonomy (NCBI): domain Eukaryota; kingdom Metazoa; phylum Chordata; class Mammalia; order Carnivora; family Mustelidae; genus Mustela; species Mustela nivalis. The sequence continues at coordinate 309,842 of NW_028135921.1, forward strand.
GTGATGCATGAAACTAAATTTCCTAAAGGAAAACATAGGAAAAATTCTCCTTGACATTGGTCTTGCCAATAGTTTTTTGGATACCAGACCAAAAACACAAGCAAAAATAAATAAATGGTATTACATCAAACTAAATTTTCTGCATTGCCAAAAAAAAGAGGGAATGAAAACACAATCCACAGAATGGAAGAAAATACTTACAAAACTTATATCTGAAAAGAGGTTAATAACTAACAGATACAAAAAGAAAAAAATATATAATTTAAAAAATAGCAAAAGGATCTCAATAGACTTTTTTTTCAAAAAAGTTATATAAATGACCAACAGGAGCATTAAAAAGTGCTCAACGTAAAAAACTCAGGGCAAAGTCATTATGTTGTTGTTTTTGTTTACCTCTGAAAAACACAGCAAGATATTACTACCTATTAGAATATAATACTACCAAAAAATTAAAACTAACAAATTTTGGTAAATATTGGGGAAAATGGGGAACTTATGCACTGTGATAGGGATATAAATTTGTATGGAAAACAGTATGGAGACTATTCATATTATTAAAAGTAAAATTACCATATGATTCAGTAATCCCACTTCTAGGGATATAGCTAAAGGAAACGAAGTCACTATTCGAAGACATCTCTGCACTCTTATGTTCATTATAAAATTATTAACTCTAAGCAAGAGATGGAAATAACTTCAGTATCCATTAATGGATGAATGAATAAAATAAGTATGGTAAATATATACTATGGAATACTACTTAACCATGAAAAATTAAGAAATACTTCCATTTACAATACCATGGATGGATCTTGAAGGTATTATACTAAGTGAAATATTTCAAAGATTTTATATATTTTTTAATTTATGTATTACGATATCCCTTACATACAGAACCTGAAGAAAAAGCAAACTAATGGAAACTTAGAGTTGAGTTGACAAGGGGTGAACCTGGGGTGGAATAAGGTGGTCAAAGGGTACAAACTTGCAACTATAATAGGAAAAAGTTCTGGGGATCTAATGTACAGCATGATGGTCATAGTTAATAATATATACATACTTTTTTAATTGTGCTTCCCTTTATTAAATTTTGCATATATCACATTCTTACAAGTTGAAAGTTTATAGCAATCTTGTATAAAATAGGTCTGCTGCCACCATTTTTCTAACACCATTTGTTCATTTTGTGTCTCTCTGTCACATGTTGGTAATTCTTGCAATATTTCAAGTTTTTTCATTATTATTGTATTTGTTATGGTGATCTGTGATCAGTATTTATGACCCACTGAAAACTCAGAACTAGTTTACTTAAGGTATATACATTGTTTTTCTTTAAAGACATAATGCTTTTGAACAGTACAGTATAGTGTTTATTTTTAATATGCACTGGGAAACATAATTTTTTATTTGCACTGGGAAACCAAAAAATAATAATAATGATTTGACTTAGTTTATTGAAATAATTACTTTATTGAGGCGGTCTGGAACAAAACCCACAAGACCTCTGAAGTTTATCTCTACTGTACTATATACATAAAAGTTGCTAAGAGAGTAGATCTTAAAATTCCTTACAATACATGCATAAAAACAGAGGCAACTATATGAGATAGTAGATGTATTAACATTTTTATGTAGATTATATTGCAATGCAGATGTATACCAATTTATCAAATGGTACAAAATTTATACAATGTTAAAAGTTTGCAGTGTTATAAGAAATCATTTCTTAAATTTACGAATTATAATATGTCAATTATTTTTCAATAAAGCTGGAAATAACCTTTTGTAGAATTAATCTATTTTTCAAAAGAGGAAGTAAGGAAGTAGAAACTGCAACTAAATCTGAAATAATAGAATACAAAATCCATTTTAGTTATATACACACTGTGACAAACACTATTAGTTAGTTTACAATGAAGGAATACTTATGAAGCATGAAGGATGGTCTATAAATAAGGCTGAAAGAGCTCAGTTTTAAGGTTTAAATTTAAAATCTTCTTTTGAAATACTAAACTGACCACCCAGTTTTCCAAACATAAATGTCTTAACTGCATGAATTTATTTCATACAACTCTATAATCTAGTTTCATAAGAAAGCAGCATGCAAATTTTGAATAAGACAGACTTGCTTAAGTTTCTTTATGTTCAACAGTAAAGGATACTTTCCTAAAAATAAATAGAAGAAAAATCAGCATATTTATCATGATAATTATTATTCATAATAAGATTCATATTGAATTAAGGAATATATAGCCTCAGAGGGGGTAAAGTAAAATGAAATTTATTTTGGTAAATGTGTCTATGAATAGTCAATACAATGCCTCAATATAAATGAATATTATCATTTTGAACAATTTAATTACTATTATTAGAATTATTATAAGTAAAAAATAGCTATTATTTTAGCATGGAATATGAGACTCTCATGCTCCATGCTTCATTACATCCACACAACAATTCTGCATAATAAGTATTATCATCACCATTTCATGGGTGAAAAATCTGAGGCTAACACATTTAGATAACTGGTTTATGATTACATGGCTAGTAAAGATGCATCACACTAATTTAGGCTTTATGATTTCAGAATTGTACTCTTTCCACTGCACATTCTATTACTCTATTACTTGGCTTGTTTTCATTTAGTTCTTTAATTTTATTCATGTGGTGATGGCTTAAAGCTTCATTTAAAGGAAGCTTAAAAAAATTCATTTAACCAAAAGCTCCCAAGAATGAAAAATGTCATGGAGCTAATGTAGACATGGATATCATTAGTTAATGGGTAACCATATATTTTCCACTCTAGTGAGATAAAAATCAGAGTGTTTTTCTAAGTTTTAGTCTCTGAGTATTAAAAAGGACTTTGTTAAAATAGAAATATTTAGACAAAGGTCATCAAAAGTCTGCATCAGGTCACCTTAAGATAAATATTAGAAAACAGAGGAAACAAATGGAGATTCGAACTCTGAGCTATAATATAATGAATGGTTTAAAGTATTTAGTAGAATATAGAAAAGCCCTTTAAAGCCTGGTCTTAGCCTAGCATTGCAGCTTCTGGGATATCTGTCAATCTATCATCTATCTATCTATCTATTTAGATATAAATTTGAAAATTTTTTAACTTAAAGATTTTGAGAAATAGAACATAATCAGCATCGTAGAAGATCTGTTTATGATAACAACCTAGCCCCTTCTCCCAGTTTGTTAATATTCTCTCTTATTTAATGTAACATTGTGCAAATAGACCACTGCTGATCTGCCGTTATGAATGAAATAACTATAATCATCTGTTTTCATATCCTGGTGAAAATATTCATTTAATTCAATGTTGTATTTCCAGGAATGGACCAAATTTTTTTTTTAATTTTTAAGTTTTCTAAATATTGTCCAACCTACCTCAAATGTTTTTATTATGGGCACTGTCATTCTTTCACATTCTTGCAAGACATTTTTACTGTTTCCCAATATGGTAAGTGTGTAATAGTATGCCATTCTAGGTTTTAATTTATTTTTAATTTAATTTAATTTAATTCCAGATTCATAATAAAGATAAACAGTTTTTACCTATGAGTGGCCATTTGGATTACCCTTTCTGTAAAGTACATGCTCCAATCTTTTGATATCTTAACATTGTGTCATACTGACTTCTTTAATAATAGATTTCCTGAATGAACTTTTAGCTGTGTAGGTCTTCTCTATTTTATTTTTAACTTGTTTTCATTTCAAAAACTTTATATTTATTTTCATAATCTGCTTTTATTTTGCTTTGTCTATTATCTATCTATTTATTTATTTATTTGCAAGCAAGAGAGAGCGAGCGAGTGAGAGCACAGGGAGGGATAGAAAAAGAAGGGAAAAGAATCTTAAGCAGGCTCCAGGCTCAGCACAGAGCCCAACTCTGGGCTCTATTTCACAAGCCTGACATCATGACCTGAGCCAAAATGAAAGAAATAAAATAAAATTAAGGTGTTAAAAAAAAGGAAAAAGAATTGGAGGTTTAATTAAGTGAGCCACCCAGGCACCCCTGTGGTATCTTAAATTGGCTGTCATATCTTTAAAGTTCTAGAGTATCCATTTGGTTCACTTATAAAATCTTTCTCAATATCATTTTTTAGTTTCAGTGTTTTGTTCAATTTGCTTCCCCTCTCATTTCTTTGAGCAGAGTAATCAAGCCATTTTACAATCTTTATTGATCATTTTAATATCATACTTAATCCCATTTTGTCTATCAAATCTTGTTAATGGTTTTTCTTTGTGTGCTTTGTTACATTTTGGTATGTTCAAGACATTATATTTGAAACTCTTATTGAGTAGGAATAATTAAGAGCTATAATAATGGTATGGTCCTCCTTGGCAGGATTTTCTCTTATATCTGAGACTTTACAAGACAATCATACTCCAAATTCAGTGGTTGACTTTCTCAGTTTACACAGAAGGCAAGGTAGGCTCTAGTCTTATTTCTGCTTCTCCTTGTGCTTTGGGGATCTCAACTTAAATTTGGGTTGTACCAAAGTCCTCAAATTTGATTGCTGCTGGATTTTGAATTTTTTTTCTCTAGTATCAAGTGTCTATTAAAAACACAGCTCAGTGTGTTTTAGCAGTTTCTAATGCTCTCATAGCTAAAATGGCTTCATGGCATATATCTCTAGGCTCTCATTGTGTTTCGTATTGGCCCAGTAATCCCTCACTTATTTTTATAATCATTCTGATATTTTTAACTTTAAAAGCTATTTTGTCTGGATTTTTAAGTTGTCTTAAGTAGAAGTTTTTAGATCACCATTACTAGAAGCAACAACAAATATACATGAAAATATCTGCAGTAGTTTATCACATCTTTATGGCTTTGAACTTCCATAAGCCGAGGCATCCTTCTCTAATCACTTAGGCAAACTCCAAATTACCCTTTAAAACAACACAAGAATTGCTTCATTTAAGAACATGTTCAGGGATGACTCTTGCCCACTGTCCTTACCAACATTCCCACACACTCTTTGCTACCCACACCTTGTTTATGAACTTTCATTAGGTATATCAGCGGGACCAGAATTTTGCTCTATTGTATTTTTGTCCTTTAGAGCTTTAATTAAATATGAATTCCATAGAAAGTCTGTCCCTTTTCTTTCAAACCTGGGTTAGTTATTTCTTCTCATTCTTTGTCAGAAGTTACTTTATTAGAGAAATGTATGGCTCTATTGTGACTTTGGAGCCTTTACAGTTTTTTGACTGGAAAAATCACCCATCCCTGAGATTTTTACGCAGCTTCCTGGCTGATATTATTCAGAAATCTGTTCAAAACAGACTTTTTCAGGGAGGCCCTTTCGGACCACTCAGTTACAAAACCTCTTCTCAATCACTGCTCTTATTAAAATGTGCTTATTTAGTTCAAATATGCATCACTATTAAAGAAAAACCAGTACGATTTTTTTCTTTTTAACGTTGGCTTACCTATTATCTATCTCTCCCATTAAAATTATTCCTCTGGGCTGGGGTTTTGTTGTGCTCATCTTGGGCCAGACTCAATAAATTGTCTCTGAATGATTGAATTGTTTGACTCCCTTGCTAGATTCTCAACTTCATGAGGCCAAGGATTGTTCTATTCAGTCCTTTATCTGTTATATTGCAGTCACTTATGTGACTAATGGGAAAAATCACAGAAAGAAAGAGTTAAAACTACAGAAAAACCCCGTAGGTTCAATAACACAAAGCTTTCTAAAATTATTTAGCCCAGGAATTGAATACTGGCTGCACTTTTGATTTTTTTTAAATGGTATTGAATTTAATTTAAATGGAAATACTTGAATGGTAGAATAATAAAAAAAATTATGAAAGCAACTTGCTCCTTTAAGTAAGAATTATATAGGGCATCTCTTCTAGAAGCAAAATTTTCAAATGTCAAACATCTGAAAGCATAGAAGGAGAAGTAAGAGTGTGAATTGTACTTCAATGCTCTTTTCTTTATATTCAGCAAACAGCTTCATTCACACCTTTCCAATTTTTTCAACTCTTTTGACAAAGCCTTCAGAGGAGTTACTGCTGATGACAACCATCACAGCCTAACAGGAGAAATTTTATGAAGAAAAATAATAGCGTGTTTTTCCCAAATTGTCAAGGATATGGTGAAGCTCTGTCGGATTCAAAGGAGGAATGTGCAATTCCATGCTATATATCATAATAACTTATTTTAATAGTGGCTTTGCAATTTTTAAGATATATCCATTTACTGAAAGCACTATCAAATAAACAAAAGCAAACAAATTAACAGGGGTTCGAGACAGGAATTATCTAATCTAAAAATAGCACATGTTCACAGAATACACAACACATATCCCAAGTACTACTATAGGTTTCAAGTAATAGTCAAAACAATAGTAAACATGATTCAGACCCTACCAGACAAATCATAAATGGGATCTTAACTGTAAATCCTTATCTTTAGTCAAAGCGGGTAATTGGGTGCTGAAGATCCATTATAGAACTAATATGTTATAGAACTCCTCTGAAATGAGTCATTTATTCCATCACTTTTCCTGCACAGCTGCTGACCCATGTTTTGGTTCCTGGAAATAGCTGCTACCCTGTCATACTTCTTTAAAGCACATATATTGATAACTCTACTCACTCCTCCATTCCTCTGTGACTGTCACTGTGTTAAAATGTGGAGTCAGCTGACTCACTTGTGGTGGTAATAAAGTAGATGAGTTTGCAAAGTATTTTGTTATTTCTAAAAATGCAAAAACCAAATTACATTGAAATCATAAGCGGTGTTTCAGGGAGAGCTGTAGGATGTGGTTTCTTGTGTAATCCACAGAGATTAGCTCCAACACATATTTAAACTCTCCTCTAGGAGCAACCTTAGTGGTAAAGCAAGAAGATAAACAGATGTATACACACCCTGGCACAAAAGTATCACTTATGTTTGGCTTCCTAGTCTCCTCGTGTTACTTATTTATCTTAACGTCTCTCTGAAATCAGGGAACACAGAATCTCAATCAGTTGATATTTTTCTACTGAATTACCCAATAGTCTGATCATACCCCTAAGACTTTTTAAAATTATTTCACTCATAATCCCAAATCTGCTTTGCCTCCTCAGCTCAGTACACTGTAATTTGATTTCAAAATGAGGACGGTTGTCAGTAATGCCACATTCATTTATCTATTTTACAATTCCATGTACTTAGAACTATGAAGATATGTTAATAACATCCATTCCAAAAAGCCACCCTACATTTATTATCATGAAACAAGACCTCAAGAAAGAGAATTCAAAATCATCCATGTATTTGCAATTTATTGCAATAAAGCCTTTATCAATAGACTTCCCTGTGCACATGGTGGTCAAATTGCTGGTGAAAACCAGCCAGATCTATTACAAGCTTTCTCATGGCTTCTAGGTAATCCAAGTGAGCCTTTCTTGATACTGGGAAGGGATAAAGCAGGGAAGGGATAAACAGTGATGTAAGAATTTGCTGGACAAAAGTAATGACTCTCATTACAGAGTGAGTATTTTAAAGCAAAAGAGCCTGTTGGGAATATTGTTTTATAAAATAGTGGTTTTTTATTAACTTTTTAAAATTCAATTAGTTATCATATAGTGTACCATTAGTTTCAAATGTAGATTTCAGTTATTCATCCATAGCATATAATAGCTAATGCTCAGTACTTACTGTTATAGCTTCTTGAAAGCAGAATTTTAACCCACTGAGCCACCCAGGCGCCCTTGAAAGCAGAAATTTAGATCATATTTTCTGATTACTTCCATGAAGTACAACACTTTCCTGCTAGCAACCTTCAAAACATACTGTTTGTTAGAGGAATTTCTTTCATAATAAATAAATAGGAATTTATTTAAATTTATAAATATATAAAATAAATAGGAATTTAAATTTATTTAAATATTGCACACTGTTTCATTGTTCATAAATAAGGTGATGATATATAGCCATTAGTTGGTAGCACTGATATATCACTTTCTTTTTACTTCTCAGTGCATTCTCTTTACACAAAATAGATATATATTTTAAAAGAATCTGAATCTGTGGCAAACTTTTAAAAACCCTATAAAGTTTATCATTTTAAGTAATCTCAATTATCTTCCTCAATTGTGATAGTATATCCTTCTATCTAGGCCAGATATTGTATGAGGGATTTGAAGAGACATACTTTTCTAAATTTCACTTTTCTCATCTGCAAAATGCTGATCATGATCCTACAATAAAATACACTTACAATTTTTTGATGAAAATTTATTTATTTATTTTAAGATTTTATTTCTTTATCAGAGAGAGTGGGCGAGAGAGCAAGCACAGGCAGACAGAATGGCAGGCAGGGGCAGAGGGAGAAGCAGGCTCCCGGCCGAGCAAGGAGCCCAATGTGGGACTCGATCTCAGGATGCTGGGATCATGACCTGAGCCAAAGGCAGCTGCTTAACCAACTGAGCCTCCCAGGTGTCCCTTTTGATGAAAATTTAATCTGTATAAACAATATATTTGCTGTATGCGTGGTTCATGGAAAACATCTTATTTAATTATAAGCAACAACAGTATTAGAAATTAAGTAAATGTGTCTATAATATTTAAAGTTTTAACACATAATTCCAGTGCTTTGCCTTATTTTCTCAAATCCCTTTACCACTTTCACTGACAGAGTCAAAAGTACTTTTTCTACTAGTAGCCAGCTCTTTGTCTTTTGTCAGAAAGATGCCCTTGTGAATTATTTATAATAGAGATATTAGCAATAATAATAATAATAATAATAATAAATAGCAATGAAAATTTAAAAAAAGTTTTCTTAACTAATTAAGGTTCTTAGACATCAATTAGAGGAACCACCTGTGGCAAGCAAACTAATCTGCAAGACATTCCCAGAATTAACAAGTCAGTCAGATACAGGGTTGTCCGTAGACTGAAAGGTGAAGCAAAAGGACTAGGTTTGGAAAATAGGTAAGGACAGTGAAAAAAATGATCAAATTTTTGGGCAAAATAAATTCTTAGGTGTCCTTTCAATGGAGTCCTGGGCATTATGTAGCAGAAACTCTGGAGATTATCTCAATCCATTGGAGTCACCCTGTTTACTAGCTTGCTATTGACAAAGTTATTTACAAACTGTAGAGCAAGAGGTTATAATGTAGAAAACTGATGGTAATGCACAAGATTCTTGTTAACAATAATGCAAGTTAGTGATATTTCATTAGAAAACATAAATTCTATAACCCAAATGATGGGCCCAGAGCACTTCTGCTGCACAACTCTGCTTATATCCCAAATAACCATGTGAACTAGTTTTAATATCTGCTTCTTATTAATTTTTGAATAAAAATTCTTGACACAAGTATTTTATAATTGTGTGATAATCATGCATTTAATTTCTTGGAGAACAAAACACACTTTAACGTAACTATGTTTGTTCACAGAACCAGCCTTGATAACACACTTCTATATGTTAGAAATGATATAAGAAATGTAGAATATTGGGCACTCGTTTGGTATTCTTTGCCATGTTTTGCACTATCTAAAAAGAGATCAGTGAACTTGGACTGGAGTTAGTAGACATGGAAGAAAATAAAATATTACAGAGAGGAATACTCTGTGGTCCACAACCTAAACGGGCTGGGATTTCCATCATTTGGATCCCTGTAGCTTTACAAAAGTCAATAAAATTTTTGTATCTCCTATTAAAGTGGATTTCCCAGTACTTTTTCAAACATCTCTTGTAAAGTATTGTTTCCCAGAAAAAAAGGGATTTTGCACATGTATCTGCCTTTGTCTCTGGTCATGATCTCAGTCAGGATCCTGGGATCGAGCTCCATATCAAGCTTTTTGCTCATTAGGAAGTATACTTCTCAGTCTCTCTCTGCAGCTACCTCCCCCTGCCCCACTCATGCTCTCTCTCTCTCTCAAATAAATAAATAAATACAATCTTTAATTTTTTAATTAAAAATAAGATAAATAAAATAAAATAAAAAGTCTGGTCTTACTGCCCCATTTAGCTCCTTTTTTTTGAGTGGTATTTAAAGCAGCATGAGAGAACATGAGGCTCTCAAACTTAAAAAAAAAAAAAGGAAAAAATTGAGTTTTGTTAAGATTTAAGATCTTGTCTTCTAGAAAAAACATTGGCTTTGTTAACATGTGAAAATTAACAAAAGATAATAAGATAGAATTCTAATAATTTTTGTAGAAATTAAAAATTTCCTCCAACACAATTACATCAGACCCATTAAGTAAATTCATTCCAATGTCCGAAACCAACCTTTTCTAATACTAATGCATCTGTGTAAACAGAGTCAACCCAAGGAATAAATAAATATTATTATTTTTTTCCTGTCTCTTCCACAGTCACATCTGGGTATATTGGTAGCAAGCCAATTATCTATCTTATAAGACATGATATCATAAGGAAGGGTATTCTGTCCATTTGGAACAACTGAAAATCATTGTAATTTTATCTTGGTGCAGTAACTTGATATGGCACAGTGTGGGTTATGAATATATTTTATTTTTTTTTACTGGGAAGAAGAGATTATAGAGATATTGGTTATCCAAGAGAGACTGACAGGTGTTGATAGTTGCCAGGTCAATATCCATTTACTTTTTCCTTGAATCTCAGAAAGCACTGAGGGATTGACAACAAGGAAACTTAAAACAACATCAAATATTTTATTGTCTCTTTTCTATTTATATTGTAACCACATGACAAACTATCAGTCGTACAATATATCATTCTCTTTACCTCTATCTTTCTGCCAGAAATGTGGGCTTAATAGTGAGAACTCCAACAGCAATTTTTGCAACTGTGAATAAAAAGCCATGAAAACCTCTAAGATAGTTCACTTCACTTTCTTAAGACGCTGAACCAACACCAGAAAACACTCTCTGTAGTCTTCTTGTTAAATGAAAAAATATGGTTAAACCACTTTTGAAAGTCTACTACCTACAGCAAAATGTAAATCTTAATTGAAATATGTCCTCTCAGCTGTGCTTAAGCAACTGAGTCCTGAGCTTTTCAGGTTTTCAGTCTGAAAGAGTACACCTCTGGTGCTCAGAAAGGGAAGAGAAAGGACACCCTGTTCTCCATATAAATTAAAGAAGAGAAATCTGTGCATTTAAGTGGGCCATATAAAATTTATCAAGCAATTATCTCCTAACTCCTTCCTATCCAAATTACCTGATATGCTCTCCCTACTCCTTTATTCCACGTTACTGCCTTGTCCGGGATTCTGTCTCACATCACAACATGTCTTCTGTTATTTCCTTCTTGCAAGCTAGTTTTGTTTTCTCCATCTAAAAAAATCAACAATCATTGTGTATTTCAATTCCCATTTTCCTCAAATGCATTGATTCTTCTTATCTATTACTCTTTTCTCATACTCAGTGTCTTTGTCTTTATGGGGTTTGTACTTTGCTTTTCCCCATCCTTTACTGCCATTATATAATCAAATCTAATGACTTCTTAGAGAAAGTTAAAAATTCCTGCATAGCCACACGTGAACACAAAGTCACTGATTTTTATCAAACCTATAAGATAGTCAGACATCCATTCAATTTCTTTTTTGTTAAGATTTTATTTATTTATTTGACAGAGAGAGATGACAAGCAGGCAGAGAGGCAGGCAGAGAGAGAGGAGGAAGCAGGCTCCCTGCTGAGTAGAGAGCCCGACTTGGGGCTCGGTCCCAGGACCCTGGGATCATGACCTGAGCCGAAGACAGTGGCTTAACCCACTGAGCCACCCAGGTGTCCCTCCATTCAATTTCTTAACTGAGTCTCAAATGCATCCTGAGTTCTAACCTAAACCTAAGTTCTACTTCTTACACGTTGTTCTATGACCAAATCCTTTCAGTTCAGTATTTTGTAACATTTAAATATTAATCAATTGATGCTTTGTCTGTGTATTTCTATGATAATAATTTGAATACTGTAGATTTATTGTTATATTTATAGATTTATAATCAAAGTTTCATCAGTTGAAGTTTTTGGAAATTTCAGATATAATGATTAACCTAAAATGATACTGCCTCAAATCCCTCTGATATCAAGGCCCAACACTTGATTATAGCCAAACCTGTGGTGGATAGTTCCATGGGAAATTGCAGTTACTTAACACTGATAGCATCTCATGTTCTCTCTCTCATTTTAGAATGTCTCCAACACAACCCAAAAGTGTAGGAGAGTTAATGTCCTCTGAGGACAGCTCTCAGTGAAGTGGAAATAAGAGCCATAGATAAAATTGTCAGTTTTCAGGTCTTCATGAGGACAACTTAAAGAAGTTTCTCAGGACCTTTCAGTAAATGCAAGCCTTCATTTTCTATCCACAACAATTATATCAACAATGTACCTCTTTGACAAAGTTGTTTCTTCACTGTATCACTTTCCCATTCTTTTCTACCTTGGATAATCTCCCAGATAAACTAACAGTACTCAAATCCTTTGTCCTACTCTTTGCTCTCAGGATAAATGGAGCCAAAAGACTTAGATTAATATCAAGTTCTGAATGGGATCTTAGAGCTATTTCTGTCCAGATTTTCATAAACATAGGGACCTTTGAATTATCAGGCTATAAATAAGTTCTAAATGGAGGGGGCAAAAGCAAAAAGTAGAAATTTTTATGTTTGATTTTTAATCATGATTAAAAATAATGTTAGTACATTATAAAAGTGTGGATCTTTGTAAAACAATGTCATAATGTAAGAAATAGGTTGCATAGTCCTTTTGAGAATATGAAACCAAGTGTTCAGGTGCCATCTAATTTCTTGTTTAATCCAGAACTTTGGTGTGCATTATCTTGAGGAATAGAATTTTGAAGTCCAGACAGACTAACAGAAAACTGACCCAAATGTGTGTGTTTATATTTCTGCTTTTGTTGTAAAAATCAAAGTGTGATTGCTGGTTTAAAATGGTAAAACTAATAATGTTCATGGACTCTATTATAAATTTTCTAATTGTATGGGAAGAATCCAAGAAACATAGAATTAATTGATTTGCAAATCCTCAAAGAGCTACAGGATCAGGTAGTGGTATGTTCTGATTCAACAGCATCATAATGCAGCATTTTATATGTGTGGCTAATGGATATTTTCATAAATGTTTGCTAGCTAGTCAGCCAATACAGAGAAATATTAGGTAGGGTCATTACTCACAGTTGTGTTTAATAAAATGAGAGAAAATTATCAAATGACACTAATAATAATAATCCTATAGCAGGCTAAATAATTCAATGATAATTACAAGTATTAATCTAGCTTTCTTCCCTGATTATGACTCTTCTCTCCTTTATCATAATGGGAGTAGCAGATTGTCTGCAATGAATTGTGAAAACCCAGCAGTGACTTTGGCAGTGAAGGCCTCCCATCAATTTTGATAGGTTAAAATGATTCTGGATGGTCTTGAGCAAATGTGTCAATTTTTTTTCTGTGTGTGTAATAAAAAGAAAGAAGCAATAGTAAATTCTTGCTGTTATTCCATGGAGCCAATAAAATCATACTGCCAACAAGAGGCTGTTGACATCGTAAGTGTGGTTAACTGTCTTGAAATACTAGGCCTCGAAATAAAATTCCAATATTTCACATAACCTCTTTTTTAAAAGAAAAAAAAAAAACAAAACAAAACAACTATACTGCTTACATTTAGGGCCCTGCTGTTGTGTAACTATTTTTGAACATGTCTACTGTAAGTGTATATATATATATATTTTTTTCTGTGCAATAAATTCATTTAGAGATAAATTTAGATTGCAAATTATTTGGGAGGAGGCATGGTATTTGTGGCTAGTCTTACAAGTAAAAAGGACTAAAATAAAGAAGAAAAACATTTTTTATTACAGCATATTTACATCTGTCCAAAGTACTTATTTACTATCATACTGACTAATGTATAATACTGTACACAAAGAACGAAGTTAAATGAGTTATAATTCAGTCGAAGTATAGCTGGCCATTTTAAAACTTACCACTGAATCTTTCTGGTATGAAATGTGATATCTGGCAATCTGGTCCAGTTCATTACATCAGGTCATTTGTATGTTCTTATTACCATTTTGATAGCATAGCACATTTTATAACCCAGACATTTTACAATGGAACTATGATGCATGTATTTTCAAAAGTATAGACATACATGAAGCTATGAGGTCAAAAAAGATGAATGTCCGTAGTACCATATAGACTCAACAAATAAAAATGTCCAAGGCTCTGAGTGAGATTTATGAATATTGTATAAGATTAGGCCAACATGTGGTTTTGATATAAATCATCTGTTCTTAAATTAGAATTACAATCGTTGAGTACAGTGTTGAAAATGGCAGATAGATTTTAGCTATCTTTGCTCAGTAGGGAAAATGGAAAAATGTTTAGTTTGGTCAGAATTTCACTTAACTTCTGAAAAATCTTACGTTTGAGAGAACCCTTCTGAAATAAGAATCCTTAAAGACATAACCCCTTTGGCACAAGTTTTCAAGAAACTTGTTGGATGTTGTAGACAATTATATGGCACACGTACTGTTCTAGATGTTTCATGCCAATAATATGTAAGCCATACCAAGGCTACATATACATATAGAGATGTTCCTCAGCTTACAAGGGGGCTATGTACAGAGAAACACATAAAAAACTGAAAATGCATTTAATACCCCTAAACTATCAAATATCATAGCTTACCTTAAGCTTATTTCAACATACTCAGAACACTTACATTTGCCTGCATTTGGGCAAAATCATCTTAAGCAAAGCCTATTTTATAACAAGGTATCAAATATCACATGCAATTTATTAAATATTACACTAAAAAAAAGAAGAATGGTTATATATAGAATGGTTGTAAGAATATCAGGTGTTCATCCCTGTAATCTTTTAGCTGACTGGGAGCTGTGGCTCACTGCCCCTGCCCAGCATCACAAGACGGCACCATACCCATTGTCACTGGCCCTTTTTATAAAGACCCAAATTCAAAATTCAAAGTACAGTTTCTACTGAATCACTTTCACTTTCACATCTTTGCCAAATATATTGTAAGTTGAATCATTGTAAATCAGGAGCCATCTTATTTGAAAGTTAAATCACAGTCACCCGTATACACACAAAAAAAGGCCTTCATGTAGGGCCATCTATGTATCTCTAAACAACATAGCATGACCTATCAACAGCAAAAAATGGATGTGAAGGGGACAATTGCTTTGCGTCAGTACTCTGAGCAGTAACATACATGGCCTTACTCACCTAGCAGAACTCCAGAGCTAGCTGATGGCAAGGAATTTTACAAATGTTTGCTGAACAGCTTAAGCACTATTATTTTTAAATTAGTGTGCATATCTGTTTTCTAAAGATATGTTAATTTATTTTATGGACGTATTACAAAACCAAATAATTTCCTCTTATTTAAGTGGCAGGTAAATAGAATTCTTTTTAATTTAAATCAAATGGCTTTTTAGGGAAAATATACTAAAAATTCTGAAACTTGTATTGCTTATGAATCTTTTATTGGAATCCTTATCAAGTTGTATTTTTCAAGTTTTTCCTAAATAATCTTCAATGAATTGAAAATATTTTTTGGATTTTATTCAAGGCTATTAACTCACAATTTCACTTTGTTAAATATAGTGCTAAACGTTCAACCAAAACGTTGTGTCTTTTTTTTTCCACTACCACATCCTCCATCTACTGACTGGATTCTCTCCCCAACTAACACATATATACCATTGTCTATCTTTAGGATAAGTAAGGGTCATCTTTTGTCTTTATTCTATTCCTCGCATGCTTCTGAACTTGTTGAATTTTAATATAGTCACACCATAAGCATCACATATTTGATTCCCCTTTCAATAGTAAACAGTGCACAACCAGAGCATACCTTCAAAGCTATCAATAGACTTACTCTGATATATTATTTTTGTATTTTTGTAAATTAAAATAATTAAATTATAGAACAAGAGTTTCAGGTGGTAGGTGTTGTAAGTTTTACCCAAACTGACTTTTGTCAAACTCGTTTTTGTCATCATATATGACAAGTAGTTTTCTCACGTTTGTTTTTAGAATATCCTTGTATAATGAATATTTACACTGATATCTAGTATAAAAATCTTGCAATTTATTTTAGAAACATTAAGATATTGAAAATCAATCTATTTCTTTGATTCATTAAAGACATTTTTGGCTTGTTTCCAGTACTTTCTTACTGGTTAAAAAATGAATTTGAAGTAGTCTGAATTTCATTATTATATGGCACTTTCCCTTTGATGAATACAAAGAAGATATTCTATATTAGCTATCTGAGAAGAATTTGTTTTTTTAATTTTATTTATTTGTGAGTGAGAGAGAGCACAAGCAGGGGGAGCAGCAGGGTGAGGGAGAAGCAAACTCCCGGCTAAGCAGGGATTCTGTTGCAGAACTGAGTCCCAGGACCCTAAAATCATGACCTGAGCTAAAGGCTCAGGCGTTTAACTGACTGAGCCACCCAGGTGTCCCAATCTGAGAAGAGTTCTGTATGTTATTCCTATTAATATGCAGTTTAAAGTCTAGGTGATTAACTTAATATTTTAGTGGCTATTACATAGATAGCACTATGTTCCAGGCAGAGAGTAAGAAAGAAATAGTAAATCAACCATATTCTATGCATTCTAAATGAAAATAATTAATCAATCATAATAAATCCTTCTATTTATGGAATATCAACTTATAAGCTTTCCTCCATATGAACAATGCCAAATACCAGAATAAAGGGTCATCTAATACAAATAAAGGATAGAATTAAAGAATTCTGGTAAGCCATTTAATTTTGAAAAATGGTGCTATATTGTTGCTGAGTTGTGGTTTTCAGTTACATAATATCTGATAAGTGTAGAAGTAACATGAGTGTTACGTGAGATGAGAAATGGTTTATAATTAAGATAATTTTAAAAGTACAGATAAATACAAATTTGTAAACATAGCATTATGGAGGAATAAAAATAAATGATAGCTACACACTCTAAAGTGAATAAATCTTGGAAAGTTAATAGAGAAGTAAAACAAGGGCAGTGCAAAAAGTATGGTACATTTTTATGAAGTTCAAACAAATTCTGTGAAACCATAGATGGACTTAAAGATACTATTATGTATCAAATATTGTAAAAATTAAGCAAGGAAATAGCAAACATAAAATAACCAAAGCATACAAACTTGGGTAGATACAATAGTTGTGATCATGTTCTACTTCAAAAAGAGATGAGTTAATAGATAAATAGAAGTAACTAGACTTTTTAGAAGTTAATAAAACTTTGCCTGTTATTTCTTAGTAATATAAAATATATGGTTTTCTAACAAAAACGTTTATCTTAAAAATATTTAAAAATAAATTTCAGGCTACTCATAAGGTTCTATTTACTTTTCCACTGAAGGAAAAGCTGGTTGTTGTAGTTGTAGTTGTTTGTTTGTTTTAGTCTCCTCCTGGTTTTTATTATTATAATGTTAGAATAAGGAATGTTAGATTGAAAAGTGAATTATTTTATAGACAAAATCATTACTTGATTCACCTCCTGGTACAGCAGATGGAACTCCTGAAAATATGCCCTTTTGCCTTACAGAAGAGTAACAGTTATGCTTACTTCTGAAACATACTTGGTGGTGGCCCTAAATAGTGACACCATAGTAAACATTTTGAATATTTACAATTAATTTTTATAGTCATAGGGCTCCAAAAGGCACTGCTGGTATCTTAGCAGGTATTTCAATAAAGCTAAAAGTTGCCTGACTGTTTAAAAATATTAACAAGGCACAAAACGGCAGAAGTATTGTCCTCAGATATTATTTTTTTCCATATGCTCCTGATTCCAGACATGACAAGTTATTTTTTTAAATTTTTTTATAAAAGATTTTATTTATTTATTTGACAGAGATCACAAGTAGGCAGAGTCAGGCAGAGAGAGAGGAAGAAGCAGGAACCCTGCTGAGCTGAGAGCTCAATGTGGGACTCGATCCAAGAATCCTGGGATCATGACCTGAGCCGAAGGCAGAGGCTTTAACCCACTGGGCCACCCAGGCGCCCCCATGACAAGTTATTTTTGATAGCTATATATACAATGTATTTTCCAGTTATAAGAAAAATGGTTCTGCTATTTTTAACATTTTTTAAAAATTACATAATTTTTTAAATTAAAATTTTATTTTTTAATGTTTTAATTTTCTTTTCTTTTTTTTTAAAGATTTTATTTATTTATTTGAAAGACAGAGATCACAAGTAGGCAGAGAGGCAGGCAGAGAGAGAGAGAGAGGGAAGCAGGCTTCCTGCGGAGCAGGGAGCCCGATGCTGGGCTCAATCCCAGGACCCTGAGAAAATGACCCGAGCCAAAGGCAGCAGCCCAAACCACTGAGCCACCCAGGCACCCCAATGTTTTACTGTTCAATATACTACTTAGAATATAAAACCTATTCCATTTGGTAAGATATTTACCATTTAAAAAATGGTAATTTTCTCATAGTGTGTTCCCCTCACATTGCTTTATTTTGAATAAAAAAAATTTCACAATAAACATAACTGATGCTTTCCTTTTGATTGTCCCTCTGTTGGTCATACTGTATATGAGCCATGACAATTAGTTTTACAAAATTTATTCATGTTTGTTGATATGTTTTATCATAACTAATTTTCCCTCCCTTATCTAGATTCCCCAGCTTTCAGACAGGTGGACACTTCAATAAACCATACCCAAGGGATGTATCAAGTACTTCTTAGACATCTCTCAGATTCTTGAGGTCTCGTTTTACCTAGGGATTTGCAAAAGGTTCTGCCAGAGGCACCACTGTGACAACTGATGACCATGGTCTATCTCCTGCTAAGCTCAAGAGGTCACTGGTTTCCAAGTTTATCTATACAATTAATGCATTCCAGCAAGTTCTTTGTTTTTTAATATTAACAAACTTACTTTAAAGTTTATATGAAGAGGCAAAGACTCACAATAGTCAACATAGTGTTGAAGGAGAACAAAGACTGAGGACTGACTTCAAAGTTTACCATAACGATGGGGCGCCTGGGTGGCTCAGTGGGTTAAGCCTCTACCTTCGGCTCAGGTCATGATCCCAGGGGCCTGGGATCGAGTCCTGCATTGGGCTCTCTGCTCAGCAGGGAGCCTGCTTCTCCTCATCTCTCTCTCTGTCTGTCTCTCTGCCTATTTGTGATCCCTCTCTGTCAAATAAATAAATAAAATCTTTTTAAAAAAGTTGACCATAATGATAATTGTAAGCAAGATATTGTAATACCACAGAAAGACTAGATTAAAGGAACCGAATATATATTATCAATTATATTTTATATTTAATATAAAAGCAAAAGCAATACAAGAGAGCAAAATACAATCTTTTAAACAAATGGTTCTGGAGTAATGGTGAAGCTAAATGTAAAAATATAAAATAAAAATAAAATAAAATAATAAAATAAAATAAATCCAGGCAGATATTATACACTCTTCACAAAAATTAACTCAGATTGGATTATAAACCTAAACATGAAACATGTAGAAGGTAATATAGAAGAAAATTTAAATGACCTTGGTTTTGGCAATAACTTTAGCTACAAAAGCACAAGCACTGAATTTTAAAATGTCTACTCTGTGAAACACAATGCCGAGAGAATGAAAAGGCAAAGCACAGACTATGAGAAAAAATTTGCAAAATACACATCTGGCAAAGGACTGTTAATCAAAAATACACAAAGACCCCTTAAAACTCAACAATGGGGGAAAAACCTGATTAAAAATGAGCCAAAGACCTTAGCAGATACCTCACAAAAGAAAATATTACAGATGGCAAATAAGCATATAAAAAGATGCTTCACATCATATGTCATCAGGAAAATGCAAATTAAAACAAAAAAGAGACACCCGTACATACCCAGAATTCAGAACACTGAAAACAGAACACGAAATGTTGGTGAGGATGTGGAGCAACAGGAATGTTCTTCCATGTCTATTGAGAATAAAGAATGGAAAACAACTTGGCAGTTTCTTACAAAACTAATCATATTCTTGCCAGATGATTCAGCAGTAGCAGTTCTTGGTATTTATCCAAAGAAGATGAAATCTATACCCACAAAGAGGTCTATAGTAGTTTTATTCATAACTGACAAAAGCTTGGAAGCAACCAGGATATCATTCCACAGGTGAAAGGTCAAATAAAGTGTAGTACATGCAAACAATGGAATATTATTTAATGCTAGAGAAATGAATTACCAAGCCATGAAAAGATATGGATATAAATATTTAATAAATATTTGATTTTAGGCTTCTACCAGTCTATCAATAGTATTAGTATATTTTAACAGTGAATGCTCAGCATTCATGAATTTACCTAATAAAATATTTTGGGTTCAATATTTTAAATACTTCAACCTCTATGATTATATTCCTAATAATTTTGAATTGGGGTAAATAAACCTTAACTTTTTGTAACTTGTTTCAATATGCAAAAGAGCTCAATAAACTTTTAGAAAATAAAAATTTACAAAAAAAAGTTTAGTTTACTATTGCCAAATAATTTAAAACTTTACCTTATATTCAAATACATATATTTTTCTAAATTGATTTATATGCTACTAAAACCAAAAACTTTTAGTTATACTAGATTTCATATCATGCCATCAATGCCAGAAAGCCATCTGTCGATGACTTGTCTTAAATAGAGTTAAGATGGGCGTTATTACAATGCAAGATGGAAACAAAGATAGTATAACAATTGAGTGTTACATAACTTTTCTGTTTTGATCAAGTTACTAATCTACAAAAGGCTTTTATCGGTGACCGACTTGGGAATTTAACAAAACTTTTAAACTAGCATGTGCGACTCATTCCTAGAAAACAACACAATCAATAACACTTTATTTAGATTAAATCATGACTATTTCTCCATTTGAATAAAAAAGGTTGCAACTCCAATAAGTTTATTGAACGTGAAAAGTTGAAATGCTGTAATGCTCCTAAGGAATCAAATGATCCAGTCATGAATTACAAAAAAATGATATAAATACCAAAGTGTTTGTATAATTGTAATGTACAACTGCCCATTAGCGTTCAATAGTGTAGGCTTGTACAAGAACTCTATAAAAGAACTCCACTTCTAAACTGTGGAAAATATGTTCCCTTTCTCCCTATATACAACTATTAAGCCATTCATTTAGCTTTTAAAATGTCCACTTAATACAGGCTTTTTACTCATTTGAACCCGGCAGCAGGGTTCTATTCTTATTGCTTACATCTGAAGGATAGACTTCTAGCGTAAGAGGTAAAGCCCATAAAGGAGCCCAATAATAACAACAAAATACAGTTTAGTGATCCCTTACAATCTGCCAGCTACCTTTCTGAGAATACTTCAATTAATAAAACATATAAAATAGCTGACCACAAAGAGCTTACATTCTTTTGAAATATAATAGTGAAATAAACCAATAATAGAGGGGCGCTTCGGTGGCTCAGTCCATTGAGTGACTGCCTCTGGCTTGGGTCATGATCTCAGGGTCCTGGGATGTAACTCCCCAGCAGGCTTTCTAGGCAGTGGGGTGTTTTCTTCTTCCTCTGCGCACCCTCCCAATTCTCTCTCTCTCTGTCTCAAATAAGGAAATAAACCAGTAATAGAATAATGATTGATGGTTGATGGCGATAAGTGTTACAAAGAAATACAAGAAAGGTAAAAGCCATTGGAGAATGCTGGGATGAAAGTTAATTTTATTTTGTGTCGGGTGGTTATATCTCATTTAGGAGATGTTATTTGCACAAAGACCCAGGAAGTGAAGGAGGGTGTTATACAAATATTAAAGAAAAAGATTGCTCTAGGCAGAGCAAGTAAGTATATAGACTTTGTGTGAAAAGCTTGTCTGTTACTTTTGAGGAAAAGCAAGGAGGCCAATGAGGAGTTCATAGTGGTGGAGAGAGGAAGAACGTATTGTACCTTCTAGTACATTGAAATGCCTTCAGTTTTTATTTAATATGAAAGGGGAAGATACCAAAAGACTTTCAACAGCAGAATAAAATCATCTGACTTGATTTTTAGGTTAAGTTGCTGTACCAAAATAAATTTGCAGGGAGAAAGGAGTGCAGTATGTGTGGAAGTGGGGCTATCAATCAAGTCAATAATTCAGGAACATATGATGGTGTTTTTAGCATGCTGGGTGATAATAGAAGTGGTGAGGTATGGTTTTTATTTTGTATATATTTTGATGGTGAATATTCCGGTGAACAGGATGGGGTATGTGCAGGACAGACAATATCAACATTTATTTTACCTGCACAAACAGAAGGGTGGAGTCTTCATTCCCTGATATGGAGAGAACTCTGAGTTCAATTGTTCTTTGTCATTAAATGGCATAGTGATGATGAGGATTTAGTCAGACAGTGAAAGAGAACAGTAAGCATAGTGTTAAGCGGTAAGACATTATAATACATTTGAACAACAAAAAACGTTGTGTTGGATCATGTGTTTGTGTGAGTAAATAAATAAATAAAGCTTCCTGGGCTTCTGATAGAGGTAAAGAAGACTAGTATATGATCCAAAGGGGCACGTGCACCAAATGTTTATAGCAGCAATATCCACAATATCCAAACTATGGAAAGAACCTAGATGTCCATCAACAAATGAATGGTATAAATATATATATATATATATATATATATATATATATATATATATGATGGAATACTATGCAGCCATCAAAAGAAATGAAATCTTGCCATTTGTGATGACATGGATGGAACTAGAGGGTATTATGCTTAGCAAAATAAGTCAACAAGAGAAAGACACTATCTTATGATCTCTCTGATATGAGGAACTGGAGGTGCAATGTGGGTGCTTGGGGACAGGAAAAGAGTAAATGAAACGAGATGGGATCAGGAGGGAGACAAACCATAGGAGACCCTTAATCTCACAAAACAAACTGAGAGTTGCCAGGGGGAGGGGAGGGTAGGGAGAGGGTGGTGGGGTTATGAACATTGGGGAGGGTATGTGCTGTGGTGAGTGCTGTGAAGTGTGTAAACCTGGCGATTCACAGACCTGTACCCCTGGGGCTAATAATACATTATATGTTAATTTAAAAAAAAAAGAGGAAGAAGAAGACTACTATAAATCAAATGCTATGGTTTTCAGCAAAGAGTGTGTAATCAGGCATATTTTATTAAAGTAACCATGTAAAATGATGGTTGAAAATTGGAATAACAGAAAACATAAAAATTAGAGATTTTAAAAAGAGATCTGGGACAGTGTAGAGAATATAATCAATGATATTATAATAGTGTTATATGGTGACAGATGGTGGCTATATTTATAGTAATCATAGAATAATGTATGGAGATATTGAAAACCTGAAACCAATGTAACACTGACTATCACTATACTCAAATAAAAAAATAGTAAAAATAAAACATTTTATTTTAAAAAGATAAAAAGAGGGACAAGAATTTGTAAAGTGAATTTCAAAAAGCTTAAAGATGAGGCTAAGACATACTCTGAACCTTGAGGAAAACACCATTTTGAAAATTCTTCCCATTTTGAGAAAACTCAAATGAATCAATACCATAAAAGAACCCATTTTAACTGAGAGATGTAATGAATGCTCAAGAAATAATTTTATGACAGGATAATTCTTCCCTATGAAACAGCATACAGAAACCAGGGGAAACACCTGGAAGCAAAATAAACTATACTGAAAATAAGAATTAGGAAAAAGATAAATGATGAAAGATAAGAAAATTAGAACTGCGAGAGAGACCTAGTGAATAGAATTTTTAGCTTGTGGTTTAATGTTTTTGAGGATAATCTAGAGTTCATAACTGCCTTGAGACAGGCTGGTTGTAGGCAGTTTAGGCAGACCCCTAAGACAGGCCTACTTTGGGCAGATGGTGTTGGAGGAGGCCATTGGGCTGGACAAAGACAAATCCAACCATTTGACTAAAGTGTCTGTGAAGATGTTGAAGTCAGATGCAACAGAGAAAGACCTGTTAAACCTAATCTCAGAAATGGAGATGATGAAGATGATTGGACAGCACAAGGACACCATCATCCTGCTGGGTCCTGCACACAGGATGGTCCTTCGTACACTCTCATGGAATATGCCTCCAAAGACAACATACAGGAGTACCTGCAGGCCCAGAGGCCTCCTGACCTGGAGTACTGTTACAATATCAGCCACAATGCAGCAGAGCAACTCTCCTCCAAGGACCTGGTATCCTGTGCCTATCAGGTAGCCTGAGGCATGGAGTACCTTGCCTCCAAGAAGTGCATACACCAAGACCTGGCCACCAGGGAAGTGCTGGTGACAAAGGACAACATGATGAAGATCTCTGACTTCAGCCTTGCCAGAGATATCACCACATCAGTTACTATAAAAAGACAACCAACAGTGGACTGCCTGTGAAGTGGATGGTCCCTAAGGCCATGTTTGACCAGAGCTACATCCACCAGAGTGACTTCTGGTCTTTTGGGGTGATCCTGTGCAAAATCTTCAATCTGGAAGCCTCCCATATCCTGGAGTGCCTGTGGAGGTGGCTTTCAAGCTGCTGAAGGAGTCATTTGATGGATAAGCCAATAAGTGCACCAGTTATACACAATAATGAAGGGTGGCTGGCATGTGGTTCCTTCAAGCTGCTGGTAGAAGACCTGGATCATACTGTGGCCTTGACCTCCAACCAGGAGTACCTGGACCTGTCCTTGGCCCTGGAACAATACTGCCTATGCTTTCCCAACACCTGAAGCTCCACCTGCTCCTCAGAGAAGAATTCCACCTTCTCTCATGTGCCGTTGCCCAGGGAGGCCTATCTGCCCTGACACCCAGCCCAGCTTGCCAATGGTGGACTCAAATGACTAGTATCCCTATTACTCCTGTCCAGATTACGTCATAAGCTGTAACCCTTACCCCCCACCCTCCCTGCAAGACTCACTGCCTTCTCCTTTGTCCCTTTCCTACTGGCAGGAGCCAGAAGCCTACCTGAGGCCTTCACCCCTTGAAGTTCACCTCTCTTCCCCTTCCTCTTCCTCCTCCTTACAACCTGCTCATAAAAGAAAGGCACAGAGAGGCAGGTACTTGCTTGTGGCTACTTCCTTCCCGCCCATATGTTGGACCAAGACCCCTCCCTGGAATCTGGTACTGCCTGGACTTTGAGGGAGTGGGAGATGAGGCATGCCAGTGAAAGCTGTTGGAGCTTTCCTGTTTTGGTTTTGTCTGCTTAGCATAACATGTAAGACTGAGTTCTGGTGGCAGGGACCTAGTCCTTGGTGCTATAGCACTAGCGAGGGGAGGTCAACTGCTGTGGGCCTTGGCTAAGAGCAACCCCTGCTCCAGAGATATGGTGCCAAGGGCTTATTAATTTTGATACTAATTTGCTTTGCTGATCAAATACCTGGTATCAAAAGATGGGAAGGCAAAGACTGAAAGCAGTGTTGTGACCATGGGGTCCAGCCCCAAACTATGAAGAAAACACAAAGTGTATAAATCTGAGTAAGAATATATTTACACACCTTTTTAAATAGGTTGTTATCAAAGATTTAATCAATGGGTAATATGCTCCTCGTGGCTGGGAAGCATCAGTTGCCATATATTAAAAAAAAAGAAAAGAGGTGTCTGGGTGGCTTCCTCCATAAGTGTCCCTTCTTTTCAGGTCATGATCCCAGGGTCCTGGGATGGAGCCCCACATCAGGCTCTCTGCTCAGTGGGAAACCTGCTTCTCCTTTTCCCTCTGCCCTGCTTATAGTTCCTCTTCCTATCTCTCTGTCTCTCAAATAAATAAAATATTTTAAAAAAAGAAAGAAACAAAATGTTTTTGAAAGGTCTTTTTTTTTTTTTTAATTTTCTAGGGGTGCCTGGATGACTCAGTTGTTTAAGCAGATGTTTGCCTTTGGCTGAGGTCATGATTCCAGTGTACAGGGCTCCAGCCCTGCATGGGACTACTTGCACCCCAAGGAGCTTGCTTCTTCCTCTCCCTTTGCACGTGATTCCTTCCGCTTGTGCGCTTCCACTCTCTCTCTCTCTCTTTCTCTCTCTTGCTGTCAATAAACAAAATAAAATCTTTTCTTAAATAAATAAATAAATAAATAAATTTCTAAACCTACTTTCAGTTTAGGTCCCTTAACAAAAATTGCTACTGCTTCATTTAAAAAAAAAAAGATAATTTAGAAATGTGCTTCCAGAGCTAAAAAGCTGTTTTGTTTTTTTTGTCAGGATTAAATATAGAAGTGCTTTAAAAAGTAAAAGAAAAAATATGCTATATTAACACTAATCACACTATAACTTTGGTGGTTATATCAAGATAATGAAAAGTGATTTTAAAGCAAATTTCATTATCAGACATAAAGATCAAGTCAAAATTACAGAAGAGTAAAAGGATGAATTCATCAGGGAGTATAATAATTCTTGACTTTTAATACTTAATAACAGATTTGGTGATATATAGGGAAAAACTAAGAACAAAAATCATAACTTCTACCTTAGAAGAGAAATGGAAAAAAATTTCAACACTTTTATTTTAAGATTATATAGACAAATGGTCATCAAATTGGTAAGATATGTAAGACTTGAACAAAATTATCAACTAACTAGATATGCTTGATATTACAGAACACTCCCAACAACCGCAGACTACATATATCTTAAGCCTTGATTTTCTTTGCAAAGGTCAACATTGATAATGTTCTAGTCATACATCCGTGTACCAGGAAAGAAGTAGCATATTTCTTGAAAGACACAGCTATCAAAGCTCCATTGAGAAACCGTAAAGATGGAGAAGGGATTTGCAAATTATATATCTGATAATGGACATCTATTCTGATTATTAAAAAATGAATAAAAATAAAAAACCTTACTAATAACCAAACAGAGTATCCAATTTTACATGTGAAGAAAATTATTGCAGAGACATGTCACCAAAAGGATATGGATGGCTTATAAGCACATGACAAATTTCTCAACATTTAGACATTAAAGAAATACAAATTAAAATCATAATGAGACATGCTTACATATCTATTAGAATGGCTAAAATTATAAAGGCTAATTGTACTTCGTCTGAGCTAGATTGAGAAGCAACAAAAAATCTAAACTGTTGTTGGCATATATCATGATACCACCACTTTGGAAAATATCTGCCATATAATAGGTTCAGTAGACAATTTGTAAATTTCAGAAAAAAATAATGTTGAGAGTATACTGAATTTCATAAGTCATTTCAATATTTTTTTCCAAAAAATAAACTATGTAAAACATGCCTTAAATTTACTTTCAAAATATTTTATAGCATATAATGGACAATATACATAAGCCTTAAAGAAACAATCATATAAATAACCATTTCATACCTACTTAAAAATTGCATAATACCACACTCCTCAATCCTCTCTGAATGCTCTAAAATAACCCTTCAAAGGAAATACATTTTTAAAAATGACAGATTTTTTTTGGCAAATAATTTAATAAATAAAAGTTTCATTCATCTACGTAGATCATAATAAATGTTTTTAATAAGCATGAAATTATAACTCTGAAGTGTGCTAAAATGAAACCACCTGCTAAGGGTGAGAGAACAAAAATAAACATCATTTTTCCAAATAAGAGGAATTTATTACCTTTGAATCAAAGCATGTGGATTTGTTCAAACTGGCAATAAAGGAATATGGAAACACAAACCATAGAAAGTCATATTTTAGATTTCTAAAAGACTTCAAAGTGAAGAGTATACATTTTTTAAATGTTACATAATGCTACATAATGACAAGATGACAGGTTGTGACAAATAGCATTTTAAAAGCTCTACTCATAATGGAACGGAAGGTGTCATTTCCCTATAATTTTATATATGTCATTAATTTACTATATCTGGATACAACATATTACCAAACAGATATTCATCAAAGAATAAATCATTTTTAATGGAACATAATAATTTGAACCTACATGTATTAATCATTTTTTTCAATCAAACATTTATAGTCTCGCTAAACTTTTTATCAGTTGTCGACAAAATTAAAAAACAATAGGATAAAAAGTCGAGTTTGGAAAAGTAGATTTTCTTTGAAATTTGCATTTAAATGAAAATATTTGCTGATATTTTTAAAACTTTAAATGTAATTTTATATATATGTATACTCAAATGATATAAAATTTTTGGAGACTTAATATAGTTTGGGGCACATGGTAAGCAATAATCAATTTTTTTGTTGAACCAAGTGTTCTTGTATGATTTTTCTTAATTATTCTAGTACCACAATTTATACTTCTAAGATTTTTCCACCCCCCATTTTAATATCTCTTAAGGTGGCACTCACCTTGCACTTGATGACATATCCTAGTTTAACTGACAGCCTTTCTCTTTCTTAGTCGAACATAAACTATAGTGCATCTTACCCTTGATGAAAGCTAGGATGCAATTAAATACAATATTATGGTTACGATTCTGATATTTGAAATCCTCCGGTAGCTCCCTGTGCCCCCACAGTGTAGTACCTCACCTCCTCGCCATAGTATACAAACCTTCTCACCCCCAGTGTTAACCCCGGGGCTCAGCCTCCATCCCCAGGTGATGCTGCCAGATCAGCTGTCGGTTGTCATGAACTTGCTGTAGTTACCCGAATGCACTGTGCTGCCTCCTGGCACTCTGAAACTTGACACACTCATCCTCATTCTTCGCTTTGCCCTTGTCTATCACCTCCCCTGAAAATCTGTTCCTAAGTGGCTTTTCCCAGCTCACACCTACCCTTGGCAGTCTATTATCTCCCTGTGGTAAAGCCTGTCACACTGCACCATGGACATGCCCGTTGTCCCCCTGAGAAGAGAAAAGGGACAGTGAGGGCCCCCCAGCATTTGCAGCTCTAGTGCAGAGCCCCATGCCTGGCTTGCAGGAAATGCCGAATCATGAAGACAAACAGAGATCATCCTCTGGCTAAAACCAGCTCTTCTTTGCCTACGACAGGATCTGAATCAATAAAGGGCAACCAGTTATTATTGCTGTTTGTCTAGGGATTTTTACCCCATATATTTCCCAGGTCTTTACTCTTTTTATAGCACTTTAATTCAGGCTTCAACCACTTCTTAGTCAGATCAGGTGAAATCATTTTCCTTCCCATACCCTCGATGTATTTCACATCTAGTAATTCTTTATTTAAAGATCTTATTTACCCATTTGACAGACAGATCACAAGTAGGTAGAGAGGGAGGCAGAGAGAGAGGGTGGAAGCAGGCTCCCCGCTGAGCAGAGAGCCCGATGTGGGGCTCCATCCCAGGACCCTGAAATCATGACCTGAGCCGAAGGCAGAGGCCTAAACCACTGAGCCACCCAGGAGCCCCCATATCTGGTAATTTTTAACCAACGTGGATTTGCTGCATCAAATAGTTCCTTCTCTTTCAAATATAAATATATAAATAAAGTGATCAAGTCACTCGCATGTCTTAGGAGAATGTCATGCCTTTAGTAGCAAACTTGAAATCTTGGCCATTGGTTTTGATTTTTGATTTTTGTTTTGGTTTGATTTGGTTCGGTTTTTGTAATTTTAAAAATGCCTCCAGCCCTTGGCTCTGTCTGACCTGATTGCTTTCAGCTGTTTCTGCAACAAAATCGTCCAGGCAGCGAAAACTCTCATTGTTTACAGTGGCGCCCCCTTCTGAACACTTTGTTAATAAAAAGCTTTTTTTTTTTTTTTTTGGCTATGATAAATGTGGAACAACAATGAGGTATTTCAAAGAGGTGAACCACAGATAAATTTCTCTAAGGGTGGGGTGAGGGTTACTCAAAAAGGAACTTGACAAGGCTTTTAAAGATATCGACAATCATTATAACATAACCTGACTGATTGTTACCGTGCTCTTAACTGGGCAAACACTTGTTGGCTTCCAAGAAAGACTAACATAGTTGAGATGGTTTTAGCGGCCTTCTAGCACAGGGTCTCATGAGGCAGGGATTCTAGCCACTGGCTGTGCAAGGCATGAGGCCTGTTAGTGATTCTATTTTTTCCTCTGCAGAATGGGTCTTTCTACATTCCAGGTCCTTTCTACCCCAATAAATAATGCGGCAATTCTCTCAGTGATTTGTACTTTTGTTTTAAACAGCCAACTGTCTCTTAAAAAGGACTTTTGTTTAAATTCCTTAAAAAAAAAGTCTTTTAAAAAATATTTTTCTTATTTTTAATTTTTTAATCCCATATGTTTACTCTGATCATGGAACTTTGTCATTATGACCTTCTCGGCTGAATAAAATATTCACCATCAGCACCTACTGCTCTCCTCTCCTGGTGGTCTCTCCAGAAGGGGACTTCTCTAGCTCTTCTAGCCGGAGATGGGCACTTCCCCTCTACCCCTGTTGCCGGACCAGCCTTACCTATCCTGCAGGGTCAGGTCGTTCTGGCCTTTTATCTGTTGTTCTCTTCTGAGTGGTTAGTTTTTCATAGATACCGTGCTTTGCTTTTGTCAGGATTTACCCTGGACTATCAAAACCCTTTTCTTGTGCCAGTGAAGCTTAAGAAACAGTCGGATGAGAGAACCAGGAACTCGAACAGATCATATTTATCCTGAATGTTCTGTCCAAAATGAAAAATACATTTCTGAGGAGCCTCAAGATCTCTGAGAAGAGAAGTTTCACCAACTCTGTCATGTAGGGGCATCAATTCCGATTCTGTGTCAATTTTCCTACTTTCCCAGCTAATAATTCTCTACCTCATAAAGCCCAATCTCAACCGTTTCCTCTCTCAAATGCAGTTGCTCTTAGAGTCTTCACATGGCACTTGGGGCCTGCTGGTCATTGGCTACTGCGCTCTGTACTTTGGGTCTAACAGCTGCGCGGCATCAAGATGAGAACGTCTCTTGTTCTAAGACTTAATATAGTTTGGGGCACATGGTAAGCAATAATCACAATTTTAGTTGATCCAAGTGTTCAAACTTTTCTTAATTATTCTAGTACCACAATTTATAGTTCTAAGATTTTTCCACCCCCCCATTTTAATATCTCTTAAGATGGCACTCACCTTGCACTTGATGACATATCCTAGTTTAACTGACAGCATTTCTCTTTCCTAGTCGAACATAAACTATAGTGCATCTTACCCTTGATGAAAGCTAGGATGCAATTAAATACACTATTATGGTTACGATTCTGATATTTGAAATCCTCCGGTAGCTCCCTGTGCCCCCACAGTGTAGTACCTCACCTCCTCGCCATAGTCTACAAACCATCTCACCCCCAGTGTTAACCCCGGGGCTCAGCCTCCATCCCCAGGTGATGCTGCCAGATCAGCTGTCGGTTGTCATGAACTTGCTGTAGTTTCCTGAATGCACTGTGCTGCTTCCTGGCACTTTGAAACTTGACACACTCATCCTCGTTCTTCACTTTGCCCTTGTCTATCACCTCCCCTGAAAATCTGTTCCTAAGTGGTTTTTCCTAGCTCCAACCTACCCTTGGCAGTCTTTTATATCCCTGTGGTAAAGCCTGTCACACTGCACCATGGACATGCCCGTTGTCCCTCTGAGAAGAGAAAAGGAACAGTGAGGGCCTTCCAGCATTTGCAGCTCTAGTGCAGAGCCCCATGCCTGGCTTGCAGGAAATGCCAGATCATGAAGACAAACGGAGATCATCCTCTGGCTAAAACCAGCTCTTCTTTGCCTACCGCAGGACCTGGATCAATAAAGAGCAGCCAGTTATTATAGCTGTTTTTCTAGGGATATTTCCCCCATATATTTCGGGGGTTTCTTGTTAGCCCCAGAGGGCAATGTTTTTTCTTCTGGAGGGCAGGCAGAGGGCTGCATTGTAGTTCTGGAACTGCCAAACTGGAGGGCTTGTGGGCCAGGAGTTGAGGACAGAAGTCTGAGAACACAAGCAACCTTAGGGTCTGGGCAAGGACATGGCAGGTACGCTCTGCAGATGAAACAAGATCTCGTGCATCTGAAATCAGGTGAGGATCTGACAAACGCTCAGGTTGGATTTTTTGTCCCTTATGGCCCTCTTCATGAAGAGGTGGTGGATCACGAGGCCATGGAATTTTTCCCATGATGGGAGTTGTGAGATTCTCCAAACCGTAAAGATTCTTCTGCAGGGCGATTGAGACCTGTTGGTTGGCTCCAGGACTTCCCATACGGATCGATTCCAAGTAGGGTTCTAAGGATGGATGGCTGGGGAGCCCGACTCTCATTCCTCTTGTGTCCTAGTGACAAGACAGGTTAGATCTGCTGGATCTGGGGGAGAAACTGAGAGGGTTGAGTTGAAATGGACTCTCTTGTGGATGGGCCCTAATGTGGGTTTGTGTCCATGGAGAACTTGGAATGAGGCAGTGGCACAGGGTCCCTGAAGGGTTCTCCTAACCAGAGGCTTTGACTCAGCTCCAACGTGCAAGATTCCCACGTGGAGACGAGATTTCTTCTGATGGGTGCCTCAAGAAACAGCCATATGCTGCTATTGGAATCTAGGCCTCTGAGGAGAGATGCCTGGACAACAAAGCAATGGATCCGATTAGGATCTAGGGGCCTGCTCACTGCAATTTACCTCTGGGGACATCTGTCCACGGGTCTAAGTGCAGGTAGATGCTCAGCTGGTGTCAGACCGCCCTTGTTTTTCCTGGGCAGTCAACACTATTGGGATGGCCCCGGGCACTTTGGAGGTTTATCATCCTATTTCTAGGTTTGTGGCCAATGGGATGGGCAGAATTCCCAGGTACAGTCCTCAGGTTTGGCTCCAAGAACCTGTGCCTGTAGGTTTTGTGGGCCAGGGCTGTGGGGACAGTTGTCTGAAAACACAAACTCGGCTTAGGTTTCGGGTCGTAGGTATTGCAGGACTGATCTACAGACAGTGAGGAGAACTCTTCAGGATATGAACAAGGGGGCAAGTGTGAGACGCTTGCTCAAGATTTTGTCTCTGGATATTGTGTCACTGATGGCCGTGGAATGTCCGGGTGGCCTCATGGGCCATGGACGAGTCTTCCTCTCTGGGCATTTGGCCCGATCCGAAGAGTTTGGGGTTATTCTTTGAGATGGGAGGAGTTGGTTTTGTTTTGTTTTTACCTCAGGTGTCCCACCAAAAGAGAGTTTCCAGAGCAGAGCCCTGGGGAGGGGCGAGGGGACAACCAGAAAGCTGGTTAAAACTTGGGGCCTAGGGGCATGGCAAGCCCATTATGACGTCTAATGGTCCAGCCACTGAGAAGACTTACTAGAGGACAGGACTCACGCTGAGGGTCAAAATGCGTGTTTGTGCCCTCTTCGTACCTAAGCATGGGCGGGGCATAATGTGTCAGGGTCAGTGTCAGCGTTTGGGTTAGGGTTTGGGGCAGGCTCACAGTCAGTGTCAGGGTCAGGGTTAGTGGTTACTGTTAGGGTTAGCCCCGCTCCTGGGTCATGGACCCATCCGTTCAGGGTCTCAGGATAAACCCTGTGCAGAAGGGTGTAGACCCTCCACCTGATCCCACTTAACCAGCCTTAAACTGGTGTGTGAACATAACTTGCCCACCAGACATCTAAACCCTCATCAGCCTGATCCTGCTTGGGGCATCTTCTCCCACGATGGCATGGCAAGGTCCTCTTTACACACAGACACACAGACACCCAGAGGCACACACACACACACAGAAACGGGGAAGAGACCTAGGGCTACACCCGTGGATTAGAAGGTGTGGGACTCTCTGACTCTGAGCCCCCTGGTGTCACCTTTTGATTTTATTAGCCAAAGGGTCTGAGGCATTGGGGAAACATGATATGACCTGAAGGGAGGCGACGTGTCTGGCGGGCGAGCTCTCTTCTCCCTGCATCCTCCCGGCTTCAGTACAGCAGAAGAACATGTCGCTTCCTTTAGGATGTGCCTAGAAATGAGCTGGGCAGGGGTTTTTTCTCTGTAATGGGTTGCCTGGATACATGGGTTGCAATTCCGTTGGGCTCTGTCGTCAGGGAAGTGAGGCCACCACTGCCTGGGGGCTCCTTACCGAACTTCCTGCTGTAGCAAAGCTCCCTGAGCCACCGGTGCGCAAGCTGCTCAGGCTCACACTCCACTCAATGCAGTGCCCATCCAGTGACCCCCATTCAGACTCCACCCAGCCCTTGGGAGGCCTGGGTGCAGCTATTGTCCCCGCTGGAGGCAACAGAGCTGGGTTTAGACTAGGTTAGTGTTAGGGTTAGGGTTTAGAAAGACTTAGGGTCAGGGTTAGGTTTAGACCTCGTTGGGGTCAGGGTTAGCGTAAGGCTTAGGGTAGGGGTCAGGGTTAGGGTTAGGTTCATGGTTAGGTTTAGGGTCAGGCTCACAGTAGGGTCACGGTTAGCGTAACGATCAGAGTCAGGGTCAGGGTCAGTGTTAGGGTGACGGTTAGGTTTAGGGGCAGGTTCAGGGTCATGGTCAGATTTAGGGTCAGGTTCAAGTTTTGGTTTGGGGGCAAGGTTCATGTCAGGGTTAGGGTTAGGTTTGGGACAGGTTTAGTGTCAGGGTTAGGGTCAGGGTCAGGGTTAGGTTCATGGTTATGGTAAGGTCAGCTTTATGTTTAGGATCTGTTTTATGAGTAGGTTAAGAATCAGGGTTAGCTTTAGGGTTACAATTATGTTCAGGATCTTGGATTGGGTCAGAGTTAGGTGTACATTCAGGGTTAGGGTCAGTGTTAAGGTCAAGGCCAGGGTAAGGTTTAAGGTTAAGGTCTGACATAGGCAAAGTTCAGAGATAGGGGTATGATATGATCAGGGTCAGGTAGAGGGTCAGGATTATTGTTAAAGTGGGGTTAGGGTTAGGGCTAGGTAGGTTGAGGGTTAGGGTTAGACCAGGTTAGGGTCAGTGTCAGTGATAATGTTAGGGGTTAGTTTTAGGGTTAGGTTCAGCATTAGGTTTCGGGTCAGGGCCCGTGTTAGTGTCAGGGTCAGGATTACGTTTAGGGTTACAGTTAGGGTCAGGCTCACATTCAGTGTCAGGGTTATGGTTAGGGTCAGGGTCAGGGTCACTGTTAGGGTCAGGGTTACGTTTCTGGTGTTTGCCTGGGTCAGGGTCAGGGTGAAGTCTAGGGCCAGTGTCAGGTTTACGGTCAGGATCAGGTATTGTTTTAATGTCCACATTCGGGTCAGCGACAGGGTTATATCGTTGTCAGTGTTAGGGTCATGGTTAGGTTTCGGCTCAGGGCCAGGATGAGGTATAGGGTCAGGGTCTGGTATAGGCAAAGTTCAGAGATAGGGTTATGATCATAGTCAAGTATAGGGTCAAAGTTAAAGTTAAAGTTTAGGGTTAGTGTTAGGGTTAGCGTTTGGTGGACGGTTAGGGTTAGAACTTGTTAGGATCAGGGTCCGTGGTAGGGTTAGGGATTAGTGCTAGGGTTGGTTCAGCGATAGGATTCTGGGGAGGACCCGTGTTACTGTCAGGGTCACGGTTGCATTTAGGGTTAGAGTTAGGGTCAGGTTCACAGTCAGGGTCAGGTTTAGTGTTCAGGTCAGGGTCAGGGTACTGCCAGGGTCAGGGTTAGATTTATGGTCATGGTCTGGGTCAGGGTCAGGGTGAAGTCTTGGGCCAGTGTCAGGTTTACGGTCTGGATCAGGTATTGGTTTAAAGTCCACATTCAGGTCAGCGACAGGGTTATGTAGTGGTCAGTGTTAGGGTCATGGTTAGGTTTAGGCTCAGGGCCAGGGTCACGTATAGGGTCCGGGTCTGGTATAGGCAAAGTTCAGGGTTAGGGTTATGATCATAGTCAGGTATAGGGTCAGGGTTATTGTTAAAGTTAGGGTTAGTGTTAGGGTTAGCGTTTGGTTGACGTTTAGGGTTAGAGCTTGTTAGGATCAGGGTCTGTGGTAGGGTTAGTGGTTAGTGTTAGGGTTGGGACCAGCGATAGGATTCGGGGGAGGGCCCGTGTTAGTGTCAGGGTCAGGGTTACATTTAGGGTTAGTGTTAGGGTCAGACTCACAGTCAGGGTCAGGTTTAGTGTTCAGGTCAGGGTCGGCGTCACTGTTAGCGTCAGGGTTAGATTTATGGTCATGGTCTGGGTGAGGGTCAGGGTGAAGTTTAGCACCAGTGTCAGGTTTAGGGTCAGGTATAGGTATTGGTTTAAAGTCCACATTCGGGTCAGGGACAGGATTGTGTAGTGGTTAGTGTTAGTGTCATGGTTAGGATAAGGGTCAGGGTCAGGGTCAGGTGAAGGTCAGGGCCAGGGTCAGGTTTAGGGTCAGGCTTTGGTATACGGTCAATGTTCGGTTCAGTGTCACAGTTAGGTTTGTCGGTAGCATTTGGGATTGGGGTTAGAGTTAGAGTTAGAAGTAGGGTTATGGTTAGGGTTAGCGTTAGACAGCGTAAGGTCAGGGTTAGGATTTGGTTTAGGGTAGGGGTTAGTGTTAGGGTCAGGGTCAGCGTTAGGTTTAGGTTCAGGGTCCGTATTAGGGTCATGGTTAGAGATACATTTAGGTTTAGGGTTAGTGTCAGGCTCACAGTCACGGTCATGGGTAGGGTTAGGGTCAGGGTTATGTCCGCGTCAGGGTTAGGATTAGGGTCATGGTCAGGGTCATGGTTAGTTATGAGTCTTGGTTACAGTAATATCAATGTTAGGTTTAGGTTCAGGGTCCACATCAGGGTCAGTGTCAGGCTTAGGTTTAGGTTTAGGGTTCCGGTCAGGATCACAGATAGGGTCAGGGTCAGGGTCAAGGTTTGGGTTAGGGTTTGGGGCAGGCTCACAGTCAGTGTCAGGGTCAGGATTAGTGGTTACTGTTAGGGTTATCCCCGCTCCTGGGTCATGGACCCATACGTTCAGGGTCTCAGGATAAACCCTGTGCAGAAGGGTGTAGAAACGGGGAAGAGACCTAGGGCTACGCCCGTGGATCAGAAGGTGTGGGACTCTCTGTCTCTGAGCCCCCTGGTGTCACCTTTTGATTTTTTTAGCCAAAGGGCCTTGGGCGTTGGGGAAACCTGATATGACCTGCCATGGAGGGGACGTGTCTGGCAGGCGAGCTCTCTTCTCCCTGCATCCTCCCGGCTTCAGTACAGCAGAAGAACATGTCGCTTCCTTTAGGATTTGCTTTGAAATGAGCTTGGATGGGGGGTTTTCTCTGTAATGGCGTGCCTGGATACAAAGGTTCCTATTTCGTTGGGTTCTGTCGTCAGGTAAGTGAGTTCAACACTGCCTGGGGGCTCCTTACCAAACTTTCTGCTTCACCAGAGCTCCCTGTTCCACCGGTCCCCAAGCTGCTCAAGGCTCACCCTCCACTTAATGCAGTGCCAATCCAATGACCCCCATACAGCCTCCCCCAAGCTCCTGGGAACCTGGGTGCAGCTGTTGTCCTCGCTGGAGAGAACAGAGCTGGGTATAGACTAGGTTAGTGTTAGGTTTAGGGTTAAGAAAGACTTAGGATCAGGGTTAGGGTTAGACGTCATTGGGGTCAGGGTTAGCGTAAGGCTTAGGGTAGGGGTCAGGGTTAGGGTTAGGTTCATGGTTAGGTTTAGGGTCAGACTCACAGTAGGGTCACGGTTAAGGTTATGGTCAGAGTCAGGGTCAGGGTCAGTGTTAGTGACGGTTAGGTTTAGGTTCAGGTTCAGGGTCATGGTCAGATTTAGGGTCAGGTTCAAGTTTAGGTTTGGGGGCAAGGTTCATGTCAGGGTCAGGGTTAGGTTTGGGACAGGTTTAGTGTCAGGGTTAGGTTCAGGTTCAGGGTTAGGTTCATGGTTATGGTAAGGTCAGCTTTAAGTTTAGGTTATGTTTTATGTGTAGGTTCAGGATCAGGGTTAGCTTTAGTGTTATGATTCTGTCAGGATCATGGATTGGGTGAGAGTTAGGTTTACAGTCAGGGTTAGGGTCAGTGTTAAGGTCAAAGCCAGGGTCAGGTTTAAGGTTAAGGTCTGACATAGGCAAAGTTCAGAGTTAGGGTTATGATCAGGTTCAGGGAGAGGGTCAGGATTATTGTTAAAGTGGGGTTAGGGTTAGGGTTAGAGGTAGGTTGAGGGTTAGGGTTAGACCGGGTTAGGGTCAGGGTCAGTGATAATGTTAGGGGTTAGTTTTAGGGTTAGGTTCAGCGTTAGGTTTCAGGTTAGGGCCCGTGTTAGTGTCAGGGTCATGGTTACGTTTAGGGTTAGAGTTAGGGTCAGGCTCACAGTCAGGGTCAGGTTCAGTGTTCAGGTCAGGGACGGGTCACTGTTAGGGTCAGGGTTAGATTTATGGTCATGGTCTGGGTCAGGGTCAGGGTGAAATCTTGGGCCAGTGTCAGGGTTACGGTCAGGATCAGGTATTGGTTTAAAGTCCACATTCGGGTCAGCGACAGGGTTATGTAGTGGTCAGTGTTAGGGTCATGGTTAGGTTTAGGCTCAGGGCCAGGGTCACGTATAGTGTCAGGGTCTGGCATAGGCAAAGTTCAGGGTTAGGGTTATGATCATAGTCAGGTATAGGGTCAGGGTTATTGTTAAAGTTAGGGTTAGTGTTAGGGTTAGCGTTTGGTTGACGTTTAGGGTTAGAGCTTGTTAGGATCAGGGTCTGTGGTAGGGTTAGTGGTTAGTGTTAAGGGTTGGGTTCAGCGATAGGATTCTGGGGAAGGCCCGTGTTAGTGTCAGGGTCAGGATTACATTTAGGGTTAGTGTTAGGGTCAGGCTCACAGTCAGGGTCAGTTTGTTGTTCAGGTCAGGGTCAGGGTCACTGTAAGGGTCAGGGTTAGGTTTATGGTCATGGTCTGGATCAGGGTCAGGGTGAAGTTTAGCGCCAGTGTCAGGTTTAGGGTCAGGTATAGGTATTGGTTTAAAGTCCACATTCCGGTCAGGGACAGGATTATGTAGTGGTCAGTGTTAGTGTCATGGTTAGGATTAGGGTCAGGGTCTGGTTCAGGTGAAGGTCAGGGACAGGGTCAGGTTTAGCGTCAGGCTTTGGTTTAGGGTCAATGTTTGGTTCAGTGTCACAGTTAGGTTTTGGCGGTAGGGTTTGGGATTGGGGTTAGGGTTAGAGTTAGAAGTAGGGTTATGATAGGGTTAGGGTTAGACAGCGTAAGGTCAGTGTTAGGGTTTGGTTTAGGGTAGGGGTTAGTGTTAGGGTCAGGGTCAGAGTTAGGTTTAGGTTCAGGGTCCGTATTAGGGTCATGGTTAGAGTTACCTTTAGGTTTAGGCAAGGGTCAGGCTCACAGTCACGGTCTGTGTTAGGGTTAGTGTCAGGGTTAGGTCAGCGTCAGGGTTAGGATTAGGGTCAGGGTCTGTGTCATGATTAGGTTTGAGTCATGGTTACGGTAAGGTCAGATTTAAGTTTAGTTCAGGGTCCACATCAGGGTGAGTGTCAGGCTTAGGTTTAGGTTTAGGGTTCAGGTCAGGATCACATACAGGGTCAGGGTCAGGGCTTGGGTTAGGGTTTGGCGTAGGCTCACAGTCAGTGTCAGGGTCAGGGTTAGTGGTTACTGTTGGGGTTAGCCCTGCTCCTGGCTATGGACCCATCTCTTCAAGGTCTCAGGATAATCCCTGAGCAGAAGGGTGTAGACCCTACACCCGATCCCACTTAACCAGCCTTAAACGGGGTGTGAACATGACTTGCCCACCAGACATCTAAACCCTCATCAGCCTGATCCTGCTTGGGTCATCTCCACCCATGATGGCATGGCCAGGTCTCTATACACACAAAGACACAGACACTCAGAGGCACACACACACACACACACACACACACACAAACACACACACACACACAGTGAGAGAGAGACTGCGAAGAGACCTAGGGCTACACCAGTGGATCAGAAGGTGTGGGACTCTCTGACTCTGAGCCCCCTGGTGTCACCTTTTGATTTTATTAGCCAAATGGCCTGAGGCATTGGTGAAACCTGATATGACCTGCCAGGGAGGGGACGTGTCAAGCGGCGAGCTCTCTTCTCCCTGCATCCTTTCGGCTTCAGTACGGCAGAAAAACATGTCGCTTCCTTTAGGATGTTTCTAGAAATGAGCTGGACAGGAGGGTTTTCTCTTTATGGGGTGCCTGGATACGTGGGTTCCAATTCTGTTGGGCTCTGTTGTCAGGGAAGTGAGGTCACCACTGCCTGGGGGCTCCTTACCAAACTTTCTGCTCCACCAGAGCTCCCTGAGCCGCTGGTCCCCAAGCTGCTCAAGGCTCACACTCCACTCAATGCAGTGCCCATCCAGTGACCCCCATACAGCCTTCCCCCAGCCCTTGGGAGGCCTGGGTGCAGCTGCTGTCCCCACTGGAGGGAACAGAGCTGGGTTTAGACCAGGTTAGTGTTAGGGTTAGGGAGAAGAAAGACTTAGGGTCAGGTTTAGGTTTAGACCTCGTTGGGGTCAGGGTTAGCGAGGCTTAGGGTAGGGGTCAGGGTTAGGGTTAGGTTCATGGTTAGGTTTAGGGTCAGGCTCACAGTAGGGTCAGGGTTAGGGTTTCGGTCAGAGTCAGGGTCAGGGTCAGTGTTAGGGTGACTATTAGGTTTAGTGTCAGGTTCAGGATGATGGTCAGATTTAGGGTCAGGTTCAAGTTTTTGTTTGGGGGCAAGGTCATGTCAGTTCAGGGTTAGGTTTAGGACAGGTTTAGTGTCACGGTAGGGTCAGGGTCAGGGTTAGGTTCATGGTTATGGTAAGGTCAGCTTTATGTTTAGGTTCTGTTTTATGAGTAGGTTCAGGATCAGGGTTAGCTTTAGGGTTACGATTCTGTTCAGCATCACGGTTTGCGTCAGAGTTAGGATTACAGTCTGGGTTAGGGTCAGAGTTAAGGTCAAGGCCAGGGTCAGGTTTAAGTTTAAGATCTGACAAAGGCAAATTTCAGAGTTAGGGTTATGATCATGGTCAGGGAGAGGTTCGGGATTATTGTTAAAGTGTGGTTAGGGTTAGGGAAGAGGTAGGTTGAGGGTTAGGGTTAGACCGGGTTAGGGTCATAGTCAGGGATAATGTTAGGGGTTAGTTTTAGGGTTAGGTTCAGCGTTAGGTTTCGGGTCAGGGTCCGTGTTAGTGTCAGGGAGGGTTAGGTTTAGGGTTAGGCTCACATTCAGTGTCAGGGTTAGTGTTAGGGTCAGGGTCAGGGTCAATTTTAGGTTTAGAGTTAGGTTTCTGGTGTTTGCCTTAGTCAAGGTCAGGTGAAGTCTAGAGCCAGGGTCAGGTTTACGGTCAGGATCAGGTATTGGTTTAAAGTCCACATTAGTATCAACGACAGGGTTATGTAGTAGTCAGTGTTAGAGTAATGGATTGGATTAGGATCATAACCATAATAGAGTATTTAATGCATCCTAGCTTTCATCAAGTGTAAGATGCACTATAGTTTATGTTCGACTAAGAAAGAGAAATGCTGTCAGTTAAAGTAGGATATGTCATCAAGTGCAAGGTGAGTGCCACCTTAAGAGATATTAAAATGGGGGTGGGGGACAAATCTTAGAATAAGTAAATTGTGGTAGTAGAATAAATCATAAAGGTCCAACACTTGGATCAACTAAAGAAGTGATTATTGCTTACCATGTGCCCCAAACTATATTAAGTCCTAGAACAAGAGACGTGCTCATCTTGATGCCCCGCAGCTGTTACACCCAAGGTACAGTGGGCTGTAGCCAACGACCAGCAGGCCCCAAGTGACATGTGCAGACTCTAAGAGCAACTGCCTTTGAGAGAGGAAACGGTTGACAGTGGGCTTTCTGAGGTAGAGAATTACTAGCTGGGAAAGTAGTAAAATTGACACAGAATCGGAATTGATGCCCCTACATGACAGAGTTGGTGAAACTTCCCTTCTCAGAAATCTTGAGGCTCCTCAGAAATGTATTTTTCATTTTGGACAGAACATTCAGGATAAATATGATCTGTTCGAGTTCCTGGTTCTCTCATCCGGACTGTTTCTTAAGCTTCACTGGCACAAGAAAAGGGTTTTGATAATCCAGGGTAAATCCTGACAAAAGCAAAGCAAGGTATCTATGAAAACTAACCACTCAGAAGAGAACAACAGATAACATGCCAGGCCGACCTGACCCTGCAGGATAGGTAAGGCTGGTCTGGAAACAGGGGTAGAGGGGAAGTGCCCATCTCCTGCTAGAAGAGCTAGAGAAGACCCCTTCTGGAGAGACCACCAGGAGAGGGGAGCAGTAGGTACTTATGATGAAGAATATTTTATCAGCAGAGAAGGTCAAAATGACAAAGTTCCATGATCAGAGTAAACCTATGGGATTAAAAAATAAAAAATAAAAAAAAGATTTTTTTGAAAGGACTTTTTTTTAAAGGAATTTAAACAAAAGTCCTTTAAAGAGACAGTTGGCTGTTTAAACCAATAGTACAACTCACTGAGAGAATCGCCGCATTATTTATTGGGGTAGAAAGGACCTGGAATGTAGAAAGACCCATTCTGCAGAGGAAAAAAGAGAATCACTAACAGGCCTCATGCCTTGCACAGCCAGTGGCTAGAATCTCTGCCTCATGAGACCCTGTACTAGAAGGCCGCTAGAACAATCTCAACTATGTTAGTCTTTCGTGGAAGCCAACAAGTGTTTCCCCAGTTAATTGCATGGTAAGAATCAGTCACGTTATGTTATAATGATTGTCGATATCTTTAAAAGCCTTGTCAAGTTCCTTTTTGAATAACCTTCACCCACCCTTAGAGAAATTTATCTGTGGTTCACCTCTTTGAAATACCGGATGGTTGTTCCACATTTTCCGTAGCCGAAAAACAAAAACAAACAAACAAAAAAAAGCTTTTTATTAACAAAGTGTTCAGAAGGGGGCGCCACTGTAAACAATGAGAGTTTTCGATGCCGGGACAATTTTGTTGCAGAAACAGCTGAAAGCAATCAGGTCAAACAGAGCCAAGGGCTGGAGGCATTTTTAAAATGACAAAAACCGAACCAAATCTAACCAAAACAAAAATCAAAACCAATGGCCAAGATTTCAAGTTTGCTACTAAAGCTATGACATTCTCCTAAGCCATGCGAGTGACCTAATCACTTTATTTATATATTTATATTTGAAGAAGAAGGAACTATTTGATGCAGCAAATCCACGTTGGTTAAAAATTACCAGATATGGGGGCTCCTGGGTGGCTCAGTGGTTTAGGCCTCTGCCTTCGGCTCAGGTCATGATTTCAGGGTCCTGGGAAGGAGCCCCACATCGGGCTCTCTGCTCAGCGGGGAGCCTGCTTCCGCCCTCTGTCTCTGCCTCCCTCTCTACCTACTTGTGATCTGTCTGTCAAATGGGTAAATAAGATCTTTAAATAAAGAATTATTAGATGTGAAATACATCAAGGGTATGGGAAGGAAAATGATTTCACCTGATCTGACTAAGAAGTGGTTGAAGCCTGAATTAAAGTACTACAAATAGAGTAGAGATCTGGGATATATATGGGGTAAAAATCCCTAGACAAACAGCAATAATAACTGGCTGCTCTTTATTGACCTGATCCTGCGGTAGGCAAAGAAGAGCTGGTTTTAGCCAGAGGATGATCCCCGTTTGTCTTCATGATCTGGCATTTCCTGCAAGCCAGGCATGGGGCTCTGAACTAGAGCTGCAAATGCTGGGGGCCCTCATTGTCCCTTTTCTCTTCTCAGGGGGACAACGGGCATGTCCATGATGCAGTGTGACAGGCTTTACCACAGGGAGATAATAGACTGCCAAGGGTAGGTGGGAGCTGGGAAAAGCCACTTAGGAACAGATTTTCAGGGGAGGTGATAGACAAGGGCAAAGCGAAGAATGAGGATGAGTGTGTCAAGTTTCAGAGTGCCAGGAGGCAGCACAGTGCATTCGGGAAACTACAGGAAGTTCATGACAACCGACAGCTGATCTGGCAGCATCACCTGGGGATGGAGGCTGAGCTTCAGGGTTAACACTGGGGGTGAGAAGGTTTGTATACTATGGCGAGGAGGTGAGGTACTACACTGTGGGGGCACAGGGAGCTACCGGAGGATTTCAAATATCAGAATCGTAACCATAATAGAGTATTTCATTGCATCCTAGCTTTCATCAAGTGTAAGATGCACTATAGTTTATGTTCGACTAAGAAAGAGAAATGCTGTCAGTTAAAGTAGGATATGTCATCAACTGCAAGGTGAGTGCCACCTTAAGAGATATTAAAATGGGGGGGGGGGACAAATCTTAGAACAAGTAAATTGTGGTAGTAGAATAATTAAGAAAGATCCAACACTTGGATCAACTAAAGAAGTGATTATTGCTTACCATGTGCCCCAAACTATATTAAGTCCTAGAACAAGAGACGTGCTCATCTTGAAGCCTTGCAGCTGTTAGACCCAAGGTACAGTGGGCAGTAGCCAATGACCAGCAGGACCCAAGTGCCATGTGCAGACTCTAAGAGCAACTGCCTTTGAAAGAGAAAACGGTTGACAGTGGGCTTTCTGAGGTAGAGAATTACTAGCTGGGAAAGTAGTAAAATTGACACAGAATCGGAATTCATGCCCCTACATGACAGAGTTGGTGAAACTTCCCTTATCAGAGATCTTGAGGCACCTCAGAAATGAATTTTTCATTTTGGACAGAACATTCAGGATAAATAGGATCTGTTTGAATTCCTGATTTCTCATTAGGACAGATTCTTAGGCTTCAGGGCAGAAGAAATGGGTTTTGATA
Organism: Mustela nivalis; assembly: GCF_964662115.1. Classification (NCBI taxonomy): domain Eukaryota; kingdom Metazoa; phylum Chordata; class Mammalia; order Carnivora; family Mustelidae; genus Mustela; species Mustela nivalis. The sequence goes on from NW_028135921.1 coordinate 354,256, forward strand.
ATCCAGGGTAAATCCTGACAAAAGCAAAGCACGGTATCTATGAAAATCTAACCCCTAAGAGGAGAACAACAGATAAAGGGCCAGGCCTACCTGACCCTGCGGATAGGTAAGGTTAGTCTGGCAACAGGGGTATTTGGGAACTGCCCATCTCCTGCTAGAAGAGCTAGAGAAGACCCCTTCCGGAGAGACCACCAAGAGAGGAGAACAGTAGGTGCTAATGATGAAGAATATTTTAATCAGGGGCGCCTGGGTGGCTCAGTGGATTAAGCCTCTGCCTTCGGCTCGGGCCATGATCTCAGTGTCCTGGGATTGAGCCCCGCATCGGGCTCTTTGCTCAGCAGGAGCCTGCTTTTCTATCTCTCTCTGCCTGACTCTCCGCCTACTTGTGATTTCTCTCTCTGTCAAATAAATACAGAAAATCTTTTAAAAAAAAAAAAGAATATTTTAATCAGCAGAGATGGTCAAAATGACAAAGTTCCATGATCAGAGTAAACATATGGGATTTAAAAATAAAAAATAAAAAAATTTTTTTGAAAGGACTTTTCTTTAAAGGAATTTAAACAAAAGACCTTTTTAAGAGACAGTTGGCTGTTTAAACCCAAAGTACAACTCACTGAGAGAATCGCCGCATTATTTATTGGGGTAGAAAGGACCTGGAATGTAGAAAGACCCATTCTGCAGAGGAAAAAATAGAATCACTAACAGGCCTCATGCCTTGCACAGCCAGTGGCTAGAATACCTACCCCATCATACCCTGTGCTAGAAGGCCACTAGAACCATTTCAACTATGTTAGTTTTTCTTGGAAGCCAACAAGTGTTTGCCCAGTTAAGAGCGCGGTAACAATCAGTCACGTTATGTTATAATGATTGTCGATATCTTTAAAAGCCTTGTCAAGTTCCTTTTTGAGTAACCCTCACCCCACCCTTAGAGAAATTTATCTGTGGTTCACCTCTTTGAAGTACCTCATTGTTGTTCCACATTTACCATAGCCGAAAAACAAACAAACAAACAAAAAGCTTTTTATTAACAAAGTGTTCAGAAGGGGGCGCCACTTAAAAAACAATGAGAGTTTTCGCTGCCGGGACAATTTTGTTGCAGAAACAGCTGAAAGCAATCAGGTCAGACAGAGCCAAGGGCTGGAGGGATTTTTAAAATGACAAAAACCGAACCAAATCTAACCAAAACAAAAATCAAAACCAATGGACAAGATTTCAAGTTTGCTACTAAAGGTATGACATTCTCCTAAGACATGCGAGTGACTTGATCACTTTATTTATATATTTATATTTGAAGAAGAAGGAACTATTTGATGCAGCAAATCCACGTTGGTTAAAAATTACCAGATATGGGGGCTCCTGGGTGGCTCAGTGGTTTAGGCCTCTGCCTTCGGCTCAGGTCATGATTTCAGGGTCCTGGGATGGAGCCCCACATCGGGCTCTCTGCTCAGCGGGGAGCCTGCTTCCCCCCTCTCTCTCTGCCTCCCTCTCTACCTACTTGTGATCTGTCTGTCAAATGGGTAAATAAGATCTTTAAATAAAGAATTACTAGATGTGAAATACATCGAGGGTATGGGAAGGAAAATGATTTCACCTGATCTGACTAGGAAGTGGTTGAAGCCTGAATTAAAGTGCTACAAATAGAGTAGAGACCTGGGAAATATATGGGGTAAAAATCCCTAGAAAAACAGCAATAATAACTGGCTGCTCTTTATTGATCCAGATCCTGCGGTAGGCAAAGAAGAGCTGGTTTTAGCCAGAGGATGATCTCCGTTTGTCTTCATGATCTGGCATTTCCTGCCAGCCAGGCATGGGGCTCTGCACTAGAGCTGCAAATGCTGGGGGCCCTCATTGTCCCTTTTCTCTTCTCAGGGGGACAACGGGCATGTCCATGGTGCAGTGTGACAGGCTTTACCACAGGGAGATAATAGACTGCCAAGGGTAGGTGGGAGCTGGGAAAAGCCACTTAGGAACAGATTTTCAAGGGAGGTGATAGACAAGGGCAAAGCGAAGAATGAGGATGAGTGTGTCAAGTTTCAGAGTGCCAGGAGGCAGCACAGTGCATTCGGGAAACTACAGCAAGTTCATGACAACCGACAGCTGATCTGGCAGCATCACCTGGGGATGGAGGCTGAGCCCCGGGGTTAACACTGGGGGTGAGAAGGTTTGTATACTATGGCGAGGAGGTGAGGTACTACACTGTGGGGGCACAGGGAGCTACCGGAGGATTTCAAATATCAGAATCGTAACCATAATAGAGTATTTCATTGCATCCTAGCTTTCATCAAGTGTAAGATGCACTATAGTTTATGTTCGACTAAGAAAGAGAAATGCTGTCAGTTAAAGTAGGATATGTCATCAAGTGCAAGGTGAGTGCCACCTTAAGAGATATTAAAATGGGGGGGGGGACAAATCTTAGAACAAGTAAATTGTGGTAGTAGAATAATTAAGAAAGATCCAACACTTGGATCAACTAAAGAAGTGATTATTGCTTACCATGTGCCCCAAACTATATTAAGTCCTAGAACAAGAGACGTGCTCATCTTGAAGCCTTGCAGCTGTTAGACCCAAGGTACAGAGGGCAGTAGCCAACGACCAGCAGGCCCCAAGTGCCATGTGAAGACTCTAAGAGCAACTGCCTTTGAAAGAGAAAACGGTTGACAGTGGGCTTTCTGAGGTAGAGAATTACTAGCTGGGAAAGTAGTAAAATTGACACAGAATCGGAATTGATGCCCCTACATGACAGAGTTGGTGAAACTTCCCTTCTCAGAGATCTTGAGGCACCTCAGAAATGAATTTTTCATTTTGGACAGAACATTCAGGATAAATATGATCTGTTTGAGTTCCTGGTTCTCTCATTAGGACTGTTTCTTAGGCTTCACTGGCACAAGGAAAGGGTTTTGATAATCCAGGGTAAATCCTGACAAAAGCAAAGCACAGTTTCTATGAAATACTAACCACTCAGAGGAGAGCAACATATAAAGGGCCAGGCCTACCTGACCCTGCAGGATAGGTAAGGTTAGTCTGGCAACAGTGGTAGAGGGGAAGTGCCCCTTTAGGTTGGCATGGACAAAGCCCTCAATCAACTTTCTGTGCCTTTGCGACAGTTATGAGAAGTTCTGGTAAGTCCCCAATTAATGAAAACAGTCTGCTCTGACGCCTGTTGTCCTCTTCGGCTTTTCTCTAAGAATTCTTTTCATCTGTTAGTTTGGTGGTACTGGTGGTTGTATTTTAACGGTTCATGGTTATAATATTCACCTTCAGAAGTGTTGTAAATGATTTTGTTTTTGCATATGCTAAAAACCTAAAAAAACATGTTCGAATTGAAGAAGACCTATTCTCAGAGTAGACAACCTTAAAATGTCAGGGGAGAGGAAGCATATTTCCAAATTCAACTTATTAATGCCACTTTGGTCATATGTAAGTGGTTTCTAACTTACGAATGACTTGTATTTTAACAGTTTGTAATCTTGTAAAGATCCCCCCCCACCGCATGTAAGCTACGTGTGGTTAGGTTCCTGGGCTGATCTACAAAAACTGTGTAATCCCTAATGGAACTGAAGGATAATATAAATAAAATGTAATACTTAATAAATGTTACATTTGCATGTTCTCTCAGAAAAATCTCTGTTGTGGGAATGGGACTCCCCACCTCTAAGCCATTGGGAATAGGAACTCCACCTGGGTGAACAGTGGAGGGGCAGTTGTGGCATCACTTCTAACAGAAAACTGTGCTGCCCTGTCTCCCCTCCGGCCCCCCTCCCCGTCTGTGTCTGGTGCCCTGACTTACGGCCTCTGTCCATTCTGATGCCCTGTCGTAAACTTGTCAAAAACAACACCATCCTTCCTTGTGTGTCTCCTCTAGCTTGAGTGGCCTCTTGCGTCCCTCCCCTAAGACAGTGTCTGCATCCTAGAGAGAATATAAAGAGAACATAATTTAAGGGAAGACACAGTACATGGTTAGAACCAAAAAAAATGCGAAGTAATGGAAATATCAGTGCTGAGAAGCCTAGGGGAGGGGCAGGCAGGAAAGAGTTCGTGAAACAGGTAAAAATCTTGAGTTGTGCCTTGAGGTAGCCAATACTTTCCATGGTTTATGTCTCATTTGAATTTTACAAAATCTTGTTAAAGATACTTTTCCTTGGAATGGAACGGATTTTCATGGTTCGCTGTTGGATTCCACACCAGCCGCTGTGGGGCTCTCCCACTGCCTCCTTGGTGTGCCTCTTCCTCCCGGGGCCTCATAGTGGTGTTGTTTCCCAAGCCTAGCCTTCCTTTGGCCTCCCACTCTTCTCTCGAACCCCCTCCCTGGAGGCAGATTTGCTCTACTCACACAGGCTCCCGTCCCACCTCACCCCCTGCCATCACCATATACCCTCCCTTTTCCATGGCCTGTTTTTATGGCCACTTTGGTCCTGCTCAGCCACAGGCCTGACCTGCCTTTCTGGTCCCAACTCTGAAGCTGTTCTGTGAGATTCTCAGATCACTGAGGGGTACGACTATATCTGTCTTCATTGCATCCCTGTAGGCTGCCACAATACTGACGTCCAGGAGGTGTTTCATAATGTTGATGGAGTGAATTAATTCACCTTCCTGTGGAATTTTTGTGATCTGCCTACTTCATTCTAGTTGTTTCTGTTAACCTTTGTTTTGGCCCTAATTCCTAATTATCTCTTTATTCATTAGCTTCTGGACATGTTTCTCTACCTCTGTGCTCTGCCTTTTTCTGGTCTTCTGTTCTTCATTCTTGATTCCTGGTATTTCCATACCCACATTTCATCATCATGCATCAGTGCTTTGACATTCTTTCATTCTCCAAAATATGCAGAATCTAAAGACTTCATCTCAGTGAAGTTGGCCCTCCATTCCTATTTCTGCTTCTCTCCAGAAGGAAGCCTGCAGTGCACATGGCTGTGTGCCTGTCTGACCCTGCCCCTGAGTGTGTGTGCACTTACATCTGCTCCCCATCCCCTCCCCACCTCGGCAGCTGTGTACACATGGCTTTCAGAGTCCGATTCGAGCCCCGTCGCATTTCCAGACTCTCCTGTACTTTGCTTCATATTATCTGTTCTCCATTCTAAGCCCCCTCATCCCCATAACTTTCACTGTATATGTCATTCTTCTTCTAGCCATGCGACCCTGCCTTCGTGTCATTATGCCCCCAGGTCATGAGTCCCCTCAACAGTAACTGTGTCTGGTATATCATGTTTTTTTTTTTTTTTGTCAATATCTGCATAGTACTGGTGCACAGGTATTAATTTCTGTGGAATTGAATGAGATGTAGGAAATTGATAATGTGACAAAACAATGTCTGTAATACATTTTCTTTATTATTCTTTTAAAGAGTCTCAGGTCATCAGTCAGTGAAGGAATTCGGGCAGTAGATGAACGAATGTGTAAACAAGAGGACATAAGGAAGAAAAAGGTACCCTCCAGTAGATTTCTTATGCTGCATGCCAGTTGAAGCCCTCTCCTCTTGTCTCCGCGAACTTGTCAGCACTATTCAGCTTTTTTTCTTTTTTTTTTTTAAATTTAGCTTTTTTTGAAAGCTCTCACGCATGTGCATTTTATGCATTATGTCACGTTATCTACCTGAAATAAGAAGACAGAATTTCAGAGGTACCCACACGATCTCAAGATCACCCACTTTTTCCAGAACAAGAAACAGTGATAACTGTTGTCAGTGCAGCGCTTGACAGTTAATGACTGTATAAATTGTCAGCGGCCCTGTAAAGAAAATAGGCCTATATTAGAGACTAGGGGAGAAGTGGGCTTTCCAAAGCAAACTCAGGATTCTGCCGTAGGTTTGCTGTTATTTTCTGATCCTGTGTTCTTTATGTTCTGGTGTTCACTTTAATTTTTTCAATTCCCAGTAGTTAGCATGCGGTGTTGGCTTAGTTTCAGGTGTGTGAGACAGGCAATGGCTCTGTACATCTGAGGGCTCACCCCGGGAGTGTGCCCCTTAGTGCTATCTCCAGTTCCAAGTGTCCCCGATATCATTCATGAGCATAACGATGTAGGGGCACAGCGGGCATTGGAAGTCTGGGCTTCTGACTCTCGCCTGCTGCTCTGTACAATGTTTTCTATGTGTATTATTAGCATATTTGTTAAAATCTCAGTGGGGAGAAGCCTGTTTGAGGGACCTTCTGTTTAATTCGCCTCTGGATCTCCTCACAGCTTTTGTCCAAAGAATGCTTGTCGTGCGCTTCCAGACAAAACAGTAAGCTTTGTGAGAGCAGGGTGTATTTCTTGCTTTATTTTCTCGTGCCCCCCCCACCCCCCGTTGGAATGAATATCGAGCTCCCAGGGGTGTTCATTATTATTATTATTTATTGAATGGATGACTTTGTATTTTTTTGTTCTTTAAGGATGAGAGTTTTCATAATGTCCCTCAACCTCTTTGATAATATTTGTAGTGTAAAAGGTCTTTAATGATTTGGTGCTTGGGCATATAGGTATATGCACATGTAAACTGAGAGGGCCAGTACAATCGGAAGCCAAAGTTAAAACATGAATAAAGGGCCATAAGAAAACAAATGGAGGGGCGCCTGGTGGCTCAGTTGGTTAAACGTCCGACTCTTGATTTTGGCTCAGGTCATGATCTCAGGATCATGAGATTGAGCCCCGCATTGAGCTCTGTGCTCAGCAGGATGTCTGCTCGAGATTCTCTCTCTCCCTCTGCCCCTCCCCTGCACGCGCACATGCAGTCTCTCTCTCTCTCAAATAAACAAATCTTTTTTAAGAAAATAGGAAAGAAATGCCCATAGAAAGATTCAGGATGGGGAAAAAAAGAAATAAGAGTATAGAATATGAGAAAGCAAAGTCTAGGGTTTTTTTTTTCCTCTATAAACTTGCAATAGAATATGGAAGTATGCTTATTCTAGAACTAAGATTTGCATTCTTGAGAATTCTGTGTTTCATAGAAATATTCAAAATATAGCATGCCCTATATATTTGAAGTTAACTTTTGGTCTTATATTTTCCTGCATTTAGCATGGGAAATAAAGATGATTAAGAGTAAAGATGGTGACGTTTTTTGTTTGCTTAATTTTTATTTTTATAGATGTGTGTGTTGAGGCTTATACAAGTTATTTGATCAGTGGAAAAGATTGAAAAAATCTTAAATTCACAAAGTTCGAAAGAAACCTCTGCACTAGAAGCAAGCAGGTAAGCATTTTTTTTTAACTAAGTAGCACATAAATTAATACTTCACATCCAATCTAATTAGGCGGGGACGGCTTAGTTAGAATTCATTTCTGAACAAGAAGAAAATCCAGGTTTGTGGCTAGAATGTAGCTCCAGGAGAGTGGAGAGCATGAAATGGTAAAATCTATAACACGTTCCTATAAACGCTTTGGTTATAGACCACAGTTCCAACACGTCATTATGCTTGCAGTGTAAAAGTATATTTGGAATCACCTTCCCTGAGGACTAGCAAAGTCCTGTTGATCTTTAAGGCATACCTACCATTCATCTTGGTTTTTCTCCATCTCATTTTTTTTCCTAGACATGCCCAGAGTATTACCATTGATGTATTTTGCACCAGCATTATATTATTATGAAACAGTATAGGACATATCCAGTTGAAATTTACAAACAGGAAAGGAAAAACTTATGAAATAGGAAAAAGATGATGGCTCTCTTTGTTACACTGTGATTGTCTTGTTCCCTTCCTGGTGTGAATTTTCAATCATCCAGGGTAGATGAGTGACTCAGAAAATGAGTAGTTAGGTCCTGTCAGCACTGTGAGACGCACAGTGGTGCAGTGGGAGTAGCCGGGGCTGGTCCTACACATACCAGCTGGGCTGCCTGCGTCAAGGTCGCCTGGTGCCCTGAGTGCTCTGTTGTGTGACGCTAACAGTCCCTCCCCTTGCAGGCGGAGTTAGGTTTCTAAATTTTAGGAATTAAGGTTTTAGATTTGGAAGGAACTTGAGAGACCATATGCTCCGCATGTCTCATGATGGAGATTAAGAACGGACACATCCCAAAAGAAGCGATTCTCTGGTCCTAGGTCTCTGTCCCCTTTCACATCAAGGCATTCAACTAAGTGGTCAGCCTCCACTGTGCTTGTGTCTCTAGCCCATTGCACTCGTGCTTCTGCCCCGTTCGTCCACACTTAGCAGACAGTCTGCACGCGGCCCTTCTGCAGCCCGTGTGTCTCCAGCGGCTCTGCTTCACTGCGGCCCTTGGCAGCGCCTGCAGCCCCTCCAGCCATGTCCACGTTCGGCCCCTGGGGAGCTGGCCCTCCAGTGTTCTTCCCGTCTTTGCTGTTGCTGCTGTGCTCATCGGATAGAAACACCTCAGTGAGCTCTGTGTCTACAATCCTGTCCCTTTGCAACACTGTCCTTGATAAACAGACATTGTGCACTTTCTTGCTCAGAATTACCTTGGAGGACTTTTTTCTCCAGAAGAGCAGCTCTGAGCTCTAGAGTCAGGAAAGCCAGAGCAGCGTCAGTGCACAGTAAATCCATCATGCTCTGCCAGGCCCAGAAATGCCGAGAAAAGGATAAATAGGAAATGCACATGGGATCAGTCAGTAGAGGTTGGGATTAGGATTCTGCATTGGTCGTGCCAAGCGCTTGCCTTCCCTCCACACCAGTTCTGATGCTCTGGGATGGGGCACACCATGGCAGGTCTCCAGCGATTTTGGGTTTTCTTACAGTGTGTTTCCTTACTACCTGACTGCCCATCCTCAGATGTGGGATGCCTCATAGAGCCCAGCAGGGGCTTTGGGGCCTTTGTTGTGTGTTTTTTTTTTCTTTCACTGTTCGACTTCCTTTTGAATGGGGTTGACGCTTTCTAATGTGGGGGGCAAGAGGGAAGTGTATCCAGTCCACTTGATGGCAGATGCACTGTGAGTGATTTCTCACCAGCTCCCGGAGCACCGAGCTTGCTCTTTCTGCCGTTGGGTAAATTTAAACTTGGAGTCCGCTGCTCTGAGCGATTTCCCAGGTTGCTGCTAGGCGGTCAGTTTTAGCTGATTGAGGAGACAGCAGTAGTTGGTACTGGGGAGGTACTTGGGAGGGAGAATGAGGCAGGCAGAGAAGAAGAGGGGGCTTCGGGTATGAACGGTAGGACAGGGCAAGAGAGAGGAGGGGGTTAGAGAATGGGAGAAGAAGGGAGAAGAAGGGCACAAATGGGAGAGCCCGAGGAACGTGGAGGAATCATGCAGTTGTACCCACACTGACCTAAAATAGCTCCATCCCCTTGCCTGGGCCCTGTGGCCCGGGCCAGGCTGCGTCGGTGGCTTCTACGACCTCCCCGCTCCTCACCCCTTGCACTGGGGCCTGCTGCACAGACAGTTTGTCATGAAAATTGATGGCGTTCAGGTGCAGGTGCCTGAGCGCTGTAAGGCATGTGGGGCGGTGGGGGTGGCAGGTTTTTAACTTTGGGAATTACATTTCTCTAATTGTCTCTACTAGCCCTCTCTGGACTAGACAGATTTTGGAGAGAATTGCCACAGAATTTAACCAGTTACACTTTCATGCTGTTCAGAGCAAAGGCATGCCTCTTCTGGACAAAGTAAGACCAGCAAGTGTTGGTTTCTATTTTCAATTTGCTGTTTGCGAATTTCCTGGATGATTTTGGTTTGACCTAGCATTGCCCCTGATAATTGCTACTCTACAGGATTTTGGAGCTAGCTTTGAATTCTTTTTTTTTTCAGTGTATCCTGCTTGGGACCCTGCTTCCATTATGTCACACTAGATAGATTTTGTGTAAAGACACAAGCGTAGTCTCCAAACTATGCAAGTAAAATTAATTCTGAATTTCATGTAACTTGACACATCATATGATGTAGTCAGAGTTCATTTATCCAAAGCCCTTGACTGGGTTTAAATGCACGTTTGTCAGATTTACTCCGTAGCTTAAGAGGCACATAACTTTTTGTCATTCCGTAATTGTCTGAACTTCACTTTGATGAAGCCGACTTACTTTCAAAGAAATCATAGGGAGGGGACGCCTCAGTGGCTCAGTCAGTTAAGCCACTGCCTCTGGCTTAGGTCATGATCCCAGGGTCCTGGGATTGAGTCCCACCTTGGGCTCCTTGCTTGGCAGGAAGCCTGCTTCTCTTTCTGCCTGTGTCTCCTTGTGTGCTTGTGCTCTCTCTCAACAAATAAATAAATAAAAACCTTTAAAAAAAAAAGAAAGAAAGCAATCATGGGGAGAAGAAATTCATTGTTATTCTCTAGGAAATGTTGGGATTTTAATCTTACATATATTCTGGTAGAATTAGAGGCTCGCTTTATATATATAACACATATGTATATAAATTATACACATATATTTGAGCTTTTAGAAACTGTGGTACCTGAACCTTCTTTCCTGGTCTCTCTGTTCTTGCAGCGTATAGCCCACATTACGGCCATGCTGCAGCAGTCCCTGGGAGGCCTGCTGCTAGAAGGGCTTCAGACTTCCAATGTGGACATCATACGGCACTGCCTCCAGACTTACGCTACAATTGACAAGACACGGGATGCAGAGGCGTTAGTCGGTCAAGTACTGGTGAAACCATACATGGATGAGGTTTGTGCCCCCATGCACCTCATTCCACAAACACAGAGCATCTAATCTGGCTTTGTTTCTTGACTGGGTGCGAGAGAGCTCAGGGCTCTTCCTTGAAGATGCTCTTAGTTCCTGATCTTCTGGTTGTAAGAAAAGGTTGGTCCCGCTTGGTGCCCATCAGCATGGCAGGAATCAGGCATGCGCTCTGGTCTCTTCCAGTGATGCCATAACTCAGGGATCATCTTAATTTAGTAGGGGTGAGGGACTTGCCTAGGAAGAAGGTACGGATCAGAACATTTTCAGGTCAATTTCCATTTCCATAAGTTATACGTTAATGAAGTTGCCGAAAAGCGTGACCCCACCAAGGCGCCCGTGCCCACTGGAGGAGCTGGAAGACAGCTCTGTGCACAGGGAAAGTCTGTGAGGGGAAGCGTCTTCGCAGAATTGATGTGGCCTAAGTCTTGAAGACCATGGGGGAGTTTGCCAGGCTAGGAAGGTGGGAGGGAGGGAATATTCAAAGATAAAGGGCTTTGAAGGGCGAGTTAGCCGGGTAGTACCTTAAGTCCAGAACTTGGTTACCCAGTGTTCTTGACCTATAAGGATACAGTAAAATACAGGGAGTCAGTGTATCCTGCCTCTGAGCGGCCGGAGTATGGGCTGCACCATGTGAGGCCACCAGCAATCAGCAGCTTCCAACTTAGAGAGCGTCGGTTTCATCTAGTTCAAGCGGACAGAAGTCATGAAGCCAGTCTCAGCGTTTGAGGGCTTTCTTCCAGTCACCTGCCAGTGCGAGTGTTCTTTCTGTCTGGTAAGTATAAAGCTACCCACCATGACTTCAGGATGAAAGGCTTCCAGTTTTAAAACGAGACAGTATCCCAGTGATAGAAATGAAATTGAAGGATTAATTTCAGTAATCTTCTCAGCTTCATTAAGACTACTAAAAGTAAATGATCTGTCAGTTCTTTGTATGTATCCTATTATAGTTCATAGCTCTCTCTGTGGGGGTGAAAAAGATCACATTATTCTTTGTCACTAAATGAAAATATTTTAGTTATTTAATTTATGCCCTTTTCATTGAACTGAATCTAATATGCTAAATTGGGGAAGTACTTTACGTTTCCATGTCATTAAATGAACTGTGGCCACGTTTGTATTTTAAGTTTGTATGCTTGTCATTCACCTCCTGCAACTCAGCCTCACCAAAAAAAATTAAATACTAAAGCAAAATAAGATGTGTTTTCTTCCATCACTTTCCATCTCAGCCCTTTCCCTGTTCTGGAGACGGTAGAGGATAAGGCCAGGGTGAAGATGGTACAGAGCTGTTGTCTGCAGATACAGTATTTTGCTTTTAAGCTCAGAAGGGAAGCAGATGAGTGTGTGTGATGTTTTAGCTTCAGGCCAGTCTCTGTCCCTCAGCCTCTGTGTCCCCCAGGGTTGGAGCAGTATTCCCAAATCCCAGGACCTAGATTTTCATGCCAATGTTACTTACCTCCTGTTTAGAAAGCATACTGAGTGGGGAGGAGGAAGGACGAAGTGCATTTTTAAGGTTTACACGATTCTTTTCTCTGTAGTGTATAGTTCATACTTCTCTTTTAGGTGCTTTAAAAACAAACAAAAACACAAACAAACAAATAAATAAATAAATAAAAATAAAACGCTCTTCCTTCTGCTAGGTGATTGTAGAGCAGATCGTTGAGTCTCATCCAGACGGCCTGAAGATCATGTATGCTAATAAGCTCCTGGAGTTCGTTCCTCACCTTGCCACCTTCTTCGAGAGGTCACAAGAGGAGCCATCTCAAGGTGACATAAAATGCTGTGTATGCACCTGAGCTCAGTTTAGTGACCACCTGTCACCTCCTCATGTGCCGCTGATCCCTGGCTGTCCTGTCTGACCCGGGAACGTGGGAACGTGTGCTCTTCCCTATTTGTTACCAGTGCTGTGAGGCAGGTGTCACTTGCCTGGGTTTACAGGGAAGGGAATGAAGAGTGGGGACGTATCTCAATGGTGACATTTGTGTGACTCCAGAGCCTCTGCTTTTCTCTTGTCTATACTGTCTCCTTAACCAGGCTCAAAATCAAAATTGGTTTCCTTCCATTATTGTGATGTCATCATCGGTCTAGAAATACCAATTCATTTTAATTCAACATGTTTTATACTGATGGCAATTAAAGTCATGAACGGTTTTCCCTCCCTCTCTTATTTCATTTCCATGGCTTTCCAGTTCTGTTTCATGAATATCCCATTACCTTCCACCATCTCCATCATCCCAGTCCAGACCTTTGTTGCCTTTTGTTCGAGGGTAGCGGGCTCTCCCCACCTGGTCTCTCAGCTCCACCTGTCCCTCTTCATTGCAGCCCTCAGCTGTCCCACCTGCCCAGAGCTCTTCAGCCTTCCTGAGTCGCTCGTGGCTTCTCATCGCCCACAGAAGAGCATCCAGTCTTCCTGGTGTAACCTGTGACCGTTGGTGCTTGAGTCCTAGTGGTTCTCCGCTGTAGAACTCCCCCATACCACTATGGTTCCTGGCCAGACAGGAGCACTTGACCTTCCCTAACACACCTGGTACAGAAGATCCCTGACTTCACCTTGGTTCAGTTTATGGTTTTTTGACTTTTTATAATAGTGCAGAAGTAATATGCATTTAGTTTGGATCTTTTCCCAGGCTGGCGATCTACAGTAGGGTCCTCTTTTGTAATGCTGGGCAGAGGCAGCGAGCACAGCCCCCAGGCAAACCACGTGATCACGAGGGTCAGCAACCAACACACTTGAACCGTCCTGTTCTGGCTTTCAGTGCAGTGTTCAGTAAGTTACATGAGATACCAGACACTTTATTGTGAAATAGGCTTTGTGTTAGAGGATTTTGCCCAACTGTGCAATACTGTAAGTGTTCTCAAGACATTTAAGTTTGGCGGGGCTAAGCTCTGATGTTCAGTCGCTTAGGTGTTTTCCATGCATTTTCAACTAAAGAGATTTCCAGCTGAACAATGGGTTTATTAGAAGCCGAGGCCGTCATAAGCTGAGGAACATCTGTCTATACTGTGCGCCTCTGTGTTTTCCTTCATTGCTTCCTGTCTCTTATTCCTTTGTCTTTCTGTTGATCTGTCACTCCACATGAAGCTCCAGTCAAATACAACTTCTTTTTTTTTTAGGTTATTTATTTATTTACTTATTAGAGAAAGCATAAGCAGAGGGGGAGGCAAAGAGTGAAGCAGGCTCCCCACTGAGCAGGGAGCCCGATGTGGGACTCAATCCCAGGACCCTGAGATCATGATCTGAGCCACCCAAGCGCCCCCAGGCTATGGTTATTTCAAGAAAAAGTCCTATTTGTGAATTCTTCATCTAGTGAAGATGAATTAAAATCAGAAAGTCAACTCTGCCACCTTTAAAAACCCAGGAACAGAAAAAAATTCCACGAGCAGGTATAACCCTATCCACAATAAATCACTTTCAATCCAGTCCTGAAAACTAATACAGAGTAGGAAGAAAGCATTACAGAAAAATTTTGTTTTCATTAATCAAGCTGGAAAATAACGGGCCTTACATGAATGCCCTTTAGGAAGACAGTTCTTATAGTTTTATGTTGATAGAAACTCACATTACATTTGAAATGCATGTTAAAACCATGACTGTAGATTCACTACCACTTTCAGTCGTCAGAAGATGAAAAATGGTCAAGAGTCACCCAAACTGAATCCTGGTTCCTCCTGGAAAATGTGTTCCTAAATATTTTCCCCCTGAACTACTGTGCTCTTTCTGTATCTTACACAGCAGACACTGCGATGCACAAACACATCCAGAAGGCCTTTGAGGGCTGACAGCCTGCTGGAACAATGAGGAATTCACCTGGGTTTCTGCCTTTCTGCCGGGCCCAGAAAGTTCTGGGTAACCCAGGTGACGTGTCATGAGAATACATGTGTAGCTTACACCATATGTATTATCTCCTCAGGGTAGACACCAAAATCCATGTTCGTATATGAAAATCCGAGATGCGTACAGAAATCAAGAGTGATTCTGTCATCTTGAAAGAAAAACACACTGTTGCGCTGCCACATGCCTCGTTTCTCCTTGAGTGACTGCAGGAAGTAGCAATTGCAGTCAGAAATCTCAGAAAGAAAAATTAGAGTAAGGGCAACACCTGAAGTTTATTCCTGAAAATACTTGGAGAACGACTGTGACCAATAAACCAGGGCTTAGTTCATGAGACTGTCAATGAGCTTATAACATCCCATGTCCTGGTCAAACCCTCATGTCTGGGAGATGGAGGGACGTCTTCATCTTCCAGAGCTACTATTAGGGGAAAAGGTGGAGACAATGCTGACTGAGTCCCTACTTCAGCAGGAGAGCCAAAAACACCTTGCCCCTCCATAATCCCAAATGAAAATAAACATCTCGGGGCGCCTGGGTGGTTTAAGCTTCTGCCTTTGGCTGGGATCAAGCCCCACGTCGGGTTCTTTGCTCAGCGGGGAGCCCACTTCCCTCCTTCTCTCTCTGCCTGCCTCTCTGCCTACTTGTAATCTCTGTCTGTCAAATAAATAAAATAAATAAAATCTTTAAAAAAGAAAAGAAAAGAAACATCTCATTTTACTAGTGTGCAGCAGTGACTATGCAGGAGAAATTATTATTATTTTATTATTAGATGATATATTATTATTATTATTATTATTATTGTACTATATTGTTAACCTTTTGAATTCGGACACCTAAAATTTTTAATAAAATATGAAGGCCTTTTTTTTTTTAAGATTTTATTTATTTGAAAGACAGAGATCACAAGTAGGCAGAGAGGCAGGCAGAGAGGGGGAAGCAGGCTCCCCACTGAACAGAGAATCCGATGCAGGACTTGATCCCAGGACCCTGGGATCATGACCTGGGCTGAAAACAAGAGGCTTTAGCCCACTGAGCCACCCAGGCGCCCCATGAAGGCTTTATTTGTTTTTTGTTTTTTTTTTTTAAAGATTTTACCTATTTATTTGACAGAGAGATCACAAGTAGGCAGAGAGGCAGGCAGAGAGAGAGAGAGGAGGAAGCAGGCTCCCCGCTGAGCAGAGAGCCCGACATGGGACTTGATCCCAGGACCCTGAGATCATGACCTGAGCCGAAGGCAGCGGCTTAACCCACTGAGCCACCCAGGCGCCCCATGAAGGCTTTTTTTAAAGAACAAAAACTTCAGACTATATCTTTATCCTATCAGTTCCCACTACAACTGGCTTCTGTCTTGGCCAACATTTAGCCATTCAGATAAAGTCCGTATTTAGTGCTTCGTGTGTATGCATGTGTAAAATAAGCGGACAGTCATAAATCTTTAAGATTGTGTATAATAACCGTGAAATAAGGATTCTTGATACACAAGGTCTCGTCTGGGGAAAACAGCTGGAGAACAGTATGCAGTTTTCAAATGACGAAGGGGAAATACGCATTCGGTTATGAGAAAGGGAAGGAGAACAAGACCAAATATTAATAAAAGGGAAAAAAGCTTTTTCTGCCATCTTTCCGTGCCGCAGTAACAGTGTGAACAAATGTCCCACAGATGCCCTCAAGAACATTAACACTGCTGAAAGGGGGGGCGAAGGTCAGGTTCTTAGGAGGCCCTGCACCAAAGTCATCGTCCCGTTTCCTCACTGTGATGACGAAGCATGAGTACATTGGCAAATTTGAAATTATTGATGACCACAGAGCTGGGAAAACTGCTGTGAACCTCACGGGCAAGTTAAACAAGTGTGGCATGACCAGCCCTAGACTTGTATAACTGAAAGTTCTAGAAAAGTGGCAGAATATTTCCATCCCCTCAGTTTGGTTTCACTGCATGGAAAAATTCTTCTGGCATCATGCACCATGAAGAAGGAATAATCCAGGCAGGAGGGAAAATCCTGGGATTCCTTTTTCCTAGAAATATAATATACATGGCACGTGAAATGCCTCAATGGGGAAAAAAAAGGAAAATAAATTACAGTCAACTAATGTTTGACAAGACTCCCAAACAATTCAATGGGGGTAAGAACAGTATTTTACTCCCAAGCAGCCACATGCAAATAATGAAACAGGAGTCCTGCCTAACACCATACAGAGAAAATAACCCCAAATGCATCAAATACATATGTGTAAGCATTAAAATGATAAAGTTCGAGATGCCTGGGTAGCTCAGTTGGTTGGATGGCTGCCTTCTGCTCAGGTCATGATCCCGGAGATCCCGGATTGAGTCCTGCATCAGGCTCCAAGCTCCACAGGGAGTCTGCTTCTCCCTCTGACCTTCTCCTCGCTCATGCTCTCTCTCATTGTCTCTTTCTCAAATAAATAAAATCTTTTAAAAAATAAAAATAAAGTAAAATGATAAAGTTTTCAGAAGAAAACACAAAGGTAAATGTTAGTGGTCTTGAATCTAACAACGGCTCCTCAGCCAAACACCAAAGTACAAGCAACTTAAAAAAAATAATAAATAAATGGGACTCAACCAAAATATCCCAGTTTTGTGCTTCCAAGGACCCCATTGACAAAGTCAAAAGACAAGCCACTAAATGGGAGAAAATATTTGCAGGTCATATATAAGGAACATGCATGCAGACTGTGTGAAGAATTCTTTTTTTTTTTTTTTAGATTTTTTTTTATATTTATTTGACAGAGAGAAATCACAAGTAGATGGAGAGGCAGGCAGAGAGAGAGAGAGGGAAGCAGGCTCCCTGCTGAGCAGAGAGCCCGATGCGGGCCTCGATCCCAGGACCCTGAGATCATGACCCGAGCCGAAGGCAGCGGCTTAACCCACTGAGCCACCCAGGCACCCAAGAATTCTTACAACTGAAATAAAAAGACAACCAAGTTAAGAAATGAGCAAAGAGGGGCGCCTGGGTGGCTCAGCGGGTTAAGCTGCTGCCTTCCGCTCAGGTCTTGAACTCAGAGTCCTGGGATCGAGCCCCGGGCTTTCTGCTCAGCAGGGAGCCTGCTTCTTCCTCTCTCTCTGCCTGCCTCTCTGCCTGCTTGTGATCTCTCTCAATAAATCTCTCTCAAATAAATAAATAAAATCTCTTAAAAAATGAGCAAAGAACTTGAATATACATTTCTCTAATATTCAAATGTATACATTAATATATAAATGTATATATAAATATATTTTACATGATCATATATTTATATAAACATATTTATGTAAATATATTTACATTCTTAAATATGTATTTAAATATAAATAAAATATGAAATATATAATATATATTTAAAGATACATATAAGGTATATATAAAATATATGGGACAATAAGCACGTGTAAATATGCTCAACATCACTAATCATTCGGGAAATGCAAATCAAAACCATGGTGAGATACCACCTCCCACCCACGTGGATGGCTACTATCAAAAACCCCAAAAGCAGGTGTTGGAAGGATGTGAAGAGCTGGAACCTGTAAATTGCTGGTGGGCTTGGAAAATGGCACAGCCACATTAGAAATGATTTAGTAGCTCCTCAAAATGCAGAACACAGAGTTGCCATATGACACACCAATATCACTCCTGTGTATAGAGCCAAGAAAAAAACTATGCCCACACAAAAACTTGTGCATGAAGGTTTAGGGTTTATTCGTAATAGCGAAAAGGTGAGAACAACCCTGATGTTCATCAACTGATGAAGAGATAAATAAAATGTGATCCATCCAGCCTGTGGAATATTATTCAGCCTTGAAAAGGAATAGAATTTTGATATGTGCCACGACACAGAGGAGCCTTGAAAACATTCTGCTGATTGAGAGAAGTCAGTCACAGAAGACCACGTATTGCATAATTTGATTTATATGGAATTTCCAGAATAGCTAAATCTACAGAGACCGAAAGTAGATTAGCGGTTGCCTAAGACTGGTGGTGATGGCTAAAGTTTTCTTTTGAGGATGATGAAAATGTGTAGGTAGTTCAGTATAGTATAGTTAAATATAGTGAAAGCCATTAAATTGTCCACATTAGATGGTGAGTGGTATGGCCTGTGAATTATATCTCAATTAAGCTGTCATCGAAAAATGCAAAGAACTTCTCTATTTATCAAGTACAAAAAGAATGAACTTGATTAAAAACATCAAAAATGGGGAAAATAAAAACAAAATAAGATGGGAGGGATAAAATTATGACTGTTTATCATTAATTTAAATGTGTACAGACTGACTTTTTCTATTAAAGCACCTATCAGGAGGTTACAGATCCACGCTGTTCAAGAAACATACTTAAAATGCAAAAGGGATTGAGAATGTATCAGGTGAGGAGATACCATGCAAAAGAGAAAGCCGGAATGGCAAACTTCATCGCAGACAAGTTGGGTCTAAAGTTATAGGTACTAAGATGAAGAGGGACATTTTTAAAGGCAGAGTTTGGAAAGAAGATGTAAAAGGTATAAGCAGGTATACATCTAACAACATAATACCTGAAGACTCTAAAAATGCAATAACAAGGTAAAATTTTAGCTTTTCAAATGGGAGTATCTACTAGAAGGAGGGAAAAACAAGGACACACAGAAAATAGACATCCTGGGGCGCCTGGGTGGCTCAGTGGGTTAAAGCCTCTGCCTTCGGCTCAGGTCATGATCCCAGGGTCCTAGGATCGAGCCCCACATCGGTCTCTCTGCTCCGTGGGGAGCCTGCTTCCTCCTCTCTCTCACTCTCTGCCTGCCTCTCTGCCTACTTGTGATCTCTGTCTGTCAAATAAATAAATAAAATCTTAAAAAAAAAAAAGAAAATAGACATCCTTATTTCCCTCGGAAAACATTTCTTTCTTACACCTAAGGAAAGCCATATTTGTAAAGATTAATTGCATACTAGGCAACAAAGGAAACCTTTACAAGCCTTCCAAATTAAAGATTTAAAGAACAGTTCTTTGATCACAATCCAGTAGAATCAGAATTAGATAACCTGGTAACAAAAAATTGAAACTACATACAAGTTAAGAAATACAGTCTTCAGTCAAAGAAGAAATCATAAGACGACTGAAGAAAATCTTGAAAGCAATGGAAAGGAGACTATTTCATACCAAAACTTACAGAAGACACCAGAAGTTATACTCTAAGGAGACTTTAGTGTCAAATGTTTTCAATTTCAAACATTTTTTTAAATAAAAGAAAGTACTCATTTAAACCCATCAGAAAAGGGTAGCTCAATCCAAAGAAAGGAAGTAGTTATAATAAAGATAAATTTTTAAACTAATAAAAAATATCAGGGGCAAATAAACTCAAAGTTGTTTCTATGAAAGACTAATGAAATAATAATAATAAAAAAAAACTTCACATGCCCTATTAAGGATAAGAGAGGGGGAAGATGGGGTGTGGGAGGAGGTGGGGAGAGGGAAGGGGAATGGGGAAAGGGGGGTTTCAGGGAGGAGGGGACAGAGAGAGGGAGAGAGTTGCAAAACAGATAAGGATTGGCAACAGAGATATAAAAGCAAATGCATAATATAAAAGAATCACTAAACTGCAAGGCACTTTATACTAATCAATTTGATAACCTAAAAGAAACGATGATTTCCTAGGAAAACAAAATCATCCAAATGATTCAAGAATGAAAAATTAAGAAGATGAGTTCCAAGATCAGACAGGTTTGCAGCTGGATAACTGTCATTCTACTGTTAAATGGCAACAGGCAATTAAACAATAATAAGTCAATTCACTTGATGAAGCTGAGCACAATTTTAATACCCAAACCTGAGAGGGAGGAACGGGGAAGCTATTAACAAATCTGGCTTAGGACAGATTAGTTAACAGAAACTGAACTAATGTTAGCAAATAACAGAAGTCAGGCATCTATCAAAGGACTATATCCTGAGACCAACTTGGATTCATTCCAGGAAAATAAAGGGAGCTCAAGACCAGAAAATCAATAAGATTTACCTCATCACTAAATTAACTGTGAAAAAACTCTTAAGACCATAGCAATAAATGCATTTGATAAAAAAATAAAGGCACCTGATAAAAGGTGAGAAACCATTCTTTATAAAAATGAAGATAAAAACAGAAGGACGTTATGCAGGAGGGATTATTAACTGGGAAGCACTAGATCAAGAGGTAGATAAAATGAGCCCATATTTGTTAAACAGTGACAGAGCCCCATGCGTGCGTGGATAGAGGCGAATGAGCTCATGGATGAGCACCAGGCTGTCAACAGGTATTATAGGGACAAAGGCAGCGGTGAGGAGAGGAGAGTCTTAACAACAGGGAAGAAGGTAAAAGGAGGATTGCAGTGAAAAATTGTGCATGATACAAACACATGCAAATAAGACCGGATATTTTCCGGTATATAGTTTTTTAAAACCCTGCACACATTACTGGAACTGCCAACTCTTGCTTTCAGCTCCGCAGCCCTCGCGTGCTTTCCCAGTACCAGGATGCAGGAGTAGATCCTCCGTTGGTGACATCCTATGTCATTGTACTCCTAAAGGGACAGTTGAAACAGCGCAGGGGCTTGAGGTCGGAACTTAGGCATCGCTGCGCCCACCCCAGCTCCCTGCTCGCCCAGCCCCCACTCTGAAGCGGCGGGCACTTGGAGCTGTTAAGAAGCAGGGATCTGAGCAGTTCTCTGGTTTCCCCTGGAGCCATCTGCATCCATCATATTTCCCACAGCTCTCCCCGAGTGTTGGTGCTGGCTCCCCCCGAGTATTCCTTTAACTCCAGGCATACCCTTCTTATGACAGCACCTAGTACTCCCCGTCACAGTGCTCTGTCTGTCACATGCATCCATTGATCAACTTTGTGCTGGTTGAGGGCTGGAGCCCCCTCCTGTTAACTTCTCAAGTCCGTTTCTAATGCAGCAGCACCTGGCACTTAAGCACCCTGTCAGTACCTGCCAAATAAATGAAATGTACTCAAAACATAGTATGAAGTCTGCATTCTGAAACTCCTTTTTGGAGCTGTTTGCTATCATTTTCCCAGGCAATTAAAAAAATTTCCAGCCTTGCTGCCAACAACCTGAAGGGGTAAAGGAATGCCGGGATGCCCCATGGGACATGTCACTCTGGATGGTCCTTCAGCAGCAGAGACTTAGATAGCGCTCTTCCAAACCCAGCAGGATGGTGGAATGGGTACGTGGCTGAGTGCCTCCTGGGTCTGACCCTGTGTGACGCCACCCGGTGCCTGCAGCTGCCCTCTGGAAGGTGTTGCTTTTGTGGCAGAGCCAGAGGGCACCAAGCATGTGTCTGTCTCCAAAGTCCTGGGCACCACATCACAATGCCTTCCTGAGAAGCAGAATCAAGGACAGTTGCTGATCTTCATTCCTTCCCACCAAAGGTATCTCATACACATCTTTGGATGTTGGAGCCAGGGGGTGCCTGGGTGCCTCAGTCGGTTAAGTGTCTGCCTTCAGCTCAGGTCATGATCCCAGGGTCCTGGGATCGAGTCCCACACATTTGCCTCCCTGCTCAGCGGGGAGCCTGCTTCCCCTTCTCCCTCTGCCATTCCCCCCACTTGTGCTTTCTGGCTCTCTGTGTGTCAAATAAGTGAATAAATTTTTTTTAAAAAGTTTGGGCCATACTCTTTAGCCATTCTACTTTCCCTGGGGTAATTTGCCACCTCCCTGAATTTACCTGAATCTTTCCCAAAATCTACTTATCCTCCAGCCTTCTTGACCATAAGGAGTCTATAAATTTTCAATAGACAGTGTGAACTTACACTTGCTAATATTTGCATAACATGCACCTCTTTCGATCTCAAAGAAAAGCTTTGCACCGCAATGGTCTCTAATCTCCAATTAGGTTCTGTTCCGGGATCCCACTGGAATTCTACGCGCCTGTCCCCTAAGATCCCATAAATTGTCGTCCAGTTTCCCAGCCAGCCAAGGAAAGCACATGGGAAATCTTGCTGAAGTATGAGTAAGAGCCAACGAAAGGAAACATATTTATCTGCCTCGAATGCTGGGACCTGAGGAAAGCAAGTTTCATTACAGACAAATCAGGAAGGAGGTGCAGATTGCTTTTTATGTCACTCTGGAGTGGAGGTCTGCCATTGATCATTAAGGCCATTTCCTGCAATGCACTCACCAAAGTGATACTCACTTCGGAGTGGAGGAAACAGGAAATGGCCAAGGGGAGCTCTGCTTACACTTTACACTCTCAGCATTTATTTGTATTATTTTCTTTATAGGGCAGTATAGAGACTTGAGACCACATTGAAAAAGCAAAGCTTGTCATCCTGTGGCCTTGGGTCAAGAATAGAGATAGTGCTGCACATGTCAGTTTCAACCTCCAGTGGCCAAGGGTTTGATCTGATGCTCTTTCAAGTTTTCACCATAGCCTTTCTCAAGCTCAATGGCCAATAATCCCACAGGAGGAGATTTTAGGGCCCTCTCAAACTTCTGTTTTGCTATCTCTCCCCAGCCTGCTTCCTCTGCAAAAGTCACCACTTTGCCTGTGCATCTACCACCTCTTAGAGCCTTTGGAATCAGCCACGAATTGCAGTGCTGATTCCTTCCATGACCACATATTGTTTACAGGAAAACTCTTCTTCGTTATGCCTTGCCAGTCAGAGTGACGGTTTCATCTGCAACCTGGACCAGGTTCGGGAATGTTCTACACATAAATGTGAGCAAATGTCTTCTGTATTGAGAGACATGTACAATCTGTAAATGGAATCTATTGAAAAACCAGTACATAGGGTACACTTATGTCCTGACCCAGCTGGAAGGAGGCAATTCATTTCTATCTTTCAGAAAATTGGTGTAACACATTGATTTTCATAACAAAGAAAGCAGTTTTGTGTCCTCTACCAAAAGACTGTCATAGTAAGCAATAAATTGCCTCTTTGGGGTGAACAAATTAATAAGATATTTTCTAAATTTCAAAATAACAAAGACAGAACGATGTCTGTAATGCTAAGTGCATCCCCTTAGTGGCAGGGCACTGTGTCATGGACCACCTGAGCAATGACACATGGCGGCCGGTAGTCTGATTTGTACATCAATTCACCTGGCAACCTGTTAAAAGAAAGTCTTGCACATGACAAGCTTTCAATAAGACACTGACAAGATGGCCAGGAAGCCCCCTTCGCTGGCTTTTTCAGGTGTCCAGACATCTAGTCAACCTACCTCACCAACTCATCACCATGCTTACTGGAGTAAACCCAATCTCTTCCTTCCCCCCTGGAGATGGGAGAAGAGCCACTCACACGTTTGTATGGAATTCTCATTCCCCCTCGCTCTGTCCCCACATGGCGCTGTCCGTGTAATAAATAAACAAATCTTTATGTCACCCGGAAGTTCCTGGGTCACAACTCGGACAATTTTGGGTCACTACAGCCTTTTGTTTTTCTCTCCACCTTAAGCCTTCTGGGCGACCAACAACTATCTAAAACTCATGTTGCTGCCATATGCTGTTGTTCTGCTTCATCTTCCCAGTAAAGTTCAGTATTTTTCCCTAAAGTTTGGTTTATCAGTATCTCCAGCGTCTATCTCCAGCTAGGGTCATGATCCCAGGTCCTGGGATCAAGTCCCACTCTGGACTTCCTGCTCTGCGGGAAGCCTGCTTCTGTCTCTGCCTCCCATCTCTTATGAATAAATAAAGAAAATCATTAAAAAAAATTAAAAAAACCATTTCTATCTTCCCACATTTAAAGATTAATTCTAGGAATTATTGCTATAAATCCAGTGTCCTATCTCTTTCTTTAAAAGTCTTCTCCAGGGCACCTGGGTGTCTCAGTTGATTAAATGTCTGACTCAAAATTTTGGCTCAAGTCATGATCTCAGGGTCATGGGATTGAGCCCTTAGTGAGGCCTCTGTGCTCAATGGGGAGTCTGCTTCTCTCCTTTTCCCTTTGCCCCACCCCCCCTACTCACATGTGCACACACGTGTTGTCTCTCTCTCTCTCAATAAATAAATAAACAAATCTTTAAAAAGTCTTCTCCAAAGGGAGTTTGACAAATAGTCCAGTAAGGGGCTGGAAGAAAATATTATAAGTTTTATTCATATTTCATGTCATCCATTTAACTGTTTAGCTTTTGCATGCCTTTTATAATAATTTAGTAGAGTAGTAGAGTTTATAATTTAAAATTTGCTTAAATTTGTGCTATGTCCGCAAATATTTTTTGTATGTATGTATGTATGTATGTATGTATGTATGTATGTATTTATTTTTGTGAAAGAGAGGTGCACAGTAATAAAAGGAGATCACTGCTCCAGGGACCCAGATATTTCCCCAAGTCCTGTTTCCTTCCATTCCCTCTGGGCTTCATTAGACCCCCTTAACACCAATCTTGTCCCTAAAACACGCCCTCTGCAGCACCAAGTTCAAATGCTTAACTCGGGCCATCACTGCAGGCTGTACCAGGATGACCTTAGGGAAAAGGGTGGTGGGTCTCACGGGTTAGCTGTGTCACCTCCATGAACAGTCCTTTGTTCTGAACAGCTAGTGCAGCCCACGTTTGCAATCACAGGCTCTGGCACCAGAGTGGGCGTAGATCCCAGCTGGCCCCTCAGTAGCAATATGGCTTTGGGAAAGTTGTGTCATTTCTGGCCCAGACTTAAGGCTCATCCATAACGTGGAGGAGAAGACAGTGTGACCCTCAGTGGGCTGTTGAAAGGATCACGAGATGGTTCGACTCAGGTGCTCCAAGGTAGCCAGCACACAGTAGGCCCACAGTAGAACAAAAAGTTGTTCTATTGATCTTATAGTTACTATTACTCCTACTAACAAAACTAACTGATCATTTGAGATGATTTTCAAGCGAAGTGTCTTCGCCTGGATTTCTAAGATTAACTTACTTCAAAATGAATTCTGCTCTACTGTGAAAAACGAGCTAACCAGCAGGTTTCTTCTGCATCTTTTCTGAACTTTTTAGGATCCTCTCTAGAGAAAGGTTCTAAAGGAAGGCAAAGTGCAGAAATACTCTTGCTTCAAAGGATGTGTAGGAAATGATTAATTTTGCCAAAAAACAGTGCCTTGAACATAAAAGATGTTTGACGAAGCTCACTGTAGACAGTGTATCCCTCCAGGATTCATAAGTTGAAAACTCAATGTCCAAAGGGACATAACTAGGAGATGGGGTCCTTGGGAGATGTTTAGGTCATGAGGGTGGAGTCCTCATGGGCGAGATTAGTGTCTCCATAAGAGAGACCCCACAGAGATCCCTCGCCTCCTCCACCTTGGAGGTTATAGGGAGAAGATGGTCATCTGTGACCCAGGAAGTGGGCACTTGAACAGACACGGAATCTTCCAGGGTCTTGATCGTAGACTTCCCAGCTTCCAGAACTGAGAGAAATAAGTATGTCTTTAAAGCACCTAGTTTATGGTGCTCTTGTTACATCAGCCCAAACTAAGGTAAAGCTTGTCTCTTATACTGAAAAATAACACAAATGTTAACAACAATTTAAAAAAGGAACATTGTGGCCAATGACATGTAAGGAACATCATCTCTCCTCTACAGAGCCAAGAGCTTAATTAGTTTCGGGCAACTCAGTAGAGTATGATTAAACCAAAGTGCAGCAAGATGTCTAAATGCTCAAGTCCTCTGCCTCCTACTTTTCTGCCAAAACAAAAGAAAAGCCCTAGGCTGGTTTTGGTTACCACCAAGCACAAAACAGCCAAATTCCAAATTAAAAAGCTCTGGGGTTTAATTGTGGATGTATGGAATTACATAGAAGCTCTCTTTGATCATTCCAAAGGATGTTTCCCTCAAAGGTTACAAATACATCTCAGAATACCACCATCTCAGGCCTACCACAAAAATTATATATATACACTTTTAGCATTTTAAAATGTGTCTAAATTTCAGTTTCGGATCCAGTTTTGACTATTGTTATG